>NW_027397064.1:101092641-101285488 GCF_003265705.2 Callorhinus ursinus
TTTAAGATTTTATTTATTTATCTGACAGAGAGAGACACAGCGAGAGCAGGAACACAAGCAGGGGGAGTGGGAGAGGGAGAAGCAGGCTTCCCGCCGAGCAAGGAGCCTGATGCGGGGCTCGATCCCAGGATGCTGGGATCATGACCTGAGCAGAAGGCAGATGCTTAACGACTGAGCCACCCAGGCGCCCCACGGGCAGGCTCTCTTGAAGAAAAAGAAATTCTAGTATCTTACATTATATTTATTATAATTTTTCTTAAATAGGAGCACATAAAACTAGGTATAAACTCCTTATGCTTATAGTTCTTAAGGACCTATAGAACCCAAAGGAATTACCGATGTAGTGTGAATAAAACAATAAAAACCAATAACAATATAAATGCTTTTCTGCACCTAGATTCAGACTTGTGGTGTAAGTGTGAGCCCTGTGAAGTCAGTCTTCCACATTTTCTGCCTAAAATCCTGCTCATGATGTCAATTGGGAAGAAAGCTTGAGAAGCGCCAAGGTCCGAGGACTCACGGGGACTGTGTCTCCGAGCTGGGGGAGACCCTGACCACGTGGAGGAACTGGGCTTCATGGCTGGCTGTGGGGAGAAGCTACCACATCAGGCCCAGAAGCTGAGTGTGTGAATGACAGGGTGGGGACGAGCTTTTGGCATGGCTGGGTGGGGGGTGGTCTGGCTGCAGGAGGAGAGCCTGACAGCCTGATTTGGGGGAGCTTGGGCCTTGCCCCACAGGCAACGTGGAGTCCCCAGAGGGCTATGATCACATTTCTGTTCATCAGGGCCACACCGGCCACCGTGTGGATGGCAGATGGGAAGACAGACAAAGAAGGTTAGTGCCATGGTAGGACGTCCAGGTGGGAGGTCACGGACGCCGGGCTGAGCCCAGGAGCCTGGGCTGGAGACCAATCTGGCCATCAGCAGTGGTGGCCAGGGGCGGCCAGGATGGACCTCAGCTTGGGCATGGGAGAAAACAGGGGAGGCTTCAGGGAATTGATGCAAAGGGGGTCCTGACAAGAGAAGGGCCTGGAGGGCCAGTTGCCCCAAAGTGGAGGAGAGGAGCAAGAGAACCTTGGTGGGGTCTCAAAAGGAGGACGCTCAAGGGCTGGGCTGGGTGCTCGGCAGTGGTCAGTGCTCCCCGGGGCTCCCTGGCCCTTGACAACCCCGTGAGCAGCCCTTGCTTCCCGGTCAGGAGCCCTGGGACGAGGAGTGGCCAGGGCAGTCCCCAGCGTCAGGGATGGGCCCAGGGCCCAGAGGAAACAGATGCCCACCTTCCTAGACCTACTTTTCATCCCAGCGCCACCATAAATTGCCTGGAGCAGCCCCCACTCCCCCCACCCAGCTGCTGTTTTGCAGTCGGGGTGTATCAGTCATGATAAGACATTACTTAAAGCAGTGGTGACGGGGCCTAATCAGTCTTGTGAAATATAGACTTCTCCCCGCACGGCGGGCAGGGCCGACATTAATACACATTTATGCAAAGCAAGAGCTGTGGCTGTCGGGGGCTAATCTTTACAAGTATGATAAATGATGTTTATTTTCCATGATGGAACGAAACACCCCAGCCGACAGTAATTGTAATAAAAAGGACAGATCAACTTCTATAAAGTGATTGAATTACCCTTCGATTGCATTAATGTCCACACTCGGTTGTGTCACTGGCTTCCTCGAGGTTCCGAGGACAGCGAGCAGGACAATTTCCCCTTCAGGTCAATGTCTGCCCTTCACCCGGGCTGCTGGGGCCCAGGGGCTGCCCACTGGCAGTGTGGGGTTGGTCTCTTCCAGCCCAGAAGTTTATCTCCCAGCACGTGAGGAAGTTGGGCTGGGGGAAGCAGGGGGACAAGTATCAGCCTGGGAAGCCTGTGAGCGGCCAGGATGGAGTGACCCTGCATGGCTAGCCTTTGGAGCAGAAAGCAAGGTGTTACATCCAATTGCTCCCATGGCCCCGAGGGGCTATTACTGTTCTGTCTTTGCAGGTGAGGAAGTAGGGGCTCAGAAAGGTTAAGTGGCTTGGCCAACGTCACATAGCTGGTGTGTGTCAAAAATGGTGTCCAGGGTGCCTGGGTGGCTCAGATGGTTAAGCGTCTGCCTTCGGCTCAGGTCATGATCCCAGGGTCCTGGGATCGAGTCCCGCATCGTGCTCCCTGCTCCTTGGGAGCCTGCTTCTCCCTGTGCCTCTCTCTCTCTCTCTCTCTCTCATGAATAAATAAATAAAATCTTGAAAAAAAAATGGTGTCCATGCCCAGTCCCCACGGGACTGCTACTGAAGTGTCTGAGGGGATCCCTTGCTCCAGATCTTCCTCTGATGTGTGACCAGCTACCTGACCAGCTCCACAGTGACCCAGAGGACTGGAGTGGCAGGTGGCTCCACTTTCCGGGGAAGAGTCTGGACACCAGGGGGCCTAGACCAGAGATGCTGGGTACCATCTTCCAACATCACAGCCTAGGGAAATGTACGGTGTTAGCGGGCAGTTGGGTTGGAATCTCTCTCGAGACCTCAGTCTTCTTATCTATAAAATGGGGATAAGAAGAGCACCCACCTCACAGAGTTGGTGGCCAGTTCAGTGAGAACAGGGTCTCATGAAGTCTCGGCTGGGTCGTCCCCTAGACTCAGCTATCTCTTGGGAGGTCCCATGACCCTATGGGGATGAGGGCTGTCAGTAACCTCAAGGAGGGGAAAATGGCATCCCTGACCTATGATCCAAGGGATCGTTTAATAAAGTACATAGGCTCTTCTCACTCACTTGCCTAAAACCTCCAAAGGCCTCTATTGAATTCAGAATAAAACGCCTGATCCTTAACCCACACAGGTTTGTCCCCAGGTATATTCAACATCATTCAAGCTACCCCAATGGCGATTGCCTAGGGGCCCATTAAACAGCAGTTTGTCCTGATTGAGCCCGGTTCTGGGTGCTCCTCACTTACTCCTCAGCACAGCCTATTATAAGTAGGTTAACTGAGGCTTGCGGAGAGCAGAGCACTTACTGGTTGCCCTGGAGCTAGTTAGGGACAGAACTATACCAAGGAATCTAGCTCTGATGCGTGTTGCAACATAGACGAATCCTGAAACCATGATGCCAAGTGAAAGCAGCCAGACACAAAAGGCCACCTGTTGTATGATTCCATTTATATAAGATATCCAGAACAGGCAAATGCACGCACGGAGCCAGGAAGTATTGACTGGTGGTTGCCGGGCTGGGGAAGGGGGAACAAGGAGGAACTGCTTCCTAAGTACGTCTCTTCCTCTGTACTTCCTTCCTTCCTTCTTCCTTCCTTTTGGGGTGATGAAGCTGTTTGGGGACTAGAGAGAGGTGGTGGTCACAAAACATGGTGAGCTCACCAGTGTCACTAAATTGTACACTTCATTTTTTTTTAAGATTTTATTTATTTGAGAGAGAGGGAGAGACAGAGACAGAGCATGTGCAGGGGGGACGGGCAGAGGGAGAGGGAGAAGCAGACTCCCCCTTTGAGCAGGGAGCCGGACGCGGGGCTCTATCCTGGGACCCTGACATCGTGACCTGAGCCAACCGACCTGAGATCGTGACCTGAGCTTAACCAACTAAGACAACCGGGCACCCCTAAATTGTACACTTTAATTGCTAATTTTATGTTATATGAGTTCCACCTCAATTACAAAAAAAGCCCCACAGCTTGCTGGGCACTACCCCCAGTCTCTGATTCAGGAGGTCTGGAGTGGGGAGCAGAAGTACCATTTCTTTTTTTTTTTTTTTAAGGCAGTCTGTCACATGCGGAGCCTCATTTGGACGTGTCTGAAGTCTTGGAAGCTTGACCACCCTACGTTCTCCTACAGATGGACCTGGAGAGCTTGTTTGGAGGTTCTAGCAGGGGAGGGCAGCTACTGTATACCCTTGACCGAAGAACGGTCCTCCTCTATCGGGGAAGGCCGGCAATGGAGCGTGCAGCTTTGGGAAGGACTCGCGTGCAGCCGTGAGGGAGGAAGGACACCTGCCTAGCCAGCCGGATCATGGAATCAACCCTGGCCATCAGTGGGGTGACAGATGTCACAGTCAGACTGCCCTCACATCCCAGAAGTACCGTTTCTAACAAGCTCCCAGGTGCTGCTGATTCCTGGACCACCCTTGGAGAACGGCCCAGGAGGTAATGCAGAGCCTCTGGGCTCCCCGGGGGCCTGGGTGAGCCTCAGACTGGGGCCATTTACTAGCAGGACTAAAGGATAGTCTGTTCATGGAGGTCATCGTCCACTTCATGTGGATCGTTTCGGGCTGCTATTTATTCCCCTTTCAAGTTTTCAATTCATATCCAGGCTCCGAGTTTTTACTTGTTTTGAATATCCCTCATATTTTAGCTAAAAAACAACCGTCTTTCATATGAGTGTTTTAAAAACAGGATTGCTTGTTTGTAGCTCTGGTTTGGGATATGCTCCTCTCTGCTTGGACGTCAGTGGGAGGCAGGAAGGTGCTAGAAAGAGAGAGATGGAGTGAGGGCCAGGGAGCATGTGTGAGTTGGGAGCCCAGCCAGGTGGCAGAGCCCTGGACCCCCGACTCTCTCCCTGCGTCAGCCCCACTGGCCTCATCCCAGCTCCCAGCTTCAATCCCGGGGACTCTCTGGGTGATACCACAGAACCCCACGCCCTCTGCCTGGAGACCCCTCGGCCAGCATCGTTCTCAAACCTGGGCCTGCCCAGGCTTCCCCTCTACCCTTTGTGTAAGTCAGGCAGTCAGAGGGCATCCCCAACTCTGCCTTTTCCAGAACCTCCCTAGCCAGCCCACTGCCACTGTGGGCAAGGTTAGTGCGAACAAATTTCTTTTCTTTTTTTTTTAAAGATTTTATTTATTTATTTGAGAGAGAGAGAGCATGAGAAGGAGGAAGGTCAGAGGGAGAAGCAGACTCCCCGCCGAGCAGGGAGCCCGATGTGGGACTCGATCCCGGGACTCCAGGATCATGACCTGAGCCGAAGGCAGTCGCTTAACCAACTGAGCCACCCAGGCGCCCCGTGCGGACAAATTTCTTAGCATACCCCCCCTTACCTCTCACCAGGACAGAGGTAAGAGAGTCCCGACTTGCCCTCTGCACCCCTCTTGCCCTCCTACGGTTCTCTACCCCGCCCCCAGCAAATCCGATCGGGCTTCCCTTGTACCTACCGTAACGGCCAAATTCCTACAACATCCTCTGGGAGTCCGCTGCCACCCCGCTTCCCATCAGTCTGGCCTTCAGGTCAGCTGTCTCCAGCTGGACCCAGGGCCTCGGCCCAGACAGTCTCCTTTCCCTGGAACGTCCCTTCCCAGTCCCGCTGCCCCCGATCAGGGTAACCCTACACATCCCCCAGCCATTGCTTCAAAAGTCACTTTGTCAGGGACAACCTTCCCTGACCCAGACAGGGACAGGCCCCTGCCACACTTTCCCAGAGCACAGACACACTCCGCCCTTGCACTTGTCCTGGTCCATAATTACACTTTGATTTGTGTGTTTGTTTAACGTCTAGCCCTCTTTCCACCCTGGAAGGCTCACATGGGTCGAGACGGTGAGCGGTTTGCTTGCTGTTGCATCAGCCCCTGGCCTGGTGTGGACACGGAGCAAAGGCTCAGAAAATGCCCATGGGATACATGAATGATGAACTCCTTGCTGTCTTCTGGGAGGACAGGGGCTTTGCCACAGATATTGAGTGTTTGAAAATGTTTCTGGTGCCTGAGTGTTTGCTACATGTGGGTATGCACGTGTGTGTGTGTGTGTGTGTGTGTGTGTGTCCACACACGTGGACACTTCCCCTGCCCCCTGGGTGGAGATGAGCCAGCAAGGGCAAGCCTCCTAGGCATCTGGTTCTGGATGCATGATCCTGTGGAGGAGAGAGATAGGGAGGATTCTTCTCGTTCCTGCATTCCAAGGGGGAGGGCCCTCTGTTTACCTGGGACTCAAAAGACCAACCAGCCAGCCAGCCAGTCTCGAAGACGTTTTCATCTTCGTTGCGAGCTACCTGCACCCAGAACAAACCCTCACCAGACTCTTGCCCTCCACCTCTTGGGTGGGAAAAGGGAAGACTCAAGGCTTCCCCTCTTCGAGGACTGGAAGGACCAGAAGAGACCTCCCAAGTGAAGGGGGAGCCCTACCCCTCATCCTACTAGCCTCCTGTCATCAGACCGGCCTGCAGATCACCTTCAAAGACCATGCAGACCCAGAAATTCTACAGAAAGCCAGGCTGCTCTGCCCCCGCCCGTGTTGCTGCCCCAGGAACATCGCCAGCCTTCTGCCATAGCAGTGCCCCTTGGGCTCTGGCCATCTCCAAGAGTGGTGCAAAGCCTTTGGCCCCATCTCTGTTGTGGGTAAAGGCCATGTGTAGCTAATGTCTTCAGGAAGGGGAGCATCAGTGACCACCCTTGAACCTGCTAATTCTAGGAGCTGAATTTCACTCCTGCTAGCATTTAGCCAAAGGGAAGATTTTAAGACGTTAACATTCTGGGGGCGCCTGGGTGGCTCAGTCGTTAAGCGTCTGCCTTCGGCTCAGATCGTGAGCCCAGGGTCCTGGGATCGAGCCCCACATCGGGCTCCCTGCTCCGCGGGAAGCCTGCTTCTCCCTCTCCCACTCCCCCTGCTTGTGTTCCCTCTCTCACTGTCTCTCTCTCTCTGTCAAATAAATGAATAAGATCTTAAAAAAAAAAAGACGTTAACATTCTGTTTATTCCTGAAAGTCCTTCTCCGAGCATCTTATCCATCACATAGATTCATTCAACAAACCCATAATCAGGGGACCTGATGCCTGGCACTGAGCCCTTGGCCTCAAAGAGACAAACAAGAACCGGACAATGAGAAGTCCATCCAAGAGGCCGTGAGAGGGAGCCCAAGGCGGGGCGTCTGTCCCTGCCACCAGAGGCTGTTAGGAAAGGCGTCCAGAGGAGAGTACATGGAGCTAGGTTTTGGGGGGCTGAGAAGGGCTGGCCGGGTGAAAAGGTGGGCGACAAGGAAAGGTATTCCCAGGGGAAGAACATGGACCCGAAGGCCTAGAGGCGGGCTTGCTCGTGGCTTTCCGGAGTAGAGGTGGTAGCAGTGTTTGGTTCCTGATTACACCTCCTCCAAGCTGCCCCCCAAAGCCCTTGAACTCCCAGGAAGCACCAGCAGATGTTCGTTAGTAGGCGGGGAGCCGGGGGACTGGTGCCATTTGCCAGGGCGGCGTGTCCGGAATAAATCTCAGGCGATGCTGTAGGGGCCCGGCCGGCGCTCCTGGTCCCGAGCCAGTTCGGGGGCTGGGGGGTGGGGAGCAGGGGGAAAGGAGCCTAATAGGTTGTTCCTAATTATTATTATTACTTTTTATTAGGAGGCCCGGCTGCCCAGACCATACGGACGTGTGCCCCTACCTCTGCTGGAGCATCATTAGGGGAACATATTTGGGTGAAACTAATGAGGTTGGCTGAGGTAAGGACCGGAAATCAATGAGGGGTGCTGCTGGCTGGTGCCAAGAGGGTTCAGGCCACACTTTTCTTTTGTGGCAGCATATTGCTGCTAGCTGAGGTTCTTGCTAATGTGCCCCAGCCAGCTCTGAGCTTTGGGCTCTGAAATGCTACAATTTATTATGATTATCAGGGCCATGATGTGGGGAGGCTGTTTAGAATTTCCACCCCGATAATGAGGAAGGCAGGCGATGCCATTCTCGGGGGCCATTTGCCCTCAGCAGCGCTGGAAGAGGGTAGCCCTGGCCCCGTGGTACCTGCAGATATCCCCCGTGGAATGCCGGTGGGAACCATGGTGGGGTTTGCAAATGCCTTCTCCCTTCTCCGTGTAGCTGGATCTCTGTCCAAACAAGGCCTCATCCAGCCCAGTCCAGCCCATCCAGAGAAAAGAAACTTCTGTTCCAAATGAAGACTTGCTTGCACAGCTATAGAACAAAACCACTACCCTCACTTGAAAACTCTGCTCTGCCCCCACCTCCTCCAGGAAGTCTTCCCTGAGCTATGCCCCCGTTAACATCCATCCTCTGTTTGGAGTACCTATATGGAGGGTGGCCCTTGTCCTACTCCGTATCGCTTACTTGTCACGTTATCAGCTTCTCTGAACAAGAGCATGGTGGTGTGAGAATAAGCAGCACATTGAGGGTCTCTCCATGAGAACTTCTCTGTGGAGCTGAGCAGGGAACCCTCCAGTGGGCTAGAGTCTTCCCGTGTCTCCCAGATCCACTCAGCCCTGCTCCCTCCGATGGACTCTCACCATCCAGCTTTATTTGGCTTCGCACAATGGGAAGCCCAGGTGTGTGATGTGAGGAAGGGAGAAGGAGGCCAGGGTGCTTATTCCCCACTGACCCTTTTCATTGGGGGTTGCTTCAGGTCATGATTCAATGCAACTCTCCCCTTTGGGGTTCCTGGCTTCTTTAGTCAGAGGATGTAACAGCTCCTCTGTTGTGAGTCCTAGAGTATGAGCTAGCTTTGGGCTACCTCTCAACTTCCCACGCCTGTGTAGCTAGCCCCACTATTAACCCTCCTTGCTCATCCCCATGTGAGCATGCCAATGCATCCCCTGTGGCTGGACAGTAGGATGGGGTGGACAGGAGAGAGACGCAGACATTTAGGTGAGGAGTGGATTATGAGAGACAGCCAACGTCCATCCGTTGTTGGTCTTGCCTGACACACTGTGTCCTGAAGAGAACTCCGAAGCCACCTCCTGGATTAGCAGAGGGAAAGCTCTGTGATCGATTAGTAATGCCTGCTGTGGGAGCAAGGGTTGGAGTGGTGATGTGTGTGCTCTGTCCCCTACCACCCCAGGACTGATCCCAGACAGCTTCGAGCTGCAGGAAAAGGGCATCGGACTGTATCCTACAAGCTTTGGTGGGAGGGAAGTTAAGGGTCATCAAAGTCGTTTTGAACAGAGAAGCACAGTCCCAGGATTTTTCTCTCCTGTGGCGTGGCATTATGGGCAGTGGACCAAAGGGAGGCCAACAAGGAGGCCACTGCCATGGACCCGAGCAGGTGAGAAAAAGGGAAATGCAGAGCATGGAGAGGCAGGGAGAGGTTTGGGAGGGGAAGAGAGACTTTGAGGGCAAATTCTTAGGACTTGATGGCTTCTAGCTATGAGGGTTGACAAGGAAAAAGATTGGGATGAATCCTGTAACCAGGATATTGGGAGGATGTAGGTGCCATAATGGGAAGAAGAGACCACAAGGAGAAGCTGGATGGGGAAGAAGTGGGAGGGAGAAATCAGGAAAGTATAAGACGTCCTTATTGTCTTAGAAGGAACCTTAAGCCCTAAACCCACTTTGACAAATGGGGGCTGGGGTAGGCTGATGGGCACCACACGGGCTCCAGTCCCCTCAGCTGGCCAGTATTGAGGCACCTCTAATTGGAAACATGGCGGTGGCACCATCTGGCCTCCAGGAGTGAGTGGCAGCTGGGGGAGGGGGCGGCAGCTGGTCAGGAAGGGGTGAGGGGTGTGCACATGCCACACAGTTGCCTTGGGGCTCTGCCTCGGGGCCAGTGCAGAAGCCACCCTGGGAGCCCCGTCCCTCCAGTGACACCGCTCTGGCCTTGTCCCCTTACGCCTGATCTCCCCAGGGCGAGTTTTCCTGATTGGGTTATTTCTTCTTCTAATTTTAAAATTCACATCTGCTCATTGTAGAAAATTAGAAAACCACAGCGCCCTGTTAAGAAGAAAAGAAAAACCAGTAGAACTCCACCTGCAGAGAGAGTTGCTGGTAAGAGTTGGTATATTCCCTCCAGACAGTTCTTTTTTCCTTTTCTTTTCTGCTTTTCTTTTTTCAGTATGTATGATGGGGAAACCCCTCTGCCTGCCACCTTGGGTCTGCAGGAAACAGCATGTCACTTTGGGCTGTCACTCAGCCCAACGTAGATTCTGAGCTGTCAAGCCCCGAGTCACCTGTCACTTAATGTTTGTCCACATAAGTGACCCCAGAGAGTCACCGGGTCTGCATGTGCGTCTCTCTTCGATGTGGGGATCTCCATGGGTTTGGAAACTGGCACCTTTAGGAACATTCCTTAGAGGTTCCCTGATGTGACCACTGATGTCTGCGGCCTTCCCTGGGGCCTCTGGATCCCCTGACCTCCCCCTATCCAGGCCCAGAATCTCCCCGTTGTCTGAGAGGAGCCCCTCCCAAACCCCACTTCTCCCTGCCACATGCTCTACCCTGTTCCCTCCTGATGGCCTCGGAAGGGCCCTGAAATCCAGAGGCTAAGTAAATCACCGGTAATCAGAAGCTAGTTCCTCTTACCCAAGGGGCAGGGGGGCTGAGGCAGAAATCCTCCCAGGAGGTGAAGGAAGATATTCGGGCACAGAAAGAGAAAATGAAAAACACCATAAATAAGTCTTCATCATAAAGCCATCCAAGCCAGTTGTGTCCTGACCAAAGCAGACACATGGACTTCTCACACAAAATCGGGATTATAATGTAGCTCCACGGCTTCTTCGTTTTTCACTCAGCATTACACTGTGGGCATTTTCTCACGTCATTTGAAAATGTGATTTTTGATGCCAGCTCCTAAGGTTAATTTAGTAAATGAACTGGAACCAGGGGGCTTTGTGGGTTAAAGATCCGTCACGGATGCGTGCAGACTTGCATCAATCACCCATCTCCTTTTTGCTCCTCCCCAACCTCAGCCCCGGCCCTGCCACTCCCTCACTCAAGAAGCTACTATGGTTCCCTATTTTTAGCACATCAAGTCTAAACTCTGGCACCATGACCAACAAGCCCCTTCTTTCCTCTGCTCCCCATCCTTCTCTCTGTGACTCAGTGCCCCAAACACTCAACCCTGTCTCCTCTGTCTAACAACTTCTTCCCCCTACCCCCAACGCTGCTCATCTGGGGCCATCAATCCTCCACCCCCTCCAGACACCCCAGGGCTCTCTCTGCTGAGGATGCAAAGTGCTGCCATCCTTGGGGAAATGATGAGTTCTTAGGGGAATAAGGTCCTTTGCTCTCCCTGAGCCTTGAGCCCAGGCCCCTCAGGGGGTGGGTGGGCTTGGGTCTGACGAAGGAGTCCGTGAAACTGGCATCTCTCCCAGGAAGGGCGGTGGCCGCTGCCGGCCTCAGGTGACCGACCTGGCCCTGCAGAGGACTCTTTTGCTATCCAGTGCCAGCCAGGAGCCAGGCCCAAGCACCACCTGCCCCGAGGGTCCTGGGTTGGCACAATGTGAAGCTTGGCCTCAGGGTCTGACTTCTCACCTCAAAGGAGCACCTGCCACAGTGTGGGGAATTCTGAGGAAAGGCCCAGGCCCCGCTGCAGACCTGGGCAGGTACCCGCTTCCTCCCCTCCCCCGTTTCCCCAAGATGTGCCACCCCTCGCCAGCAAGAAGGAAAGGGAGGCGAAGTCACCCTCACCTCGTGCTGAGCACCCCCAGTCCCAAAAGCTCACTAAATCTTTCACCAAAATTGTTCTTTCTGCTCTGGCTCAGCTGGGGTTCAAGGTCAGCCCTGGAACCTTCCCAGAGTCTCAGTGTGGTTCTGAAAGCCAAAGTTAAAGCTACAGTGAATGTCTCCAAGTGACTTTTCCGAAGCCTGTTTGAAATTGGATCCCGAGAGAATGGTTTCTAATCCAATAGAAGGGTCCCACAGAACCGGGAGGGGTGGGGACACGAGGTCTTGCACCAGCTCACCAGCGCCCCCTGGTGAGAGCCGACTTGTCCTGCGCAGCATCAGTGGCCTGCGGCGGGTGCATGTCAGTGGCAGGGGGTGCGGTCTGGCTCCCGGCGCCCCCGGGGCTTCCCAGCCCCGGCCCTCAATTTCATCCCAGAGGCTGCGAAGCCCTCCACCCACTTCCAGCCGTTCACCCATGCTCTGCACCTCACAGAGGAGAAAACGAGGCCCGGCAGGGTCCCAGGTCACAGTGGACACTTCCAGAGGGGATCCTGCTGTTGTGTCACTTGACCCTCACCCCAGCCTGAGGGAGACAAGGGCTCTGACAAGGGCCTTGCCAGAGACATACAGCTGGAGAGATTCAAGGCACCAGTGGCTGGACTGTGCAACTTCAGGAATTCTGGGATTTAACCGAGCAGCCAAGGATGAAACAGAGCCTGGGTATCAAGTGAGAGAGTGGCGGAGCATTCAGGGCCGGCTTCCTGGAGGAGGGTGGCGGATCTGCGCTTGACAGGATGGGAAACACTGGGACCTGGACAAGAAACCATGGGGAATATTCTGGCGGGGGGACCAAGAAGCCATGCCTGAGAAATAAATTTGCTTCTCCAGCTTGAGAAAACACAATGGTTCTGCAAAGAAAGTCCCGGGTCGAAGTTTTTCTTTTTAAAAATATAATAGTATATTATTCTTAACCCATTTTTGTTGGGGTTCCCAAGACACCCTCCTCAGGTTAGACGATTCACTGGTAGAACTCAGCATACCCAGGCTAAGATTTTTTTATTTGACGGCCAAAGGGTCCAGAACAAATCAACAAAAGGAGAAGGTGCATGGGGTGAGGTCCAGAGGAAACCAGACAGGCTTCCTAGAACCTCTCCTGGATGTGCTTACTTCCCCCTGCAGCAAATTACGACACCGTATTTGACATGCTGTCCACCAGGGAAGCTCTGTAGAGTCTCAGTGCTGGGGTTTTTTTACCGGGCCCTGCTCATGTGGGCACCTCCACCTGGCGCATCCCCAAATTCCAGCCTCCCCAGAAAGAGGAAAGCAGGTGTTCCGCATAAGCCACGTTGTTGTACAAACAGCCTAGGCACAGTGAGCCCCTCTCATCACTTAGGGAGTCGTGGGAACCCCCAGGCCACAGGTTTCTAACAATCGATTCTTACTCTCATACTACTCCAGACTCTGTGCCATTAGATACAGAGCAAACCCCTCACCCTCGCTTCCCTAATTCCCCCCCTCTGTCTTGCTGGCTATTCCCTTTGGATCTCTTTGCTGGTTCCTCCTGCCTCCTTGACCCCTAAATGTTGGGGAGCCCTGGGCTCAACCTCCCCACCCCCTCCCATCACTCTCTCATCCATCTTGGGGGCTTTAAATACCATCCGTCCTATGAGCAGACGATGCTTTCCCGTCGGCCCTCCCCGCACCCCACGTGGATGTCAAATTGGCATCTGGAACCTAACATGACTTTGTTACCACCCCCACACCTCTCCCCCCGACCAGATTCCCATCTCCATCTGCAGAATCGCCGCCAACCCAGAGAGCAAGCCATATGCTGGGGCTGTCCTGGCTCAGCCCTCTTCCCTCACATCGGTGCCGCTAGCAGGACCTGTCACCATTACCTCAACCTGTGTCCTTCTGTGCCGGCTCGCGTCACCCCTGGGTCCCAGCCACTGCCTCTGGCCCAGAGCAGCCATCCTGATCTTTCTGATCCATCTGCCTGTGCTCCTGTCCCCTGACAGAGCATGGTCCGCACAATGGGCAAGGGGGTTCTCCAAAACGGGCATCATCGCCGTGTCCCTTCTAGCATCTTTCTCCAGCCACAAGGCTGGTGGGACCCAGCCCCACCTGCCTCCCTGGAGTCCCCTTTACTGGTCTCCCCTTGCTCGTTCTGCTTCGGCCAGCCAGGCCTTCTGCAAGCACCAAGCTCATCCGACCCCAGCTCTTCGGCCTTTGCAGTTTCGTTTCTCTGAAGATGTCTACACCAGCTTTCCCCTGCGGCTGTGGGAGCAGGCTGGCCTAAGCGGGGCTATGGCTGCTGTGTCTGGGGCTCAGAGCCCGCAGGGCAGGCCCCGGGGAATGGAAGATGGCTTGAGCAGGGGCAGCAAGCACACGCAGGACTGGACATGCCGAGCTGGAGCCCAAGAGGGAGGACCTGACCTCGAGTCCATGGGTCCCTGCCTCTGAGCCTACATCTTTGACGATGGCGTGACCTGCCAGAGAAGCAGGTGTCTTCTTCATGGAGCTAACCACACACTCAAACCAGGAGTCAAGAAGGCTCAAGAAGGGTCTGGCTGCCCCGGCACCAAATCCCTCCTCTGCAGATCAGCCACAATCGTGAGTGCCCTGCACTGCCTTCTGCGTGTCCAACATACACACCTGCTTCTCACCTTCCACCTTCTCACTGTGTGCAATCTCTCTCTTGGGGCCCACGAGAATCGGAACTATGCAGCGAAGGGACTTCCAGAAACTGCGGTGTTAGCTTGGCTAAGAGGACTGCGTACAAATCCGTCTCCCCACCCCAGAACCTGACATTGTGCGTCGCCGTGGGGCTGCGTCAGAGCTGCGGGCATGGGTCCTGTCTCCAGGGAACCCATCATCCCTGGAAAGAAGGACAAGTCAAGAGACTAGTAAAACACCACTTCATACACACTTTAGAAACTGTGGACAAGAGCCCCTGGGGACCTGAGGGGGAGCACTTGTCTCTGGAAGGAGGGAAGCCTGGAATGGCCCCCAGGGAGGGACATCTGAGCTGGACGCCAGGAAATTCAGAGGGAGGCTGACTGTGCAGGGCCAATGCCCTGGGGGAGGGGACAGCCAAGGCAATGCTCAGGACCTACACTTCTGGGCATTGGATGGATGGGTCGTCCCTCGAAAGGGCAGAAGGCGGGTGGGCAAGGGGCAGGCTTTGGTGTGTGATTGGCCCGGGAGATTGCCCCAGGGGTGATCCTTGACCTCGCTGAGCCTCACATTCCTATCTGGAAAATGGGGTTGGGAAATACAAATACTGCTCTGTGCCCAACCCCCCCCCACCCCAAAATGAGGCATGTCTAAAATTGATGCTGTCCTAGATCCTGAAAAATCCGAGAGGAAGATGAAATTTCCTGTTCTTCCAGCAGGCACAGCCTCCCTTGAACTTGGAAGTCACCTCGCAGTACAGAGAGGGTGGGGCCCAAGGTCTACGGAGACACAAACAGGGCCTTCCTTCCGGGGTCTCCTCCGACCCCTATTCCAGTCCTGCCTACAGTACTTCATTCCCCACGAGTACCCGCAGCCGGCTCCTGCCATCTGCCATGATTTATAGAAAAGAGGCCGTGATTAATCAGCCAGTCAGCACCCAGTGCAGCCACTTTCTTTCATTTACCTGCCCCCTGACCCCCAACACAGTCCCAGGCAGCGCTGGGCAAGTGTATTAATCATGCACATTAAAAATATTTGAAGGAGGAGCTGGGCCTGGAGCAGAGTCTCCTTTAATGGACTCGGTTTCAGCAGAGGGTGAGTATGCTAATTAGCAGATAAAACAAACTGGCTGTTTGAAATGCAAATGAGCTGGTGGAAGTGCTTCTGGTCCCTTCCTTCCTCGCTGCCAGTTTGGAAGGCTAAATCTTACTTCTCCCAGCCACTTCCCGCCATCGATTTCTAACCAAAAAGGATAGTGATGAATTCTAACGCTGAGGGCTGCTCGGTCTTGCTTCCTCCCTGCCCTTCCTCCTCTGTGAGGATCGAGGAGGACAGAAGTCTCCCATCCGCCTGTGTTTGGAGAAACCCAAGCCAGGAAAGGAGCCCCCCCAGCCCCCCCCAGGCCCTCCTCTGCTTTCCCTCTGTCTTGGCCTGGATCTGGGTTTCCCCACTCCTCTCCTGCCTGCCTTCCTGCCTAGTTAAACCCTCTCCATTCTGCAAAAGCTGCTGGCGCCAGCCTCCCAGGCGCAAATCTGAACATTTCTCAGCCTCCAGGCTTTCCAGGTGACTTCAGCCACCCCTCCTGCCCACCACCAAGCCTAGACTCTGCCTCCAGTCTGGCCTCCCCCTGCCCACTCCACCCCAGCCCGACCCTGGCATGCCGTGCCCCCCTTCTCGTGTTCCTGCCCACCCCCCACTGCTGCTCGTCCTCAGGACTTAGGGCAAGCGTCACCACCTCTCAGATCTCCTCCTTTTGCCTTTGCGGTCCCAGGATATGGCATCTGCCTTGAGCACAGCAAAGCACCTCTATGTTCATGTATCTGTCGCCCCGGGCTGGGTGCTCCTTGGCACGGAAGCTTTTCCCTCCCCACCACGCCCTGCGCCGGCTGGCACAAAAAGCTGGCATTTAGTAAAACCATATTGGGAGGTCCATGAGCCCGTTTTACCCACAGACAGTCCCCGGAGAAGCACACAGCCTCCTGCAGACAGACACCTGGACCGAGTCCCCCCCGGGCCCCCCGCCAGCCCATCAGGCAGGTCCCACTACAAGGGTCTGTTCTCCTGGAAGACAGGAGAAGCGGTTCTGCACCCCAAGGCGCCACCCAGACACAGCTTGTGCACGTGCCCTGCTCTGCCTCCGGGGCAGCACAGGTGCCCTGCCTGGCTCCCTCCCACCCCCTGTTTCTCCTCAACACTCTCAAACCCCAGCTGCTCAGAATCTGGCCTCCACCTCCCCAGGCACAGCTGAAGGATGCCCTGTAAGAATATGAGGGTGTGAAATGTTATCTTCCGTTACCCCCCCCAAGTCTAAACTCTCCCCGCTCGGCCCAGTTGGCTGGGGTCCTCACTCTTCCTCAGCTCCTTGTCAAACTGTGTCTCAGGTTGGAGTGTCCGGGAAGCAGACACTAAGAGGAAGGGAGGGCACAGAAGTTTGGGGAGGGTGGTAAGGGGAGGGCTCTCGCCTATGAAAGGAGGGGGAAGACGCAGGGTGCACAGAGGAGCTTCAGACCAGGATGTAAGACCCCCCGCCTGTGCCTGCCCAGCAGTGGGTGCCAGAGCAAAGCGTGCCCAGCACAGGAGACCTGCCTTGGGGGACAGGGCCAGGCCCTGATGATGCTCAGTCAGTCATTGCTGGGGCCACCCCAGAGCAGTGTGACTTCGGCTCAAAAACTGACAGAGCTAACATCTGTCAGGTAGACACGCTGCTCATGGGTGAGCAGCAGTCCCTTCTCGAGGGGGGTGTGAGCAGCGACTCTTCCTGGGCCTTAACCTTGGCTCCCCGAGAGCAGATCTGGAGACAACAGCTGGTGCAGGCAGCAGGGAAGAAAGCTGGAAGGTAAGGAGAGCCAATGCCAGAATCATCAATGATTATCAATTATCAGCCAACGAACTATCAAGTTGACCACCCACAGTGACCGGCGCTTCGGTCTGAGACGTCCCGAAGAGCATCGTGAGATGCATCTCAGAACCAATGCCTGGGCATGAAGGAGGGAGGACCCATCCAGCCACTTCTGCCCCCACCGGACAAGGGTGGCCCTGTGGGTATTAACTCCCCCCACGCTTCGAGGGGGTTCAAGCTCGGATGCTGAGCAGTTTTGCCAACACCTCCTACCCCGTGTGGACTAGAGGCACGGACAACACTAGATGTTGTCCGGCTGTACCCGTGTAAAGGTGGCCAGAGCAGCATGGCCCTGGTCACCACAGCCAATGGGGATGGTGGAAAGCAGGTTGACTAGGGCTGGGAGCAGCGAGAGTTTGTTCTGAGACCCTGCTAAATTTGAGGGGTTTCTATAAACATCCAAGAGAAGAAGTCCCATAAGGACGGATATTTACTCATCTCTAGTCCAAGGAGACACTAGCCTGGAGACATAAATCTGGGAGCCGTCAGTTCATGGACCACATGAAAAGCCACCGACTGCATGAGCGGACGTGAAAAGCTCACCGGAGGGGAGAAAAGAGATGCATCCGAACTGAGCCCTAAAAGAACTCCCTCAAGCTGGGAGATGAGGAGGACCAGCAGAGGAGACCAGACGGTGCTGCCAGCAGGTAGGAGGGAAGTGGGGGGAACGGCAGACCCTGTGGTGGGGGTAGAGAGGGAGGGTCTTAGATGGGGGTCCAGACAGCACAGCCACTTTAACGGCAGCAAAAGTGGAGGATCTGGCCAGCCAGGTGACCTTTGGTAGTGGCGAATCTGTTTCCCTCCAATTGCTCTCTTCTCGGTGTCCTGAGAAACAAAGCCACAAGTGGAGAATTTGGAGAAGGTGGAGGCTGGTGCGGGTTTGAGGAGACCACGAGGATGAGAAAATCTGCAGAACAAGGTGAGTGGTGGATGCTTTGGGGTTTTTCTTTCAATCAACCTGAGTGTGTGCGTGTGTGTGCATGCGTGTGCGTGTGTCCAACCCAGGGTGTCTCACTCATTTGGGCCCCCACAGGGTGTGTGTGTGTCTGGATGAGAAGCCTGGGGTAGAAGGTTATTCCCAGGTAGGGGGTCAGGGTGCAGGTAGGGTAGTATAATGAGGCTGAGGGGTGCAGTTTCGTACGGTAGAGAGAATCTAGGGAGACATCCGGTCCTGGCTGTGCTGCTCACTGAGACAAGTCACCTCTTTGTGCCTCAGTTTCCTCACCTGTAAAAGGCACGTGCTGGGCTAGGTGGGTCTGTTTTCATCTTTGCATGTCTAGGAGACCAAATGCTCGAATGCTGTCCTAGCTTTGATCATAAACGGTGCTGACGGCAACTGTCCTGGAGCTATTCCCCCAAGCAGCTTCCAGAGAAACCAGAATCCTTCAGAGATTGTGGGAGGGTGGCAGGGAGTGATTGTAGCCGCAAAGCTCCAACTTACTCGGACTGGCAAGAAGGCGCCACCAAGCACCAAGGTGGTGGTTTCCTTGCCTCCTCACTGAAAAGCTCCCCCAGCTCCAGAAGGCAGCACACCCACGGGTTAACTGCTCGTTCTCCCCAGAATGGGGGCGTTTGTCTGATTAATTCCAATATTGGAAAAGATGACTTGGGCCTGCGCACTGCATTTGTCCCCTTGCAGCTCACAAGTCCGGTGGGATAACCATCCGGGTGCTGTTTGTCGAGTGTCAGCACGACACAGTGCTGGGCACACAGGAAGTGTTCAGTGCCCGATCACACAACCACTGAACGCGGGCAAGGTGCCTGGGGGGTGATGCTGCGTAGCTCCCTGCTTTCTCTCTCTCTCCCCTCCCTTTCTCTGGTCTGTTCAAGTACATTTTGCCCCATCGCTCTGATGAATGGCCAGGTCCCTCGTGTGGAAGGAGGGGCATTTTCAGGGCACTGCAGGGAGCTGTGTGAGTCTTGTTCTGCCTGACACCTTTATTAATCGCTGGGCCGGGAAGATACACAGCTTGTTAATTAAATTTGCAGATGTTGCTAAATTGGGAGGTGTTCTGCTTGTTCAGTCCCAGGAAGATAGAATGGTCCTGCACTGGGCCTTGGAAAGGTCAGCTCGGGTGGGGCCAGGAAATGGGCGGCTAAACTGCGTGGGTAATAGTAATAATAGTGGTCAGCATTTGCTGACTACGGACGCTGTGCCAGGCACTGCGGGAGCCAGGAACTGGGGGTCTGGTTTCCATCTACTCACATGCTGGGGGCCTTGAGCAAGCCTCTTTCCTTCTGCCGGTCTCGATTTGCCCATCTCTGCAAGACGGGCTCCCTCCCAGCTGTGGCATTCGTGCCTAGGGTGTGCGGCCCTCACTAAGTCAAGGGAGAGGCGTCATGTCCCAGTGCAGGGGGTGGTCAGCACCCACTAGCCCAGGACAAAGCTGCCTGAGAGAGCCTCTGGTGGGAAGTGGCAGCAGGGCACCTGAATCTTGGTGTGGGAACCTGGGGATCTGCTAGGTTTGGGGAGGGTTGCAGACTGGGGGTCCTACAGCTGTTGGTAGGAGAGTGAAGGTCTAGTGGGACTAGGAGATGGGGAGAGGTCTTGGGGGGGTGTCTGATAGTTCTCAGGAAACTGGAGTCTATGGAGTCCAGAAGGGTCTAAAGACAGCAGGCAGTTGGTTGGGGTTTGTAGAGTCTAGGGGTCTGAGGATGTGGGGAGTGAGGAGGGCCTAAGAGGCATTGAGGCAGGGTCTGAGGATCAGGGTTTGGGAATGCTGGAGGTGCTAGGTGATGTAAGAAACAAAGGCAGAAGAAAAATTATTAAATTTCCTTACTACCTACAGCCATTGACAAGTCCTTCAAACAGGCAGAGTGACATTCCTCTAGGGACTCAACTGCCTCGATGTTAATACTTTGCTAAGGGCAAAAGGCAATCCTAGCCTGACCCCCACCACCCCCCCACCAGGATCTCGTAAATCTACTTTAACGTATAAAAATTCCTTTGGAAACTTCCTTTATCTCTAAACCCCCCAAGCATATGACCCACCGATATACATCTGAAGGGTCTCATGCCTAAGGTTTTATTAGATGGTAATAAATGACCTTTTCCCAATAATAGCTAGCCCCCTCAAGGTCCTGGACACCTTCCAAAATTCCTGAGAGACTTAGCCTATCCCTAACCCCCTCCCATCTTGAAAGCACATAATGGGCCACTCCTCATGACCCCGGTGCATCTCTTTCTACCCACGGGTCCTGTCTCCATGCTTTAATAAAATCACCTTTTTGCACCAAAGACGTCTCAAGAATTCTTTCTTGGCCATCGGCTTCGAACCCTAATAACGTCTTTCCTACATCACTAGGGGTCTGGAAGATGTGAGTCTGAGGATTCGGGGGGGAGGGGGTTCGAAGTTATGGACCCCCAGGCTGTCTGAGGGTGAGAGTCTTAAAGGTCTGGGCTCTGGGGTGGTTTGAGATTTGGGAATCTAGCGTTTGGGAAGCCAAAGGGTCTGAGGGGTCTGGAACTTAGGGATGTGGGATTCTGGGATATGGGGATCTGAGGTGTCAGATAGTCTTGGGGGTCCTGGGAAGTCTGAGCTCTGGCAGAGCTCGAAAGTCTGGAGGTCTGGCGTGAAGACGGGCTGGAGTGGAAAGCTGAGTGTGGCCCGATACCGCCACCTAGTGCACCTGCCTCCACATTACAGTCAGGAAGGCCGCGGAGGGAACCAGAGCTTCTCAAATCCTCTCGGAATCTCCTCCCCAGTCAAGGCCTGGAACCTCCCAGGAGCTTAGAGCACATCCGGCAGGGAGGAGGCAAGCGAGTAGATCTGTGGGTTTACAAACAGGCAGTGTCATGCCCTCCTCAGAGGTGGGGAGTGTGTCCGTCTGGCTCACTGCTGTGACCCCAGCGCACAGAACAGCGCCCGGCGCACATGTAGCGGGCATGCAATACGCGTCTGTTGGGCCCGGAAAACGGCATTTTAAAAAGCAGTTCACCTGACAAGGGCAACGGTAGCAGCACACACCTGCACGTGTGCACACAGACACACACGTGTCCCCCAGCAGCTGACACTGTCGAACGCTCTTACATCACCCAAAGCAGCCGTGTGACGCAGGTGCAGGAGGTTGAAACTCCAAAGAGGATGTCGTGCACCCAGCGGAACTTCGGGAAGCCTAGCTCTGCACGGTTCAGTGCGTGCGGCGGCCACTTGCCAAGGCCACCTGCGGAGCCCTTGAGCTATGGCTGGTCCGCACAGAGACGAGCTCCAGGGGTAAGACACACCGGATTCCAAGGACTTAGTATAAACAATGAAAAAGATTTCATGAACAACGGTTAATGTTGCTCGCATGTTGAAATGATCATCTTTTGGATACGCTCAGCTAAATAACACATGTTACTGAAGCTAATTTTACCAGTTCCTTTGTACTTTTTTTTTTAAAGATTTTATTTATTCATCTGAGGCACAGAGATACAGAGAGAGAGAAAGAGTGTGAGCAGGGAGAGAGGCAGAGGGAGAGGGAGAAGCAGGCTCCTTGCTGAGCCAGGAGTCCGATGTGGGACTCGATCCCAGGACTCTGGGATCATGACCTGAGCCGAAGGCAGACGCTTAACCATCTGAGCCACCCAGGCGTCCCTCCTTTGTACTTTTGAAACAACGACTGCTAGAAAGTGGTGTGACATTTATAGCTGGCATCCTATTTGGTCTGGACAGCACTGGTTGAGAGGGAATCACCGGTCACCAATGGCTCAAACTCAAGGTCTCTCCAGGTGGGTGGATCGGGGTGCAAATGGCTCCAGGGACCAGGTGTAAAGTGCCTCACGAGGGGCCTGGCACTAATAGGTGAGTAATAAAGATCTACCTCTGCCTCAGTTTCTCTCCCTCTCTCCTAACCTGGGCCTTGAGGACAGGTAGAGCGATGGATAAGGGCAAGTCACTCCAGGCAAAGATGTGGGAATGTGTATGACCTTCCTCAGGGAGGGGACACTTCCCTTAGGTGAGGAGTGATGCTGGCCATCCAGGAGGGTGGGGCAGTAGGGGTGAACGACACCTCGAGGCCTTGAGGCCTGGGGAGAGAGGTCTGTATTCAGGGCAAGTGACAGTTGTGAGCTCGAGCTGCATCACAGAGGGGCCACGTCGTTGGTGCTTGGGGCCTCCATGCTTAACCCTGCAGCGTGGTTGGATCAGGGTCCCCGCTCCCACTGCTAGGTCCATAGTGTGAGCCCTGCGCTCCAGGGAGGGGTTGAAATGTCTGCTTGCATTGTGGCCCTAACATTCTGCCTTGATTAAGAACTGCCGAAGAGGTAATGCCACTACCCTGTCCCAGGGTGTTTGCATCCAGTTGAGTTCAGAGCCTGTGGCCCCGAGCTCGGCTCACATGAATGTGACAAGTGTTAGTTCAAGTACTACTTCCTGAATCCCTCTCCCCTGCACAGGACCTGGGCCTCTGCCCTCCAAACACTGGAATGAAGGCAAACCTCGATCCTGTCTCGGAACAGTTCACGGGCCAGGGGAGGAGACGGGAGAGACCTGCAAGCAAGGGCCATCCTGCGGTGTGATCTGGGCTGTGAGAGGGTCACACTTAGGCCACATGGAGGAGAGCGGGGTGGAACTCAGGGCACCTGAGGGTGACATTTCCTCTTAGGAGAGGCAACACCAGAGCAAGAATGTGCAATCAGAGAGAGGCTGGGAGGCAACAGCGTGAGCAGAGACTCACTTGGAGTCACACAGCCTGCAGAGCGGTGCTGGGAGTCTGGCCAGCCCTGAGCATGAGGTGGGGAGAGGCAAGGGGCAGGAGATGAAGCTGGTGGGAGGCAGTGAGGGATGGGGAGATGTGACTGGACAGTTCCTTTTTTAAAAAAATATTTTATTTATTTATGTGAGAAAGAGAGAAAGCAAACACAAGCAGGAGGAGGGGCAGAGGAAAGGGAGAAGCAGGCTCCCCGTTGAGCAGGGAGCCCGTTGCGGGACTCAAGCCCAGGACCCTGGGTCATGACCTGAGCCGAAGGCAGCCGCTTAACCGACTGAGCCACCTAGGTGCCCCCAGACAGTTCCTTTAGAAAGAGTCCCAGTGGCTGGGCAGGAAATGGCCATACCAGGGAGGCAGGATGCAGGGCCAGCCCAGGGAGGCTGTGGCATTTGTCTGGGGAGAGATGACAAGGTCTTTAATAACAGTAATAACTCGAGGTTTTTGAGTGCTTATTGTGTGCAGTGTATTAACTCATTTAATGCTTTCAACCACACCATATTGTTGTATCAGAAGCACAGTGAGATTAAGTGACGTGTCCAAAGTCACCAGCTCGTGGAGCAGGGTTCGGCCACAGCCTTAATCCCCCTGTCTCCTGAGGTGTGAAGAGGAAGGGACACTGGGGGTCCCCTGCAGTTGCCCTGTGGCCCTCCAGCATCTGCATCCTAGACTTCTCTTCTCTTCATCACGCCTGCCACCTCTAAATTTCCTACTAGGGGATCAAATCCTCAGCCTTGTACTCAGAGGCATGCTTAGAAGGACCCGCTCTCTGTGGGTGCCCAAAGCCCCCCTCTCCCGCTCCTCCTGGACTGACAGGGAAGGCTGTATTTCATAGAGCAGTGAGGCCAGCAGCCATCTCTCTCTGTCACACAGGACAGACTGGGGATGGCGGATGATTAAATTTCTATGGGTGTAAAGTGTAAAATGCAAGTTAATTTCCTCCAGGAAAGGAAATCCTTGACACTTCAGCCAGATGATGAGTAGGGCTCTAAATCCCAGCGAGGAGGGAGGCAGGAAGGGTGAGCTATGACCCGCGCGGCAGGGAGCGTGCTGGGGGAGAGTTATTGCTGCCTCAGCACCTGGTCGTGGCCCAAGACAGACTTTCCAAAAGGTGGGACACGTGGGGAGGACCACAGACAGGAGATGTTGCTGTCAGAGACCCCCACGCTTCACCCCCGCTTTATTCCGGCTAACAACAGCTGTCGTTGGCATGGCCTCTACAAGATGGAGTGACTTAGCCAGGGTGCTATGTGGGCTCCAGATGACGCACAGGAAGCAACTGGATTTTCCAGTATGTAAGAAGCACGAGGGCATAACAGCCCACTGATTTTACATGAAAATATTTGGGGGGAATAAAATTGATTTTAAGAACTTGTGAACGTGCACATATTGCAAATGTTTTAAAAATTGTTGTTCAGAGGAAAATACAATATTTTCTTCGTGCAGATATGGTGTACAAAATTCTTTTTTTTAAGATTTTATTTATTTATTTGAGGGAGAGAGAGAGAATGAGAAGTGGGGAGGGGCAGAGCGGGGGAGAGAGAGAGAGAGAGAAGCAGACTCCCTACTGGGCAGGAAGCCCTAGAGCTCTACCCCAGGACACTGAGATGGTGACCCGAGCCGAAGGCAGTGGCGTAACCGACTGAACTACCCTGGCACCCCGCTGTACAGCATTCTTAGGTCCAGTAAGAAAGCACAGCTTTTTGATACACATACAATTGTTCAGATCTTGTTCAGGTTTTGGAACAAGACCACGTGAAATGTTCATCTTTACAGTTGCTATGCCCTGCCGCTAGAGGGCGGCAGCGTGCCCAGGCCTTCCGTCCATAGTGTGGGTGCCAGGATTTGGGGGAGATTTTGGAAGGGAGGCCAAGAGAGTAATGCATCATGGATACCACCCAAGATGGTAGCACGTGTTCTTCTGTGCTACAGGACCTTCAATATTTCATTTACGTATCATCATAAGCTCAGGAGGAGGGGATTTGGAGGCTCAGAGAAGTTAAGTAGTTTGCCTAGAGTTGCTTAGCCAGTAAGTGACAGAGCTGGGATTTGGCCCTGTGTCTGTCTGACTCCGAGGCTGCAGCTCTTCATTGCCCAGGGCACTCTGCCCCCAGGGTCAAGGTCAGAGCAAAGATCTCTGGATCCCTGGTCTTTCTGCAATGCAGTCTTTTACTATAATTTAATGCAACTGTGCATTTCGTCTCTCCTCTTGCCACCACTCTGATCCCAGGACCCAGCTTGGCAGCATCAGCAAGATCTCTGAGGAAAACAGAAGCCAAAGCAAGTTGTGGAGAGCAAATGCAATTCTATCTTTTCTCCTTTTAGCAAACCAGCCAGAACTCTGTTGACAGCGCCACTGGCCTGTGGGCAAGGGGTTCTCAGGCTGCGCTGCAGGCTGCTCAGGGTGGATCCCTTGTCCTGCTCTAGCAGCACCAAAGGGCCACTTGCTGGTGGGATTGAGATGAGAGCAGACCACAGTTCCCCCCCACACACAAAATAAGGAAATGATGTCAGGGTGGAGGGAATTATTTTTCAAGCCCCCTTATTCGAGTTTCTTGGTGCGTCCCCAGTTTCTGTTAAAAGCAGCCTCCACCCTCCGGCTGAGCGGCCTGAGGAGAGAAGCCAGAACGGGGGCACAGGCAGAGCTGGGGGAAGGTGTGTTCTGAGCGAAACACAGTTCGCACAAGGGCGAACCTGGGAAGGAGCATGGATGGAAGAGAATGAGGAGGAGCCAGGAGGGAAGAAAAGCTCCCTGCGGGAGAGATGACAGCCACGTCTTAGGAACATGCCTTCTGGCAGGTGCCGTCCTCACCACCTCTCCCCAACATTTGGGATGGATTATCCCCATTTTACAGATAAGAGTACTGAGACTCAGGAGGACGAGTCTCCAGGTCACACAGCCGGCAAACGCCCAAGGTGGGGTTCACACCCAGGTCCGGGTGAGGGCCCGGTCGGTGCCAGTGCCCCTGCCGCCTCCGGGATGGCCCGACTCCCACAGACATGCTCCTCTCCCAGGTGCTGGCAGCAGGCCTGCTGGCATCCTGGCTGTGTCTGGCCGGTCGTGGCCTCTGGATCCAGCACTTCATTTCTCTGACGGGCACGGTCCTCCCCAGAGAAATGGGAGGAACAGTGTGCCTGCTCCGGGGCACTGGGCTTATGAAGATGAGATAGCCCGGGCAGCAAGTGTCCCACGTATGGGGCCGGCCTGGTAACCAGAATTTCAGTATCCCCAGGCAGCTCTCTGATTAGACATCTGGGTCTGGGATAGAAGTAAAGTGTGAGGGGGACCACCCCATCTTCCAACACAGTAATGTCCACGGGGACATCTCAATAGGATGTCAGCCCCCACGGCCACATGGGGGGTTGTGCTCCAGCCCACCAAGGCACACCGACTGAGGTCCACTGTGGGTTCCTCTGTCAGTGGATCACGGCTGACCACTCTCTCAGGTAAGCACCACACAGGAGGGATAGACTGGGACATACACAAGTGGGGTGACAGAGAGCCACTGCCTCTCACTTCTCCTCTCCTACCTGTCAGGCTATGGTCCTCAACCAACCTAGGGTATGATGCTCTCTCTCCCTCTAGGGTCAGTTCTTTCCAGAAAATTCCTCAGTCCTTTATCTTAACTGATCTTTGGTGAGCATTTTAAACACTCCAGAACATCTCCAAACCTGAGGAGGAAGGACACACCTAAAGCTGATGCTGGGTCTCCCATTTCAAACCTCTCTCTCTCCCACTCCATCATCAGACCATCTGAACTGCCTCCTGCCAGGATGGGAGCTGCAGGGCCAGAACTGGCCACCCAGGCCACCAGGGCTCTAATTAGTCCGTTCTGAGGCTGGGGCCTGGGGCAAAGGGCTTGAGTGAGAGCTCTCCACAGTGGTGAGGGGTTCAGTGAAGTTTGGCCATTAAGACCAGGGCTGAATCATGACTTTCATGAACCCCAGTTAATTTAAATAGCAAACATTGGGGCACCTGGGTGGCTCAGTTGGTTAAGCTGAGTCTTAATCAAGTCTTACCCTTGATTTCAGCTCAGGTCATGATGTCAGGGTCATGAGATGGAGTCCTGTGTCAGCTACTCGCTGGGGGTGGAACCTGCTTAAGATTCTCTCTCTGCCTCTAGCCTCTCCCCACTCTCACAAGCTCTTTCTCTCCCTTTCTAAGAAGAAAGAAAGAAAGAAAAAGAAAGAAAGAAAGAGGAAAGAAAGAAAGAAAGAAAGAAAGAAAGAAAGAAAGAAAGAAAGAAAGAAAGAAAAGGAAGAAAGGAAGGAAGAAAGAAAGAAAGAAAGAAGAAAGAAAACATTGTATTTTAAGACTGCATTGGTAGAAATGCAAATAGAATCCAGGTTGGATTCACTAGTATATATTCATTATTATTACCTTTTTTACTCTGATTTAAAATACATTAAACTTAAAACATTTTCAGGGGCCCCTAGAAGTGCCGTGACCCTAAGCCTGTGTACGCAGTGGAGATGTCAGCCAGCCAGAACCCAAGTGGCAATGGGCAAGGACCCGAGGTGTGACGAGTCTGTTTGGGTCCTTGGGCACCTGGCTGGGGCCACAGCCCGGCTGTGTGGCAGGTACAGCCTGGGTGCATTTCTTAGCCTCTCACTTTGTGAAATGGGTTCATTATGGCCACTAGATAGGTTAGGATGGAGGTGATGGGAGGGGTTGAGTCACAGGTGGGCTCAGTGACTCCTACGACCCTTCCTGGCCCCCTGCGGAGGAAAAAAGTGAGCTGATGGCAGGAATGTTCTTTCCCTGCAGGACCTGGCAAGCTTGAGTGAGTGAGGTGGCTCCGGACAGGGGGGACAGGCATGTACCAGGGACCTGTTAGAGCTCCCACCAGCCGGGAACTGGCAGTGCTGTGCCCTCTGCAGATGTGCGGCCAGTTGTTTGCTCCTCCTGGCCACCCCTCAGTGGCCCCCAGGGGCTCCCTGGAGTCTGCCCAGCTCTCGGTCAGATTTCAGGCTGCTGTAGCTTCATCCATCATGCCACTCCAGGACACGGGCTCTCGGGGCTGTTCAGGCCAGAGGCCCCAGGTCAGGCTCATGTGGGAGGGAGGCTGAGATGGGCCTCAAGTGCTGCCTCCACAGGGATGGCATTTGGTCCAAGCAGACCAGGCTCAGGGACCTGTTTACATCGGGGTTCTTCGTGCCCAGGCCAGGAGTCGTCTGCCCCTCACCTGGAGCCTGGAGTCTGCGCAGCACCACACTGACTGTCCTGTTGAGAAGGCAGAAACTGGGAAGGGTATCCTGCCAGAGGCTGCAGTCCTTCTGAGGAGGAGCAGCTGCTGTAGCAACAGGAGCCTGTCCCCGGGAGCTTGGGGCTCAGGGATGGGGCTCTGGCTGGGAGGGGCTCTGCAGGCCCACATGGAGGGGGTGCCTGGGGTGGGTGTGGCAGGGTCACTGGCCTTAGCCAGCTTATGTCCGGGCAAAAGCTGAGGACAGAATAAACCAGCTCGTTAGAAACCAGGAATCAAGAAAAGCAAAGCTGGCAGCATCACAATTCCGGACTTCCAGCTCTATTACAAAGCTGTCATCATCAAGACAGTATGGTACTGGCACAAAAACAGACACATAGATCAATGGAACAGAATAGCCCAGAAATGGACCCTCAACTCTATGGTCAACTAATCTTTGACAAAGCAGGAAAGAATGTCCAAAGGAAAAAAGACAGTCTCTTCAACAAATGGTGTTGGGAAAATTGGACAGCCACATGCAGAAGAATGAAACTGGACCATTTCCTTACACCACACACATAAATAGACTCCAAATGCTTGAAAGACCTAAACGTGAGACAGGAGTCCATCAAAATCCTAAAGGAGAACACAGGTAGCAACCTCTTCAACCTCAGCCGCAGCACCTTCTTCCTAGAAACATCGCCAAAGGCAAGGGAAGCGAGGGCAAAAATGAACTATTGGGATTTCATCAAGATAAAAAGCTTTTGCACAGCAAAAGAAACAGTCCACAAAACCAACAGACAACTGACAGAATGGGAGAAAACATTTGCAAATGACATATCAGATAAAGGGCTAGTATCCGCAATCTATAAAGAACTTATCAAACTCAACACCCAAAGAACAAATAATCCAATCAAGAAGTGGGCAGAAGACATGAACAGACATTTTTCCAAAGAAGACATCCAAATGGCCAAGAGACACATGAAAAAGTGCTCAACATCACTCGGCATCAGGGAAATCCAAATCAAAACCTCAATGAGATACTACCTCACACCAGTCAGAATGGCGAAAATTAACAAGTCAGGAAAGGGGAACCCTCTTACACTGTTGGTGGGAATGCAAGCTGGTGCAACCCCTCTGGAAAACAGTATGGAGGTTCCTGAAACAGTTGAAAATAGAGCTTCCATACGATCCAGCAATTGCACTACTGGGTATTTACCACAAAGATACAAATGTAGGGATCCGAAGGGGTACGTGCACCCCAATGTTTATAGCAGCAATGTCCACAATAGCCAAACTGTGGAAAGAGCCAAGATGTCCATCGACAGATGAATGGATAAAGAAGATGTGGTATATATACCCAATGGAATATTATGCAGCCATCAAAAGGAATGAGATCTTACCATTTGCAACGATGTGGATGGAACTGGAGGCTGTTATGCTGAGTGAAATAAGTCAATCAGAGAAAGACATGTATCATATGACCTCACTGATATGAGGAATTCTTAATCTCAGGAAACAAACTGAATGTTGCTGGAGTGGTGGGGGTGGAGGGAAGGGGGGGGTGGCTGGGTGGTAGACACTGGGGAGGGTATGTGCTATGGTGAGTGCTGTGAATTGTGCAAGACTGTTGAATCACAGATCTGTACTTCTGAAACAAATAATGCAATATATGTTAAGAAAAAAAGAAGAAGAAGATAGCAGGAGGGGAAGAGTGAAGGGGAGTAAGTCGGAGGGGGAGACGAACCATGAGAGATGATGGATTCTGAAAAACAAACTGAGGGTTCTAGAGGGGAGGGGTGTGGGGGATGGGTTAGCCTGGTGATGGGTATTAAAGAAGTCACATTCTGCATAGAGCACTGGGTGTTATGCACAAACAATGAATCATGGAACACTACATCAAAAACTAATGGTATAATGTATGGTGATTAACATAACAATAAAAAAATTAAAAAAAAAAGAAACCAGGAATCAAACAGTGGGCCTCAGTCAGCCAATAAACTGATGATAATAATACTAATAATAATAGTTACTGTTTATGCATCATGCACTATGTGCCAGATATGTATCAGGCCCTTGGTACATTTTCTCTCGTTTGGTCCTGATAATGATGACTCGATGAGCAGGAGGCTCGTTAGTGTGCCCAACGTCAGACAACTTGCACATGACAAAGTCAGGGTTCTAGCGAGGCTGCTGGCACCACTGTCCCTAACCACTGCCCCCCATAGCTTCTGGATCTCTGGAGACAGAGGGAAGGAAGCAGGGAGACGGGATGGAAGAGAGAAGGGGAAGAACAGGAGAGAGAGTAGCAGTGGCTTCAGGAGGAGGAGGTTTCCCATCACCAGATGCTGTAGTAGAACCTGGGGGGCAGGGACTGAGAAGCAGTGGGTGTCTGTGACCCCAGGGATGACCACCTCAGTCATCCCCGATCAGCCTCCAGCTCAGGGTTGAGGGATCCTGGTGGGAGCGGGAGGGAGATGCTCACACCAACATCCTGCTCAACTCCCGGGGAGACAACACGGAGGGGAGGAGGCAGACCTGGCCCTGGATTCTCCTGGCTGCCCCCCACCCCCTTCTGCAGCGCCACCAGTGCTGGCACCCTATCCACAGGCTAGAGAATGAAGGTGGACCCGTATGGAACACCACACTCAAAAATTAACCCCAAATGGGTCAAAGACCTAAAACCAGAAAACCTTGCGAAGAAAACATATGGTGAAAGCTTCACGACATTGCTCTTGGCGATGACCTCTTGGAGATGACACCAAAGGCACAGGCAACACAAGAAAAAAATAAACAAATTGGAATTCACGAAAATTTTAAAAGTGTATGCATCAAAAGACAAGAGCAACAGAATGAAAAGGTGACCCACAGAATGGGAGAAACTATTTGCAAGTCATGTATCTAATAAGGGATTAATGTCCTGAGGATATAAAGAATTCCCAAACTCAACAACAACAACAACAACAACAAATAATTTAAAAGTGGGCAAAACACTTGAACAGGCATTTCGCCAAAGAAGACATAGGAATGGCCAACAGACACATGGAGGGATGCTCAGCATCACTCATCATCAGGGAAATGCAAACCCAAACCACAATGAGGTACCACCACACACCCACTAGGATGGCTACCAGTAAAAGATAAAACAGAGAATCACTAGTATTGGTGAGAATCTGGGGAAATTGGATCTCTTGTGCACTGTTAGTGGGAATGCAAACTGGTACAGCCGCTGTGGAAAACAGTTTGGAGGGTCCTCAAATAATTAAAGGTAGAACTACACATGATCCAGCACTCTCACTTCTGGTATGTATCCAAAAGCACGGGAAGCAGGGGCTCAAAGAGGTATTTGCACACCTGTTTTCACAGCAGTGTTATTCACAGGAGCCAAAAGGTGGAAGCAGCCCAAGCTTCCATCAACAGATGAGTGGATAAGTGAAATACGGTGTATATGTATAATGGAATGTTATTCAGCCTTAAAAAGGAAAGAAAATCAGACACGTGCCACAACATGGTTGCAACTTGAGGACATTATGGTAAGTGAAATGAGCCAGACGTAATAAAACAAATACTGTATGCCTGCACTTATAGGAGGTACTTAGAGTGGTCAGAATCGTGGAGACAGAAGTCAAATGGTGGCTGCCAGGGTCTGGGAGAGGAAGGATGGGGAGTTATTATGTAATGGGGCAGAGTGTCAGTTTCATAAGATAAAAAGCTCTGGAGATGGATGGTGGGGGATGAATGTACAACATTATAAATGTATTTAATACCAATGAACTGTATTCTTAAAAATGGTTAAGATGGGGGATGCTTGGCGCCGCTATCCGTTAAGCATCCCACTCTTGATTTTGGTTCAGGTTATGACCTCAGGGTGTGAGATCGAGCCTCGAGTCTGGCTCCACACTGGGCGAGGAGCCTGCTTAAGATTCTCTCTCTCCCTCTCCCTCTGCACCCTCCCCCAACCCGCTCTCACTCTCTCTCTAAATAAATAAAAAAAAAGGTTAAGATGGTCAATTTTGCCACAATAAAAAGAATTGGAGGGAAAAAAATCAAGTCACGATGTCTAAAAGCTCTGAGGGTGATAAAGGGACAGACCACTTCCCACTCAATACTGAACAGTGACCAGAAGGCGGTAGCGTAAGCACAGACAAGTGAATGCGTAGCAGAAGAGGAATCCCACCCAGAGGATCCCCAGGGAGCAGAGAGTAAAGGAGAAATCAGATAAACAGTGCTTCATATTAAAGAAATTAAAGACAACATAGCTTCTTAGGAAAAAAAAAAAGTTTCAAGTAGATATGAAAGAGATTAGGGCAGAGATGCAAAGCTACGTCAGCAGGAGGGAAAACCAGAGTACCTCAGGAAAGAATTGAAAGAAAAATAAAGCTAAAGAGATAAAAGCCTGGGCGCCTGGGTGGCTCATCAGCTAAGTGTCTGCCTTTGGCTCAGGTCATGATCTTAGGGTCCTGGGACTGAGCCCCGCATCGAACTCCCTGCTCGGTGGGAAACCTGCTTCTTTCTCCCTCTCCCTCTGCCCCTCCCCCTGCTCCTGCTCTCTCTCTCTCTCTCTCAAATAAATAAAATATTTTTTTTAAAAAAGAGATGAATCAAAAATGAATTCCAGAACAGAGAGGCTTTGGTAGACACATTGTGGTATGTAGTAAATAATTTAACTTTGCCTCAAAAGAGGTGATCAGTAAGCTGGATATCCCGCCTGATAGGAGTGTCCTTGTCAGCCCAGGAGTCTTGGGGCACACTGGACAGTCTAACAATGTGACTTCAGGGGAGAATGGCCACAGCTGATGGTCACAGGGGTCTCACCAGCAGTGTGCTGGGGGGAACGGTGTTTGGGGCACACCGGGAGCGGGGCTGGACAGGACCCTGAGAGAGGCCACGTAGGCGATCGGTCACTCCTACATAATGGAGCCCCAGTAAAAACTGAACCCCGAGGCTGGGGAGCCGCCTTGGTTGTCAGTAGTCCTGAGCATTGTCACATGTCGCTGCTGGGGAGGCAAGGCGTCCTGACTCCACAGGGAGAGGACAGCAAAAGTCCCACTTGCGTTGCCTCCCGACTCTGCCCGAGTTGCTCTGTTCCTTGGCGGATGCTCGTCTGTGCCCATGCATACAACACGAGCCTAACAGCTTTCTGCGAGTTTAGAGTCTTTCTGGCAAATTATCAAGCCTGACGATGGCTTGGGGGAACGCCCCCCCAAACTTATCACTGGTGTGGGAAGGGAGGCTGGTCCCCTGTGTGGACTGTGATCCCCCATCAACACAGTCGTTCTAACTGTGTAACTCTGAGAGTAGCCAATGTTTATCCGCTTCTGTACCAAATTAGGGCTTGCCTTTGGGGCAAAAATCCCAAAGCACATACCCAGACATGACGACTGACATAAAAGAAATGTGATTTTAAGTGCCTACCTGAATGTGTGAGAAAGCCGGGGAACCCCCAAGGACCCAAAATGAAGAGGTGGCTGAAAGCAGCGTGGTCAGGGATCGTTGAAGCTGTGGGCTGCGCTGGCGGCATCTGGAAATTCCTGAAACCCACAGTCACTGATTCTCGCAGCCACTCAGCAGAGAGAAGGCCAGGCCCTGGGCCCCTAGGGACAAGATGCAGTGTCAGCACTGAAACCTCTGGGAAATGCTAGAATCCTTGAGGAGCTATGCCCTCAGTGAAAGGTGTGGTGGAGAAGAAAACGGTCTGTCCTGGCCCCCACTTTGTGTAAAGGAGACAGAAAGTGAGGGGAAGGAGGAGGGATTTTGGCTCTCCCCCACCCCCTGAAGATTTAGACACAGAAACCCATCCTCCATGGATTTGGGGTCTGAGTTTCCACTCCCCAAACAATATCTAAGCTGAGAATTATTTTAGTGTGTTTCCAAGACAACAGCTATCCAGAGACTCCTTCTAGAAAGGAGCACAATCCTCTGCAGAAGATTCACCCCCAATCCAGGCCTCTTGGGGTTCCCCAGACCCACGTCAGCCAAATAGGAACTCCCAATGAAAAGTGGCCAAAGCATGAAGAAATGATCGATTGGGAGCAAGTGTCTGCAGAAACAGCAACTGATGGGATTACCCCAATCACACAGGTCGAAACACAGAGTGATCGGGAACAGAACAAAAAGCCGTGTGTTTGAAATGTTTATGGAAACAAAAGGAGAACGTCGAAAACACAATCAGGGAACGCAAAATGATCAAAAGTGCCCAGATTTCACAACTAACAACAACATCTCAAAATGAAAATATAATTATTAAATTTTTAAAAGTCAGACATGCTTTAAACATCAGATGGGACACGGCTGCAGAAGAATTAGTGAATTAGGGGAGTAGGGGTGGAAGGAATTACCCATAGTGCAGCTCAGAGAGACAAAGAGATGGAAAGTGAGTCAGAATTCCTCTGGGGGCCCCCACTGGGAAAAGAGCGGGGTCCTGTAGAAGGACAGTGTGGAGAGTGGAGCTGGGAGAGTTGGGCAGTGCTCCCTCCACCCCAGCGAGGCCCTCTCCCTCCATCTTTGAGAGGGAGTAGGCGATAACTGGGAGGAAGGGAGACTGGTCTCTGTGATCTGAAGCTCACATTTCCCCTTAAAATCCTTGGCATGTCTATCACCCAGGAATTTCCCTAATTTAGCTAAGCCTTTCTGGAAGAGATTCTGTTTCCAGTCTGTTCCATATGGACAAATCACTTCCCCTTTCTCGGATGTGTCGGTACAATACCGGGTCTCTAAGGCACTGCCAACTCCAATATTCTATTATCTTATGACATTCTGAGATAATAGACCCTGGATGTGCCCTACTAGCTTGACCTCTGTACTCAGAGTGAGTCAGAGATCGAGGGATGCTTAGAAGGGGCTCTGCTGAATTCTTTCTATCCAAAATGCCACCACAGAGTCTGAAATTCCACCATTAGAGAATCACTTCTTTGGAGATAAACACTTAGATTCTAACAAAAAAAAAGTTTGTTCTCCAATAGCTTGGGGAAAAGATAGATAATAATTAATGCCAGTATCAATCATAACGTCTTGGTGTGAGTTATTTTAGCAGATTCTTTTCAACAAAACCATATCGTCTAAGATGGATCTGATGGTGCGAGGAAAGAGGGAGATGTGGTGGGTCAGCCACACTTCGGGAGGGTGAGCAGCCTGGCCCAGTGCTGTGGCGCAGGAGAAGCAAGGTTGGAGGGGAAGTGTTTTATAGCCTCTCACGACCTGGCCTTGCGGGTCCTCCCACCACCCCCTACCTCTGGCTCTGAACATCCCAGCCTGGCCAGCAGGTGGCAGTACAGGGTTGAAAATGAACATCTCTGTGGGCTTTCCTAGGTCTGGGTTCAGCTGGCTTCTTTTTAGGGTGACCTGTGTTCATTTTGGAGAGTGGGACCACAGGCACTAGGCCGTCCGATGTGAGACATGCTGCATATGCCTTTGTAACTGACCTTCAGCTCCTGGGAGGTGGACACAATAGAGGGCCTGGATGCCAGATTGCAGTGTCCTGTAGGAAGCGGGCACACAGATGGTGTCCTGCCTGACTTGGGGGAGGGTCATTTTGAGGATGAAAGGAGATCGTAAGGGCATACATGTTCTATAGGCTTCTTGGGGCTGCACCTGCTGAGGCAGAGGCTGGAGGGCATTACAGAGGGCCGGACAGCTCCAGTTGGGGGTAACAGAGGCTGAGGTGGAAAGAAGGGGTGGCTAGACAGCAGGGAGCACTGTGAGGCAGGTGTAGCCCCAAGAACTCAGCTTACTGGGCGGAAGGGTGCAGGAGGGACAACTTACACTGGGGAACCAGGCTGAGGCTGGCTAACTCTCTAAGCCTCATTTCTGAGATCTGCCACATGGTTGTGATCCCTCTGTGGACAGTCCTCTCCGCATCCTCTTTGGGTGGCATGTTAATGCCTTGTGCCACCTCCACATCCCCTACTCCTGGCTCTGGAGCTATACACTTGCTTCCATCTGCCCCAGGCTCGAAGCAAGTGCATCTTTCTGAGGACACCTTCCCTTCTTCCCCAGGACGCCTGCAGAGGCACAAGCCTGAGGCCAGCACACTGGGCGGGCTGACTGGCTGGACTCCACCAAAGGGGGTATCAGCCACGTTTTCCCTTATGGCATTAAAAATCCCCTCCCCTTGGGGCGCCTGGGTGGCTCCGTCATTAAGCGTCTGTCTTCAGCTCAGGTCATGGTCCCAGGGTCCTGGGATCGAGCCCCGCATCGGGCTCCCTGCTCCGCGGGAAGCCTGCTTCTCCCTCTCCCACTCCCCCTGCTTGTGTTCCTGCTCTCACTATCTCTCTCTCTGTGAAACAAATAAATAAAATCTTTAAAAAAAAAAAAATCCCCTCCCCTTGCCCCACCTTGAGGAATTACGTCTGTGATTTCATGCAGTGTCTTCCAGACACAACTCCTCATGGGGATCTCTGGGCAGCTTGTTAAACATTCATATTCCAGGGCCCTTCCTGGATGGGCTGAGGTGCTCACTCTGGAGAAGCGGTGGGCATCAGTGTGTCTAGAAGGCCCCAGAGCCAGGAGACGAGGCAGAGGTAGAGCCCACAGCCTTTGGGGAGGCTTTCTGGGCCCCATAATTTAACGGGAGGGAATCTAACAGGACAAAGGAAGGTGGGTGTCGGTGGACTCAGTCCTATGGCTCCTTGCACCTCTGGACATTCTCACTCCTCACCTCTGATGCCCTCCCTGACTTTTCCCGTGGCCTGGGAGGAAATCGAAGCTTGCTACCCTCTGGGATTGCTGCTAACCCCTGTGGTCAGGTTGCTTGCCCGGAGCCCTTTTTCTGACCCAAAGAGTGATTGTGGTATGCAGAATCGCCCCCAAAGATGTCCATGCCCTAATCCCCAGAACCTGGAATATGTTACCTTCCACAGCCACGGGGACTCTGCAGGTGTGATTGAACTAGGGGTCTCAAGATGGAGATGATCCTGGATTATCCTGGAGGTCCGTTGTCACCACAAAGGCCCTGATGAATGAATGGGGGGGGCGGGGGGGCAGATTCAGGAAGAGAGACAGGGACAGAGACAGAGGGGAGTTGAAGGTGTCACGCCGCTGGCTTTGAAGATTCAAGAAGGAGTCCAGAGGCAAGGAAAGCTCGTGGTTGTAGAAACTGGACAAGGCAAAAAAAATGGGTGCTGCCCCAGAGCCTCCAAGAGGAGGCCCACCCTGCAGACGCCTTGACTGAGCCCAGAGGGATTTCTGCTGGAAAGAATTTTAAGAGAACACATTTTCGGTGTCTTAAGCCGGTAGGTTCGTGGTGATATGCCGCAGCACCATAGTCAACTAAGATAATGACCTAATTGGGAGAGTTGCTCTCAGCGCGGCACCTGCCCAGACCTAAGAGCCGCAGCTTAGAAGCCGCAGGCTTCCCACGCATGTGACATCCAGCAAGTCCCCATTCTCTCCGAGTGCCCCTTTCCCCAGCTGAACAACGGGGGTGGTGGTTGCACCAATGTGACACCCTACATGCAGAAGGCTGCCTCAGAGAATGCCTTTTGCTTCCAACCCCATTTTGTCCACATGGCAGCCAAGTTCCCTGGGCTCTCTGGACACAGTTTGAGAAGACAGACTTCCCCAAGATCCCAGACCCCATTCCTATCCTCGGTGCTGAGGCACATGGCGGCACTTTGGGGGAGCGGTCCTTTGATTTCCCATCCTGGCAGCCCGTGTGTAGACTTGTCCACTCTGTCCCCCAAATCCTGGGGGCTCCAGGTTCGCTCTGAAGGAAGTGTTCATCCCAGCATCACCGTGGTGGTTTCCAGTATTGGCTGCAGTGGTGAGTCCGTGGCAGGCAATGTTCTGCGACTTGTTTGAATCGCTTCCTGGTCGCAGGGCCAATTTCACTTCCAAGAAACCTCTGAACAGAGGAGAGGGTGAGTGTGTTCCAAGAGGCTTCCCTGGATGGGGAGGGCGCTGGGGTGGTCAGCGAGGCTTGGCCCTTCTGCTACAGGGCAGCCTCAGGAGGGAAGGGTGTGGGCAGAGGGGCCAGCTGGAGAGGGGCTGGCACCCGGGACAGCCATGGGGGACCTGGGGGCCAGGCCAGGGGCGGCCGATGTCCCATCACCGCACCTCAGCAGGTCTGCCCCTTCCTCTGGCGTGTCTGTCGTGTCTAAGGCGCATCATTCGTAATCCAATCAACAGACCAGCAGCCTTGATAAAAGCCCCTCTTTGAAATCAGGCTGATCAGGTTCAAACCCAGACTGTGTCATTTATCAGTGAGATCAGGCCAGGGACTTAAACTCTCTGAGCCTGGGTCCTCATTACAGTCTCTTGTAAACCCATGCAAATCCCTGTTTCCCTTCCCGAGAGGAACTGGAAATTTAGACCTGCCCTTTCTGAAAGCGCTTCTGATCTCAGAGATGCACGCAGGGTAGACGGGCTCATTCTCGGAGACCCCCGCAGCCAGGCGGCCTCTGGTTCTGTCTACAGGCGGTACTGGGGATGGCATCACTGTAAGCTCAGGGCACATGACAGTGAGCAGAGGCTCCTTTGAACTTCTCTTGGGAACCTCTCCGCCTGGCTCCTGGCACCCTCTGCTGGCTGTGTTAGGAAAGAAGCCGCTGCTGGGGGTTTAGGATCAAGGCTTGACTGGGGCATTGCCCAGCAGTCCTTACTCAGGACAGAATCCTGAGGTGACAGGGGTAAGAAATAGGGATCTACACTCCACTGGTACCCACAGTGTCCCGTCCCACAGAGCAGGGGTCCTGGCCCCTCAGATTCCCTTGCTTTCTCTCCCCGTCATCTCTGGCAGCGTGTTAACCCAGATTCCAGAGGAGCACCTACTGGGAGGAGGATGTGTGGCAGAGGGTGGGGGCCTGCCCCTCCCCCGCTCCAATCTCAGTGTCCTGTAATCAGTCAGCTTAGCCTTTTGGGGCCCAGTGTAACCAGGGCGGCTCCTGCTCAGAGGGAATTGATTTGAAAATCAAATTGGTGGGGCCAGAACATTCCATTCTTGAGCTGAGCGGTTTCCAACCAGGGCATGCAAATGAGCTGTCTGTAGCATAATGGCCCTTGGAGGGATGGCCTGGGGCACTGCCGGGTGAGAAGGAATGGGCCTTGGCAGAACACCGACCTGACATTTCCTAGCTGCTGTAAGAAGTGACGATGACCAGGACCCTTCTGCTCGACCAGAAGGGAGCAAGCCTTTATGGAGCCCTGACTGGGTACCGAGCACCTTCCTGTACTTTTATGCCACTTACTCTTGCTGATCAGACTGTGACAACGATGTCATTTAATGTTCTCTTTTACAGTTGAGTAAGTGAGGCTCAGAGAGGTTCAGGTAATGGTCCAAGGCTACCCTGCTCTGGTCAAAGCCCAGGATGTCTGCCCCCCACAAGTGTTCCGCTGTCCTGCCTGCTTCTGCCTGTCCCAGCCATCCTGCTACATCTCACTTATAACCCTCCCAGATGTCCCTCGCTCTTCCTTGATCCTAATCTCGCTGGTTCTCAAAGTCACCCCGAGTCCCCAGTTCCTGCCCAGCAAACCTCCCTGATGGATGAGCGTGGCTGAGAGGCCTCCTAGCTCTCCATCTATACAAATTCAGCTCACTCTGCAGCCTTGCCCCCTGCGAACTGTGCCCTCACTTCCCCCTGAGTCCCATCTGAGAGATGCATCGATACGGGGCTTGTGGGACAGTCACCAGGGGCAAAGCACCCTGCCCCGGACCACATATTGCAAACACTGTCACCTTCTCCCGAGGAGGGGGAGGAGCAGGGCAGTGTGCTATGATGAGAACCTCTCGTCCCTCTACCCAATCTTGAGCTAGCGCATTCATGTGTGTTCCTAAGCAGCTGTGATGTGCTCTATGCCCCAGCGTCAGGCAGTGCTAGGGAGGCTAAGTTGATCCTACCTCCGCGGGCTCACACACAGCAGCCTATTCTCACGGAGAGGCCCTGCAGACTCCAGGGGCAGGCTTTATAGGCAATTCTCTGGCCCTAGCAGCCCTGTGGCACTTTGGGTCCATGGGAAGGGAGGCCCTTTCAAGGGGAGAAGCTCCATTTTCTAACAAATTTACAGCATAGGCTTTTTCCTCCTTTTGTGCCCACACCTTGCGGGGCACAGGCCTGTCCCCTTGGGAGTGCTCTCAGCCAGGCTTCAGCCAGCCCTAAGGCAATAATCAAGAATTATTATCTCGGAACAAAGCTGTTCACCACTGCTTTATTTGCCGGTCCAGGAAAGGGGGAGCTGCCTGTCACGAGGAGGGGAGGGGAGCGCTAAAGCCAGAGATGTCACTGTGCATTCAGGGGCACTGCAGGCAGAAGGGTTCACAGCAGGTGCATGAGGGTGTGGGCATCCGGGAGGGTGGGGGTGTGCTTGGACCAGGGTGCCGCTGGATGTGGTGTGGGGTTGCTGTCCAGGAGCACCAGCCTGGGTTACCCAAAGCAGAACAGAAACAACTCGAGGATGCACTAAGAACTAGAGGGCAGCAGTCTGCTCATCCGGGCTCTGGTTTCTCTAGGTTCTGCTGAATTCATTCTGTATCTTTGACAATGCAGAGCAGAAGGGTAGGACGTCTTGCTGACTCTGGGCCTCCAGACACAGAGGTGGACCTGTGGTGTGATGGAGAAGGAATCAGCTCTGGGAACCAGCAGAGATCAGGACGAAGTTGGGGAGGCTGGCCTTGGCCCTGCTGGTCACTGTGGCTGCCCATGGCCATGACCATTGTTTTTTTTCTGCATCTCGATTTCCCAGGCTGGCAAGTTTGACCTCATGGTCTTTAAGGTTTATGCCAGCTATAAAGTTCTGTGATTCAGGGAATCACTGAGAAGCAGCTAGAATATGATAAGATTTAACCAGGGGCCTCAACCCATGTCATGGGGATTAAAAAATCTGGTATCTTCCATGGGGACATCCCAAATCCTGTGCTCCAGAGAAAGCCAAACAATTACACCCTCTGGCCAGAGGTTTTTCCATATCGTATCGTGGAAGCTGGCAATAGACTCCGTACCCAAAAGCAAGTGAACGGTTTGTGGGTGGACCGGCCTTGTTGGATCTCTGACAGGTAGTCAGAGCCCGAGCCTCCCGCAATGTTGGTAGGTGAGAAGCAGGGCTGGGGGGTGAGGGCAAGGTCTTCAGGTTCAGGGAGTTGCCCGGGGCTCGAAGACCAAGAATAATCACATCTCTGATCATTCCAGGAAAACTTAGCATGATGGACTCTTCTATTTTTAGTGAAAAAAATATAACAAAAATGTGTAATGGAGGTAGCTTTAGCCAAGATACAATTAGAACAGCTGGGCCACCTTCAAAGCCCTTGATCGTTTTGAGGCTATTCTGCATGTCAGGTATTTGCATGTTGTGTTGACAGTCTTTTTGTGACACCTTCTCCTACCAACCCTGTCCTGCAGAAGCCTGTCCGTGGCAAAACACACACACACCCCAAAATGCAGGAAGCCCTGAATTACCTTGGTTGAATATTCTAAATCACTCTGATCTCCTTTTTATTTAAATTACCCAAATGATTAAATTAGCTATGGGAAATTTATTAATTCCTTGGCAAGTGAAAGACGAAGAAAATTATCCATGGGGACTAATAACATTTGCAAAAAAACATCCTAAAACGACGTTTTGGCAATAATTAGGGATAAGGGACAATGAGCCCACTGATCAAGATTTGGAATATGCTCTTTGCATTCTTTGATGCAAGAAGGAGATGGTCTCTTTCCTCTTTCCTTTTGATCTTCTTTTTCCAAAAGTAATTGTAAGATAAACTCATATTAGCAGCTTCAGGAGTATCTTTGTCATTCAGTGTGTCCATGTGCGTGTGCACATGGCGACATGAGTGGATGTGTGCATGTGTTTAAACTTCATCCTGATTCCAAGTCATGGCCCATTAATAATGTCTGACTGCAAAACTAAGGAGCCACTAAATATTACTATTTATAAGTAATCTGTTGCCCAAGGCATCGAGCTACTTAATGAAGCCTTGAATTAATGTGTAACTTAAGAAATAGATCATTCTACAAATATAGGCTACCAGAAGCACAATTTAAGCAGTTCTATTTACTTCACTACTTGGATGGGTGCAAGAGAAAGCACATAAATAAAATGTATTGAGCCAGGCATTGTGCAAATGGTTTTGCGTGCATAATCTCTGTGGGTTGTCATAATGACCCAGTAAAAGAGACACTACCACTATTCCCCCATTTTACAGATAAAGAAACTGAGGCTTAGAAAGGTTTATGTAACTAGTCTACAGTCACGCAGTGGGATTTAAATCTGAGTGCCTATGACTCTTACAACCGGATAACGCATCCCTGGGGTAGAAAGAGTGAGACAAAGAGCTGGTGTATATCCTAGGATGTCAGTTGATTTGCCTAAATGCAAGGATGGAATTTGTTTGCTTGAGGGGCTGATATTGACTGGTTGGAGAACACAGTGATCAAGGTGGAACTGGGGAGAACTTTGCAGGTGGCAAATGGCTTAGGAGACAGCAGCGGGGACACCAAGTGCCCAGCAAGCTGCCACTGATGACTGAGTTTTCTCTTTTTATTTTCTTTTTTTAAAGATTTATTTATTTATTTTAGAGAGAGAGATCTCAGGGGGGAGACAGAGAGGGAGAGAGAGTCTTAAGCAGACTCTACGTTCAGCATGGAGCCTGACTCCCGGCTCGATCTCACAACTTTGAGATCATGACCTGAGCCGAAACCACGAGTCAAATGCTTAACCAACTGTACCCCCAGGCACCGCTGATGACTGAGCTTTCTAAAATCTTGAGGCCTGGTAACTGGGGTCACCTATTCACTAACCAGCTGTGATGTGAGGAAAGCCCAGTTCTTGGGGAATGTGTGTTTCTAGAGGATGTCCAAGCTAGACATGTAAAAATGTCTTGGATTTTTATCCAGGGAGATCCTCCCAGGTTCAGCGGACCTGAGAACAGGGTTCCATGGTGAAGCTGACCGCTGTGCTGACCTCCATGCAGGGAGAGCTGAGCCCCACCCCGCAGTCACTCCCACAGCCTGGTTGGCACCGAGAGAAGCTCTGTTCTGTGAGCCTCATTTGCTTCCTGGTTGTATGTGCAGCTCAAGAGTGAATTCTGCCCAACTGTCTCCCTTAAGTGCCCAGCTCTTGGACGTGTGCCAAGAGGATGTCTGAGAGGCCACATCAGGGGTTGTGGGTGGATAATGGAGTGTCAGGGACAAGCTTTTGGATGGGTGGGCGGGAGGCCGGTTTACCGTTCAGGATGCTCTGGTCTCTGCACCTCATTCTTCTGCAGATCCTAGACTCATCCAGGAGAGCTGGCATGCGGCTTAGAGACACCCCCCCCCCCCAGGAGAGTGGGCCCACGGTCATATCTATCCACTGGCTCATGCGCCTGTTTGGTGACAAAGCAGACTAAAGTTCAGCTTTCTTAATTCGTGTGATCCTTCTTCCCCTCTTCAACGCATTTAGCCAAGCACCTGCATGTGGTCAGCACCATCCTTTTATTTTGTGAGGCTGAAAGCTGAAGTCAAGCATCCCCCAAGATAGAGGAGTTCCATCAGCAGAGGACTCAGAAAAGACCCTTGTTTATTTAGGACCAGGCTGCAGACTGACTTCTGGAATCTGGAGCACCTGTAGCCTCAAGTCTGGAGTTAAAGAGGACACCCAGGTCAAAGGGGTTGGCTTTCTGATGGGGGTGCCCCACCCTGTGCCTCTCAGCTGCAGAGGGCTACTTGGGGCCTGGTGAGGACTCTGGGAACTGTCCAGCTAACAGTGTGCTGAACCGCAGGGGCAGCCACCCCACCTCAGTGAGCTGGGCCAAAGGATCGCCTGCGGCTAGTGAGTCCGACACAGAACTGGAGAGGGAGTGAGAGAAGGGGGGCCTCGGAAGAGAGACGCTTGGGGGCCTTGGAAGAGAGACGCTGCCCATCCCCACATCTGACCTGTAAGCATTTGCATTCCTGGCGGCTGGTTAATTAAAAATAAGCCCAAGGGCCTAAGGAGGCCCACAGTGGGCTGGGAACCTCTTGCTACAGACAGACTCCAGGTTTCAGACTAAAGTAATGTAAAAGGGATAGATTGCTCGAGCACCTTCTCTTATAGATGTGAACTTGGAGGCTCTGAAAGGGACAGTGACAAACTCATGGTCACAAAACTAGTTACAGGGGCCCGATCTTGCCCCTACCATACCATTCTCTTCCGAAAGTAGTTAGTATATATTTAGACCCAGATATTTTTACTATCAGCTTCTAGGGGAGAGTCTTTCCGTATCACTATCTGATCTTAATAATGTCATTATTTCATATGTACCAACACCTGTCTTAAGTGCTTCACATTTATTTTCTAATGTTTTTAATGCTCTCAAAAATCCTATGAGGCAGAAATTATCATCATCCCCATTTCCCAGAGGACAAAACGGAGGCACAGGTCAGTGAAGAGATGTCCCCACAGTTGGCCGTGGTAGGGTGGGACCCAGGCACAGTCCTCTTAACTTAGGTCCACTCAAGTAACCACTGACTCCAGAGCCACCCTTGGCCACGGCTCTGTGCGGCCTCTTCAAAATTCTGCTTAAAGGCCCATGGTGAGCCCTTGTGTTTTCATATTTGCAGAGAGTAAAAAGAATGAAGAAAAAATTTGGGCAAGGGATGTCGGTGGAAGGTCTCAAGTGTTCACCCAGAAAGAGTTTCTCTTCGGATCTTCTCAGTAAGAGAGCACTGAAGGACCGATATTACCCATCGTGCATGGAACGACTAGCATAGCTCAGTACACTCGAGACCTTTGGGGGCCAGTCTCTCTTGGCTTCAAGTCTCCTAACCCCTTACCCCCACAGCGAGGGATTGCCAAGTGCAACTCCACTGGCTGCCCAACCCAGAAGAATGCTTCCGTGTTAGCAGAGGCTTTCAGGAAAGCGAAAGACGCTCCTCTTTGCCTATGGATGAAAATTGGCCATGTATCAATAACTGTCGCCGTGTGGGGGCCTGGGTGGCTCAGTTGGTGAAGCGTCTGCCTTCGGCTCAGGTCATGATCCTGGGATCCTGGGATTCTCTACTTTCCACTATGTTTTAAATTTACCATAATAAAAGGTTTTCTTGAAATATAATAAAACAGGCCTTGTCCTCAGGAAAATGCCAAGGAGTCAGCTAGAGCTTGGGAATAGAAAGGTCTGCACAATGGGCAACTGGGGAAGCCGAATCAGGGAGTGTCAGTTAGGATGCTTTCTCATGCAAGGTAGCAAGAGTCCTCCTAACTTAGGTCCACTCAAGTAACCACTGCACTCCATTTCCCCCCAACATCATGCTGCTGGATGCCCCCTGCATACGGAATGCAGGTAGCTAATTAGCTACCCCCTTGGGGTCAGCAAACTGTGTCCTGAAGGCCAAATTTGGCCTGCCACCTGTTTTTGTAAGTAAAGTTTTCTTGAAATACAGCCATGCTCATTCATGTACATATTGTCTACGGCTGTTTTGTCATTACAGTGGCAGAGTTAAGAAATTGTTATAGAGACCATATGGCCCACAAACGACAAAAATATTTGCTTTGTGACCCCTACGGAAAAAGTTTCCTAGTCTGTTCTAGAACACCATGTATTTCTGCCCTTATCAGCTGGCTTGTATGCTTGCCAATTAGTTGTATCTGTCTCCAAACTTATTTGTGTTAGTTGTATTTATTGTTGTAAGTGTATGATTTAATGAAATAATGTACAGATCAATGAGCTCAAACCGACTGAGCCAACCAGGCACCCCAGATCAATGAAATAGGAATATAGAAAGAAAGTGTTATTACTATAAAAATTAGATGAAATGCGTTGGAAGGACACAATACATGCAAGTCACTAAAAACAATGGCTATTAAATCGAATCTGGGCAAGAGAGTTGTACAAAGCTGGGTTAGGGGCATTTCACAAATCTAGAATAATTTTGCATTCAAAGAGCTTTGCAAACACCTTTAAAGATCACTCCAAGGACACTGGAACTGGAAATTGTAGACAATGTTCTATCCACGTGGTTTGTGTGTGAAAGCCCACCCACATCGAAGAAAGGTCTTAGCCCTATATCAAAATATTGGAAAATAAAAATACGTCTGTGTTTCAAAAGTAGAATAAAAAGTTTAAGGAATACACATATGCATGTGATTTTTGAAATATGTTTTGTGGCTCTCTACTTGAACCAACTTTTTCAAAATGGTCCAATCATTATTCCCAATAGCATCGGATCCAACAGTTCATCCTATAACAGAAAACCCATCCTCAGGTTGCTTTAAAAGAAGAGGTCTTCTTCATATCATTCTGTCATTTCCACCTCACCCTTGTTTCCTCTTCTAGCCTGGAGTTGTCTGCCCCTGAGGAAGCAGAGTGGGGAAGGAAGGGTTTCCTTGCAGAGATGTGGGCCTTGGTGTTCCCTAGGTTCCAAGGAACTGGGACAGAGGTGGCAGGTTGTGGAGGTGGCTGGAGTGGACAGAAGATTAGTTACACTGAGCAAACAGTTAATGGCTTGAGCAATTAAGTAAATACATTGAGGATATGGGAGCAGGAGCCAGTTTCTCACTATCTGAGTTACAAACGTGGGAATAGGGAAGGATGGAAAGAACACTGAAGGGTTGGAGTGGAACTGGAAATATGAGATGAACTCTCAGGCTTTTCAATAGATGTAGAAATAGTTAGAGATATGTGCACATGGGCATATTGATGTCTGCCTGTGTTCAACAAGAGAACGAAGCAGGAGTGACACTTGGATAGCAGTGAGCACACCCAGCAGACAACCTTCAGAACACAACCTATAGACTCCAATAGGAATCCATGACACCATGTTGATACAAGTAAATAAATGCATACATGAATAAATTGGGGTGGGGACCAGTCTTCCTTAGGAGAAAATGAAATTAATGGAAGTAGAAGGGACGATAGAAATAATCACCACCTGGCAACCATCATAGGATGTGGAGCAACAGGAACTCATTCGTTACTGGTGGGAAAACAAAATGGCACAGCTACTTTGGAAGACAGTTTGGTGGTTTCTTACAAAACTAAATGTACTCTTACCATATGAACCAGCAATCACACTCTTTGGTTTTACTCAAGTGAGTTGAAAAGTTAAGTCCACACAAAAATCTGCACGTGGATGTTTATCGCAGCTTTATCCATACTTGCCGAAGCTTGGAAGCCAACAAGATGTCTTTCAGGATGTGAATAGATAAACTGTGGCACATCCAGACAATGGAATATTACTCAAAGCTCAAAAGAAATGAGCTACCCAATGTCCACAATAGCCAAACTGTGGAAAGAGCCAAGATGTCCATCGACAGATGAATGGATAAAGAAGAAGTGGTATATATACACAATGGAATATTATGCAGCCATCAAAAGGAATGAGATCTTGCCATTTGCAATGACGTGGATGGAACTGGAGGGTGTTATGCTGAGTGAAATAAGTCAATCAGAGAAAGACATGTATCATATGACCTCACTGATATGAAGAATTCTTAATCTCAGGAAACAAACTGAGGGTTGCTGGAGTGGTGGGGGTGTGGGAGGGTTGGGGTGGCTGGGTGATAGACATTGGGGAGGGTATGTGCTACGGTGAGCACTGTGAATTGTGCAAGACTGTTGAATCACAGATCTGTACCTCTGAAACAAATAATGCAATATATGTTAAGAAAAAAAAAGAAGATAGCAGGAGGGGAAGAGTGAAGGGGAGTAAGTCAGAGGGGGAGACGAACCATGAAAGACTATGGACTCTGAAAAACAAACTGAGGGTTCTAGAGGGGAGGGGGGTGGGGGATGGGTTAGCCTGGTGATGGGTATTAAAGAGGGCACGTTCTGCGTGGAGCACTGGGTGTTATGCACAAACAATGAATCATGGAACACTACATCCAAAACTAATGATGTAATGTATGGTGATTAACATAACAATAAAAAATTAAGAAAAAAAATGAGCTACCAAAATCATGGAGGAAACTTAAATGCATATTTCTAAATGAAAGAAGCCAAACTGAAAAGGCTACATAGACTACTATTTCAAGGATATAACATTCTGGAAAGGCAAAACAATGAGGACAGTAAAAAATCAGCGGTTAACAGGAGTTAAGAGGGAGGAAGGGATGAATGGGGAGGGATAAATAGGTAGAGCACAGAGGATTCTGAGGGCAGTGAAAATACTCTGTGTGATAATATAATGGTGGAGACATATCATAATGCATAAACATTTATCCAAACCCAGAGAATGTGCAACACCAAGAGTGAACCTAATGTAAACTATGGACTCTGGGTGATAATGATGTGTCATTGTAGGCTCACTGATTGTAACAAATGTACCAGGCTGATGCCCAGATGTTGATATTGGGGGACGCTGTGCATTTGGGGGTTGGGTATATACAAGCTATCCGTACTTTCCGCTCAATTTTGCTGTGAACCTAAAACTCTTCTAAAAACAAAATCTAACATATGTAGAATATATATAACACCAAAAAACTATTGAAAAGATAGTCAAAGATCTTTCAAATAGTCAAATGGCCTCATAAGACAGCAGAACCAGGCAGCTCTAGTCAAGTTCAACCAAACTTTCAAGGACGATACAATCCCTGTGTCATATATACTGTTCCACAACTTAACAAGAATCAAGATCTTCCTGCCTCTTTTATGATCCTGACATGCATGTATCTGTAATTAAATATTAGCATAGTGAATTACATACTGAATTAAAAGGAAAAAATGCAGTGGAATGCCTGGGTGGCTCAGTCAGTTAAGTGTCTGCCTTTGGTTCAGGTCATGATCCCAGGGTCCTGGGATTGAGTCCCACATTGGGTTCCCTGCTCAGCAGAGAGTCTGCTTCTCCTTCTGCTTGCCACTCCCCCTGCTTGCGCGTGTTCTCTCTCTCTCTCTGACAAATAAATAAATAAAATCTTTGTTTTAAAAAAAGGAAAAAATGCTTCATAACCAATAGAATTTTCCCCAGAAATGCAAGGAATATGCAAGCTTGGTATAAATGAAACCCTAAAACCAGACTGAAGAACCTAAAAGACCTGAATAAATGGAGAGACTTCAATGTTGTAGGATCAGAAGACCCAATTGAGTAATGATATCATTTCTTCCCAAATTGATCCATACATTTATAAATGTAATTCTAGTCAAAAGACAAACAGGATTCTCAGTGATTCAAAGATTATGCTTTTAAAGTTCATCTGAATCAGAAATGCATGAGGATGAGATGCCTGGTTGGCTCAGTCGGAGGAGCATGGAACTCTTGATCTCAGAGTCGTGACTTCGAGCCCCGCATTGGGTGTAATAAACAAATAAAACGTTAAAAAAAAGAAATGCATAAGGATAACAAAGTCAATTTGGAAAAAAAAAGTAATCAAGAGGTATGTGAACCACCATTTATCAAAACATATTAAAGATAAGTAACTAAAAATACTGAGGTGTGGGTGCAGGAACAGTCAAGCCATTCAGTCATTTCTGAGTGGAGCGCAGAAATAAACCCGATTATTAAAATATTCATTCATCCAACAAATGTTTATTGAATACATATTATGTGTCAGTGCTGCTCTTGAGGCGAGTGGTGCAAGAATAAACAAAACAGATAATATCTTTGCCTTCTTGTTGGGGGACATGACAATGAATGAATGGCCAGTGGAGATGGGTGCAGCTGGAACCAGGATGGCGGCAGTGGAGGTGGCAGGAAGTGGTCAGATCCTGGATGTATTTTGAAGGTAGAGCCAGCAGGATATGCTCATTGGTGCTGATGTACAGTCTATGAGAGAGAAGAATCAAGAATGAGACCGAGGTTTGTGGATCAGACACTAGAAGAGCAGAGTGCCCATCCGCTGAGATGGGGGATATTTGGGAGGCATGGGAGGGAGCTCATGAGTTTGCTTCTGGCCCCTGGATGGAGATGCTCAACGATCATCCAAAAGAATATGTCCAATAGGTAGCTGGGTAAATGGACATAGAATTAGATGAAAGTGTTGGGCTACAGATATTAATGTGGATGTCAGTCAGCATATAAATAGTATATTGAAACCCAGAGGATGGAGGATCGTGGAGAGGGTGTAGACAGAGATGAGAAAGACAGAGCCCCGGGCTGTCCCATCACAAGCAGATGGGAAGGTGAGGGGTAATGAGTGAAGGACACTGGGAAGGAGTAGCCAGTGGGGTGGGAGGAAAACCAGGAAGGTGAAGTGTCCCGGGAGCAAAAGAAGTATTTCAAGAAGGAGGGAGAAGTCATGACCATGGGATTTAGCCTAGTGTTTGTGGTCTACACACAAACATGCCTGGGAGGGACCCACAGCAAATGCCACATAGTGGGAGAGAGTGGAAAACTATGGGTAAAGGATTAGCTTTATACATAGCATCCCATATTTTTTATTGAACAGAAAAAAAGAGCTCTGGAGCAAATATGATTAAAATTGTATTTACTGGGGCGCCTGGGTGGCTCAGCCAGTTAAGCATCTGCCTTCAGCTCAGGTCATGATCCCAGGGTCCTGGGATGGAGCCCCACATTGGGGTCCCTCTCAGCAGGGAGGCTGCTTCTCTCTCTGCCTCTGTCTCTCTCTCAAATAAATAAGTAAAATCTTTAAAAATAAAATAAAATTGTATTTACTTACTATAGATCTTGGTATTGGATTCATGAGTGTCTGTTATATTTTTTCTTTAAAAAATATCTTTAAAATGTTACATAATAAAAAAAGAAGAAGAGCCATTTATAAGTAAATATGTGAAATATATCTACATAAAATATTTTTTAGAACGATGTCCAAGACCCTAGTAAATGGTTGTCACTTGTAGGCCGGCATGCATTATTATGACTTTCATGGGCCCTAGGAAAAATAACAAAAAATATGTTTTATAATTGCCTTGGTGTAAAGATAAATATGATCCAGGTTGGACTCATTATTACATGTTCATTATTATTATCTTTTCTTCTGACTGTAAAAGAAATCACAATTAAAATATTCCCAGGAGCGCCTGGGTGGCTCAGTCAGTGAAGTATCTGTTTTCAGCTCAGGTCATGATCCCAGGGTCCTGGGGTTGAGCCCCGCATCGGGCTCCCTGCATAGCGGGAAGCCTGCTTCTCCCTCTCCCTCTGCTGCTCCCCCTGCTTGTGCTCACTCTCTCTCTCTCTCAAATGAGTAAATAAAAAATCTTCAAAAAAATTAAAAATAAAACCATGTAGGTTTGTCCCTTTTCTTTTTTTCTTTTATTTATTTTAAAGATTTTTATTTATTCGCGGGAGAGACAGAGAGAGAAGAAGCAGGGGGAGAGGCAGAGGGAGAGGGAGAAGCAGACTCCCTGCTGAGCAAGGAGCCCGATGCAGGACTCGATCCCAGGACTCCGGGATCATGACCTGAGCCGAAGGCAGACGCTTAACCATCTGAGCCACCCAGGCGCCCGGTTTGTCCCTTTTCTAAAAGGAGGCAAAACCTACACACAAATAAGTAAAGGATCACTAGCATGATACAAGTTCAGGCAAGGGAGAAGGAGACAGTTCACAGCAGACTCCGTACAAATGGCCAGGAGCTATGAAAAGACGCTCAGCTCTACCATAATCAGGGAAATGCAAATCGTACCCAAAAAAGTTTGTAACTGGCAAAAAAGGAAAAATACTGATGCTCTCCAGTGCTGACATGAGGATAAGAGGCCCTCTCACAAGGTGATGGGAGTGGTCATTGGTCTTTCAGGAGAACAATTTATCGGTGTTTAGCCACACAAGCAATGCAAAGACTCCTTGGCCAAGCATGTTGATTCCAAGATATGTAACATATAGAAATACTCTCATGTATGAAAAGAGATGCATGCACAAGTAGATGCATTGCAGCATTGTTTAACTGAAAAATTAGAAACAACCTAAATGTCCCTAAACAAGGGACTTGACAAATTATGTATATATCCTGCAAAAAATGTTAGTCATTAAAATAATAAGATCAATATGCAGCAGACAGGAAGTCTACTATATCATGTAAAAGTCAGTTGCAGAGCAGTAAGTATGAGCCTTGTAGATGTGGGGGGGGGCGGCGGGGTGGAGGGTGGGGTTGATAGAAGCCATCTGGAAGGATCCACACTTAACTCTGGACAATGCTTATTCTGGAAGGGGGTTTGGTGGGAAGGTAGGGGGGTGATGAAAAAGGATTTTTACTCTATATTTTGTATACATTCATAGGGCTTAATTTTTTTTTTTACAAAGAAAACCTGTTTATATAATACTTATATTGTCTTTTAAACACTTGAAAAATCAATAGGTGGTTGCTGGATGAGACTGGAGATAGTTCTTGCTGATCGGGCTAGGGGGCTGAGGGTCTGGAAGAAGCCAGATCTGTGGGGGCTGGGGGCAGCTTCAGTTTGGGATCACAGAGCTTCAGGGTTTCAGAGCTGGAAAGTTCTGGGGTCCCTCGCCTGTGCAGAAATGCAACTAAAATACATGGGCCACAGCCTCTTGAGCCACACCTGTGCCAGACAGTTTCATAGACAAAGGGGGTGGTCTCATTCCATTTTCAAGATGAAGGCCCTGGGCGCCTGGGTGGCTCAGTCGTTAAGCGTCTGCCTTCAGCTCAGGTCATGATCCCAGGGTCCTGGGATCGAGCCCCGCATCGGGCTCCCTGCTCCGCGGGAAGCCTGCTTCTCCCTCTCCCACTCCCCCTGCTTGTGTTCCTGCTCTCGCCTTCTCTCTGTCAAATAAATAAATAAAATCTTAAAAAAAAAAAAAGATGAAGGCCCTGAGGCTCAGAGAGCTAACCCAGCGGGGAAGCAGCAGAGTCAGCTTGGAGCCAGGGGTCCCAGGCTGGGCGGAGAAAGGGCTGCAAATCCTCCCGGGACGGTGTCCTAGCCAAGCTCCAGATCTGCAAGGCTGGAGCCTGGAAACACCAGGACACCCAACGTAGCACAGAACTCGTGGCAACAAGGCACGGGCCAGGGGCGATTCGGGCGCTCGTGTCTAATATTCGGGGGGAGGTGTGTGGATTTCCCGGGGTCACGTTTGTCCTCAAGGCCTGATGATGATTTGGGGCGTGTCAGTGTTGGGGTGCATGTGTGGGGTGAGTGGGTAAGGGTAGGGGACCCTGTAATGCGAACCTAAAGGGGCCAAAGGACAAAAGGGGGGAAAGTCAAAGAGAGCCGCAGGCTAGGCTGGCCTATGAGTCCCACCACCCATGGTCCTGGGAAAGCAGCCCATGTCCTGGCCAGATCCCCGCCAAGGGCACAGCCTCAGTCTGGCGCCCCTCCCTCCCAGAATTCTGTCCCAGTGAGGCAGCTGAGGCATCCCTGGGCATCAGCAGCTCTGGGGAGCCCTCAGCCAAGCCGGCACCCAAATCTGGGACTCCTCTTCCATCGTGGCTCCCACGTTCCCCTGCATGAGCTGGTGTCCTTGCTGGGCTGCTGGGCAGGAGCGGACGCTGTGGAGTCAGGGCGCCCGGGCCCAAATCTGCTTCACTTACCAGTGGGACCTCAGTTTCCTCACCTGTGACATGGAATTAATAGTAGGCTGCCCCTTAGGCTGGAATGGGGTTGAGCAAGTTTATAGTTACACAGAGTTGAGCACCTTGGTGCTTAATAAATGTGTGCCCCAATTATCCCTCCAGGATGGGACTGGGTAGGGCCATCCCAGCTATGTGGTCTGAAGCTCCAGGCTCACCCGGTCATCTGCAGAATGAGGCCCCCACCTCTCCAGGTGGTTGAGGATGGGGAACCAGGTCCTCAAACAGCCTGCACACTGGGGGTCAGGAACAGACCCAGCCACTGGTACAGAAGCCCATGGGCCCTGGGCAGGCCACCTTCCTGGTGGCATCCTTTTCCTTGAATGGGGCAGCAGACCCGGGGAAGCCCACACAAGAGTGGGTGGGAACAGAGGACCTTTGAGGGTGAGAGACTCTGGTGCATCTTCCTCGTCAGCGCAGCCTCAGCCTGGTGAGCAAGGACCTCAGGACCCCTACTCAGAGGCTTCCAGTCTTGCCTGGATGGACATGGGGCGAGGTCACCTGGTGCTGGGGGTTACTGAGTCTCACGGTCATGGCACCGGGAAGTTGAGATCACAAATCCATGCGTCTTTCCTGCCAGGACGGCAGTCTCTGGTGAGCTTAGCTCTTGGTTTCCTGGCCTCTGTTAAACTCTGAACTTGGGCTGCCTTGATGGTCAAGTCAAGGCCCTGAGGCAGAGTGGCAGAGTTTAAGGTCTCTCTCTCTTTCTCTCTCTCTCTCTCCCTCCGTGTCTCTGTGTATGTGTGTGTGTGTGTCTCTCTCAGAGAAATTGGGGGGAAAATGAATGCAGGTCTTAACACAAAGTGAGAAGGACAAATTCTCTTAACCAACTAAAAAGACAACAGAGAGAGATACCCCTCAGCCTCTACAATGCCCACCACCCAGCCTTTGGCCTGCAGGGTAACAGAATTTGGGGACGTCACACAGCCACTTTGCAGGGCCAGGCTAAAATCTACACCTCAATTCTGAGCTCAGGTCCACCATGCATGTCTTTGTCACACGGACTTATGTCTCCCCATCATCACCCCCGCTGGGCTGGGGACTGGTGGAGGACAAGGGCTGGGCTTACAGAGCCCTCTCCTTCGTGGCAAGCATGGTATCAGGGATGCAGTGGGTGCTCAGCAAACACCCATCCAATGAACCCAGAGCTCTGGGTGGGGGGGGGGTGGGCCCAGCCTCAGACCCCCTCAATCTCACATCCTGTGACATGAAACACAGTCACTTCTTAACTCTCTGCACTAATGGAGGCCATGGGGGCATGGACAGAGTCATCTTTAGACTTATCTCTAAATGTGCAGGGCAATGAGTTTATGGCAACAGATTTGTCTTTATCATTACGCCGATAATGACCATGAGTTGCAATTCCAGGCTAGAGGAGACTAGCTATACTAGATAATAGCTAGCCAAGGATGAAAGATCTATAGGAGGAACATCCACATGCATTTAAGAAGGGATTGAACATGAAGGCAAATTTTATTTTAAAGATTTTATTTATTTATTTTTATTTATTTATTTGAGAGAGAGGGAGAGAGCAAGCACAAACGGGGGGTGGGGAGGAAGGGGCAGAGGGAAAGGGAGAAGCAGACTCCCTGCTGAGCAAGGAGCCCACCATGGGGCTGGATCCCAGGACCCTGAGATCATGACCCAAGCCGAAGGCAGATGCTTAACCGAATGAGCCGCCCAGGTGCCCCCAAAGGCAAATTTTGATTGCCCCAAACAGGGAGAGAGGTTTCGTTTAGTAAGGTCAACGCTCATGTGGGTTGCCACAAGTGAACTCAATTTGAATCACATCAGTGAACCTTTGTTGTACTGCTGCGAGTCACTCAGGATTTTGAGGATTACCAGAGGAGGGAACCTCCCTGACCTGATATGAACAAGAATGAGAACGTGAGATTTCCCCTTTCCCAGTTCGTGTGAGTTGCAACATCACCCAAATGGGGCCTGTTTCTAGGTTAAAGAGAAGTAGGTCCTGGAGCCATCTCGTTTCATTGTTATTAAATTGCTTACTGCAGTCATATCTGTAGGTCTCTAAGAAGGCATAGTCTCGGCCCCCATCTCCCTGCTAGTTCGCCCCAGGACAGCCCCTTTCCGGTTTCACTTCTTTGAGTGGGTCCCTCCTGCGCCGGGTTCCCTCCATTTGCGCCCCACCTCCCCAGGCTCTGTCTCTACCTTCTACCCTGCTCTTTGCTCCAGGAGGCTAACCAGGCTGACCTCTGGGGTCTGCAGCCACAGTCCCCAAGCGCTCTGGCTTCAGGGGGGCCTGGCCGATTGGGGGCCCCATAGGACTATGGAGGCAGAGAACAGAGAGGTGGGTGATTACTTGCCTGCCGGGCCTGGGTGGAGATGGAGGCTGCCTTGTTATATGGCCCCAGGTTCTATCAGTGGGGCTGGTGCCTCCCGCCTTCACTGTCCCCTTAGTGCTGCCCACACCTCTGCCCACAGACCTGTCAGAGCCCCTTTGAGCTAACCCTTGTGGGGGGCTCCTCTGTTTTGGCCAGCCCCTGGCTGGCCCACCTCCACACCTCTGCATAATCTCTGGCTAGACTTAGTATGACTTGACCCTCCTCCTTGTTCCCAACCTGGCCCCACCTCCCACCCCCTCATGGCCTAATCTGATGCTTAAAATGCCCACTTTTGCTGGAGACATCAGAAGGCAGCTCTTTCAGAGGCAAATACTATCTGGACCTCTTACCAATCGGTGCTGCGGAAAAAGTCAGATCCGAATTTGAATCCTGTGTGACTTTGGGCAAGTCACTTAACCTCTCTGAGTCTTGGTTTTCTCCTTTGTAAAATGCAAATACTAATACTGCCTTCTTGGATTGTCATGAAGATTAAATGGTTTGGCAGCCAGCCTGGCAACGGCAGATGACAGAAGTGGAACTCTGAGGCGTCTGGCACCTCAGTGACCCCTCCTGACCGCCCCGGGGGAGGAGAGCCACTATGCTCCTCATTTTACAAAGAAGATGAGTCCAGAGCACGTGCACACAGCAGAGAGGGCCCCCGCTGGACTAGAAGTCAGATCCCTCAACACCGGGCCAGGGACCTTTTGGATACAGCAAAGGCCTCTTCCAGAGCCTTTATAATGCTTTCGACACTTGCAGGTGAAATGATAGGATGTCTGGGGTTGACTTTAAAATACTCCGAACAACACAGTTGGTGTGAAGAGGAAGAGATGAAATAAGCAGACTGTTGGTAAATGCTGAAGCTGGTGGCAGGCACATGGGTTCCGTATGTGATTCTTTCCACCTGCGGCTGCACTTGAACCTGTCCATAATGAAACATTGACATGCTTTCCAATCATCTTTAATGACTGATGAAAACACTCATGATCAAATGATCAGTGAGAAAAGCAAAATGCAGAATTGTGTGTGTGTGTGTGTGTGTGTGCACTCGTGCGTGTCTACCCACACAGGTGTGGAAAGATCTGGAATGAAATGACACTGTTAATTCAACAATGCTTGTCCCTGGGTGATGGACTGATCATATTTATTTCCTTCTCTTACTCTCTGTATTTTCCAAGGTTTCTAAAGTGAGCATGTATTACTTGTACAATCAGAAAAGGGGTTGATGTTAAAAGGTTTTTTTTTTTAAGATTTTATTTATTTATTCATGAGAGACAGAGAGAGAAGCAGAGGGAGAAGCAGGCTCCCAAGGAGCAGGGAGCCCGATGAGAGACTCGATCCCAGGACCCTGGGATCATGACCTGAGCCGAAGGCAGACGCTTAACCATCTGAGCCACCCAGGCGCCCCCAATGTTAAAAGGTTTAAAGTGTGATTTTGCTAAACCAAGCAGCTGGGGCAGGAGATGCTGGGAGCATGGAGCAGGGAGGGGACAGGGAGGCTGGGGGTCCTGGCAGCAGCTCGGTGGGGCCTGGTCCAGGCAGGATGGTGATGAGGAGAAGGACAGGTGTGTCTCTTTCCACGGAGAGGAGAGGCAGTAAGACGGGTACCACGGTGCCTGTAAGTCTCTCCAGATCCTCTCCCGCTGGTGGGGGCCATTTCCAGGAAGCCCAGAGCATGTGAGCCCAGCCACCCTACATGCCCTCAGCCCGGCCCTGCCCAGCTACCTTGGCCCTGTTTCAAAGGCTAGGTGCCAGGGGAGGTGAGCCAGGTGTCAGAGGCCCAGCCTGCATCTGGGGGAGGGTGGAGAGAGGCATGTAGTCCAGCTTCTCTGGGCTGGGATCTGGTTTCACCACCTGACCCCACCATGGCGGGCTCCAGGGCCGGAGAGTGTGGCAGGCCGTGCCAACCAGGCCTGGCCAGTGCAGCACCATGCCCTTGCCCAGGCTGGGCGGGCAGACACATCTACCACCTCGTTGCTGAGGACCCACCATGTGCGAGCTGCGTCCCACTGGAGAAGCAGGGATTTCTGTGCCCAATTTACAGACAAGGGAGTAGAGGCTATGAGCACCACCTCCCTGGTAAAAAATCCTGCAACGCTGCCTCATTGTCCTCAGGCTGGGTCCGAGCCCCTTTCCTCGAGTGCTGCCACTACCCACATCCCGTGTTCCTGCCACAGTGAAGTAGTCAGAGCCTCTCCCCTCACTGTGCACCCCCTTGTCTCTAGCCCTGTGCTTAGGGTTTCCCTTTACTGTGTTGGCCCTCCCCTCATTCCCATATCATTATGTCTCTGTGGCAATGCTGCCTCCTCCAGCAAGCCTCCCCTGATAGGCTCCAGCCGTTGGGACCACTCCCATTAAACCAGTGTTGCTCCGTGCGCAGCCCTGATTGTGCTGTGTTGTAAGCATACTTTCATGCCACTACCCCCTCCTGCCCCTGACCGTGGACTCCCTGAGGGCAGGGTAGGAGTCGGGGCCATCACACAGAATCCTTCCTCCAGGGACCCTCCAGGGGTGAGGGCTTAGTGAACCTGCGCAACTGTGTACAGTGTCCCTGGCCTGGGTCCTTCTCATCTCTGGGCCCAGCACAGAGATCTCTGTGAGTGAATGAATGAGTGGGTGGGTGAGTGAAAGAGTTGCCCAGGGTCTCCCAGTGATAATGGCACAGCCAGTTTGATCCCTGGCTTGAGGGACTCCAGCTCTCATGCTTGGCACACTTGCTGGAGAAGTGGAGACCTTGGAGGCGTGTCCAGGAGCTAAGCCCTGCCCAAGGTGGGCCCCCGACTACGGCAGACTGCTGGGCCTCCCGGGGGTGAGCCTCCAGGCGGGCGGGCTGTGCTGCTGGACAAGGAGCCAGACAGTCTGGCTAAGGCTGACACCCACATGGCAGTGAGTCCCCGGCCAGGCCAGGCTCAGGGAAGCCAGACTCACAAAGCCCAGACCTGGCTCCTGAGGGCACGTGGAAGCTGATAATCTGGGACCAACCCATCCTCAGGCACCTCGGGAACCCTCAGTCAGGAGATGGCTTGGACCTCAGAGCGGGGCTCTCGTCTCCTCCCTAGGAAGGAGACAAAACTGCGCTGGGTGCTGGGGTACGAAGGGTGAGCCTACCCCCTGCCCTCAGGCTGCTCATAGCCTAGATCTTTTCATAATCCCCGAGGCAGGTGGCTCTAGACTCCAGCGTGGCACTGGTTCTCCCACAGAGGGTGTAGAGACGATGGACGCACAGGGCAGGAGGTTGGGGTGCAGCACATGGACCAGAGCAGCAGCGAGTGACTACTTTCCAGAAACTGTGTTCACTCCAAGGTCATTCCTAGAGGCAGAGCTGTAATAGAAAGATAGAGCTGAGCTTTGGAGCGACACAGAGCCGGGATCAAATCGTGGCTCTACCACTTTATGGCCGTGTGACATCTGCAGTTTACTTAGCTCCCGAGAGCCCCACGGTCTATAAAATGGGGGTGCTGGTAAGGTCCTCCGGTGCACACCACGACATGGGGGAGTCTCCAGTGATGCTGAATGACTAAGGCAGGCCAGAAAGAGCACACACTACGTGAATCCATTCACATGCAAGGGTAGAAAATGCAAACCAATCTACAGGGAAGAGAAAGCCCATCAGTAGTTGCCGGGCGATGGGGTTTGAGATGGCAGGGATCATGAAAAGATCACAAGGAAACTTAGGGAGGTGGAGGACATGTTCATTATCTTGCGTGTAGTGATTGGCTCCATGAGGGTATCCGTGTGTCAAAACTTCAGTTGTATGCTTTAAATCTGTGCAGTTCAGTATATGTCAATTATACCCAATAAAGCTGTTTAAAAAAAAAAAAACAAAAAGGAAGAATCCCCCCCACCTCAAAAAATTTTTTAAATCTCAGTATCTCCAGGGCGCTTGAGTGGTTCAGTCGGTTAAGCATCTGCCTTTGACTCAGATCATGATCCCAGGGTCCTGGGATCAAGCCACGTGTTGGGATCCTTGCTCAGCGGGGAGCCTGCTTCTCCCTTCCCCCCCGCCCCTCCCCTGTTCATGCTCACTTTCTCTCTCTCTCTCTCTCAAATAAATAAATAAAATCTTTTTTTAAAAATCTCAACATCCTCGTACTGGGAAGCATGCCATGAGGCTTAGTGGCTCTTGCAGAGTGCCTCGTTCCTGTCTGAATCTAGCATGTTCCATGTTAGTTCCCTGCTCATCCTTACAGCATCAAGATATTATTCCCTGATTGATCTACCTGGTTCCAACAAGGCTCTAAGCCGATGGCCAGGACTGGCCTCTAAATGGAGCCTCCACCACAGGGTTAGGCTCATCTGGAGGGGAGCCCAGGGTGGCCCCTAACTTGACCTGGGATCCCAAAAACCAAGGTGATGTCCAGTTTGCTCTGTTTGGAACCCCCGTCAGCACCTTGCTCATCCGGTGGCCCTCAGTGGCCAACAGGAGGAAGGACACGTTTCAGAGCTCACTGCTTATGCTCCCTGGCTGTTCAAATGTTGATGAACTTGGTGCACCACAGGCTTTTCCAATCTTTCGTGCACCTATAAGCAAGCCTCCTTGTCAGATTTAGATGACTGTCTTTTCAGTTCTGCTTCATTTTTAGCCAATTATCCCTATTTTGAGCTGTAGTTGTAGAAAGTTCGAAACAAAAATGTCCACCAACATGGATTTGATTTAAGGAATTAGATTGCATGTCGAACACTAGGGTATTTCAGTGTGGGGTGATGTGTGCGTGCGTGCATGTGCATGCTTATGCGCCACGGGGTGTGAACAATAATTTCTCTGGGCAGCTTCAACTTGACTATCCTTCATGCTGTTCTTGCTAGTTGGTATTTTCTGTTCTCGGAAATGATTGTGGACTACTCCAGTATCGAGAGAAAGGTAATGAGAGAAACCGTGAAAGAAGATAGGGGCGTCTGAGTGGCTCAGCTGGTTACGTGTCTGATTCCTGATTTCAGCTCAGGTCATGATGTCAGTGTCATGAGATCGAGCCCCACATGGGGCTCCAGTCTGGGTGTGGAGCCTGCTTAAGATTCTCTCTCTCTCCCTCTCCCTCTGCCCCTCCTCCACTCCTCAAAAAAAAAAAAAAAGTACATACCACCACACCTGTCCAGCCATTGTCTTTTTTCTGAACTGAGGGTGCCCCCAGCATCCAAATGGCCCCTGGGCTCCAGGCTGGCCCCCTCCCTCCTATTCTTTACCCTGAGTGGCCCTCACAAAATGCAAATGTCTGATCATGTCTTTGTTCTGCTATAATATTCTCACTGGGCAACTCTGCCCACAGAACCAAGTCTGGTCCCCCTTGAGTGGCAGACAAGCCTTTTCTTTCTTTTTTTTTTTTTTTAAGATTTTATTTATTTATTTGACAGAGAGAGAGATAGCGAGAGCAGGAACACAAGCAGGGGGAGTGGGAGAGGGAACACAAGCAGGGGGAGTGGGAGAGGGAGAAGCAGGCTTCCCGCCGAGCAGGGAGCCCGATGCGGGGCTCGATCCCAGGACCCCGGGATCATGACCTGAGCCGAAGGCAGACGCTTAACGATCGAGCCACCCAGGCGCCCCAGACAAGCCTTTTCATAGACCATCCCTTCCCATTCCCAAGCTCCAGATCTCACCACCCCCTGCCCAGGATCTGACTAGTAACATTCCAGACTCTTTCTGCCACCAGGCCTTTTGTACACGGGGCTCCCTTTGCTGAAGCTACCTTCCTGCCCTTGCATTTGCTCTCCTTCTGTCCTGCGCAACCAGCTCCTGATCCTGCAGGTCTTAGGCAAGGCCTCCCTTCTGTCACGAGGCCACGCCCAGCCCTGGGTGCTCCCCCGGCCACTGCAGCCCATCCATCTGGGCAGGTGTAACCCTGACCTCTCACACGTGCCTCCTGGTCTGGGCTGTGAGAGTCCCACCTGTCCCTCCGCGTGCTGCCACTCCTCAAACCTTGTACAAGGCCTGCCCTAGAGACAATGTTCATCGAACTGTTGTTGGTAAATTAGCAACAAATTCCTAGAACGCATTAGCCTGAATCCTTTCCAAGTCCTTTTTCTCAACCCTTGGCCCCTGGGGATCTTGCCTTCTTCTGAACTTTTATAGAAACTACTGAAAAGCTGCTTATTTGAACCTTGTCCTACACTACCTGACATTCTTTATTTCTTTGTTGGTTCTTTAATATTTGCCTTTATCCTCCTACATCCCTTAAGGGTTGGGTATCACCTATAGTAATTTTTAAAGATAAATCTTAACACCTGGGCACGTCAAAGGATACTAATCAAAAAAGCAAAAAGACAACTCAAAGAATAGGAAAAAAATATTTGCAAATCATATTTCTGATAGATTCTACTATCTGGCATACATAAAGAACCTTAAAATTCAATAGTAAAAAGACAATGCAGGGCGCCTGGGTGGCTCAGTTGTTAAGCGTCTGCCTTCGGCTCAGGTCATGATCCCAGGGTCCTGGGACCGAGTCCCACGTCGGGCTCCCTGCTCGGCGGGAAGCCTGCTTCTCCCTCTCCCACTCCCCCTGCTTGTGTTCCCTCTCTCGCTGTCTCTCTCTCTCTGTTAAAAAATAAATAAAAAATCTTAAAAAAAAAGACAATGCAAATAAAAATGGGCAAAGAATTTGAACAGACATTCCTCCAAAGAGGTTATTCAAATGGCCAACAAGTACATAAAAACATGTTCAACATCATTTAGTTATTAGGAAATGCAATTCAAAGCGATGAGATACCACTTCACACCCACTAGGATGACTTTAATCAAAGAGGTGGACAAAGCACGTGCCGTCAAGAACGTGGAGAAATGAGAAATTCTGTACATTACTGGTGGGAATATAAAATGGTACTGCCACTGTAGAAAAAATTTGGTGGCTCCTCAAAAGTTAAATATACAATTACCATATGACCCAGAAATTCCATGCGTGTGTATGTACCCAGCAGAAATGATAACATGTTCAAATCAAAATGTACATAAATGCTCATAGTGCCATTATTTATAACAGTCAAAAGGTGGAAACAACACAAGTGTCCATCGACTGATGAACGGATAAACAAAATGTGGTGTATCCATGCAAGGAAATGCGATAAAAAGGAAGTACTTACACATGCTACAACATGGATGGGCCTTGAAAGCAGCAACAGACGTGAGACACAAAAGGCCACACACCATGTAATCACATTTTTTTAAAGATTTATTTATTTATTTATTTGAGAGAGAGCATGAGCAGGGGTGAGGGATAGAGGGAGACACAGACTCCCCGCTGAGCAGGGAGCCTGATGCGGGACTCAATCCCAGGACCCTGGGATCATGACCTGAGCCGAAGGCAGACGCTTAACTGACTGAGCCACCCAGGTGCCCTATGTTCATGTTCTTATAGCAAGAAGACCTTTGTCAAGAAAGCACACCAAGCAAAAGCCACAAAGAAAAAGATGGCCACGTTTCACCACATCAAAACTGAAATTTCTAGGGGTGCCTGGGTGGCCTACTTGGTTAAGCATCTGACTCTTGATTTCAGCTCAGGTCATGAGTTCATGGGTCCTGGGATGGAGCCCCTCCTTGGGCTCTGCACTCAGCGCAGAGTCTGCTTGTCCCTCTCCTTCTGCTCTGCAACCCCTGCCCCCCATGCTCACACTCTCTCTCTTAAAGTAAATATATAAACTCTTTTAAATAATTGAAATTTCTGGGTGAAGGGGGTCAAAAGATACAAATTTCCAGTTACAAAATAAATAAGTCATGGGGATGCAATATACAGCATGGTGGCTATAATTAATAACACTGCAATGCATCTTTAAAAGTAGCCGGAAGAGTAGATGTTGAAAGTTCTCAACTTGAGAAAAAAATTATAACCATGTATGGTAACAGATGTTAACTAGATCTATTGTGGTGATCATTTTGCAATATTTACAAATATTGAATCATTACATTGTACACCCAAAGCTAATATAATGTTATGTCAATTATACTTAAAAAAAAAATACCTGAAGTTTCTGTGTGCCAAAAAACCACCATAACCAAAGTTTAATAGATTATAAAAAATATCTGGGGCACCTGGGTAGCTCAGTAGGTTAAGCGTCTGCCTTCAGCTCCGGTCATGATCTCAGGGTCTTGGGATCGAGCCCCGCATCGGGCTCCCTGTTCAGCGGGGGTCTGCTTTTCCCTCTCCCTATGCCCCTCCCCCTGCTTGTGTGCTCTCTCTTTCTCCCTCTCTCTCTCTCTCTCTAATAAATAAATAAATAAAATCTTTACAAAAATTTTTAAAAACTAGGGGGAAGGGACACCTGGGTGGCTTAGTCGGTTAAGCATCTGACTCTTGATTTTGGCTCAGGTCATGATCTCAGGGTCCTGGGATCGAGCCCCAGGTGGGGCTCTGCACTCAGTGTGGAGTCCTTGGGATTCTCTCTCCCTACCCTTCTGCCCCTCCCCCCTCACTCATGCATGCTCTCTCTACATAAATAAATAACAAATAAATTTAAAAAAAGACTAGGGGGAATTAGTTTATTTATAGAATTAATACCCAGAATATGTGAAAAACTCCTATAAATCCACAACAATAACAGAAGACCACCAACCCAGTAAAAAATGGACAATGACTATGAAGCACAATGAGCAAAATAGGAAAACATTTGACAAGAGACTCATCCTCACTAACAACCAGGAAAGGGAAAATGAACACCGCAACGCAATATTATATCTCTGGCATGAGATGGGCAGAAATTAGGAAGTGTGAGGACCTCAAGCAGGAAGAACATGTAGAAATGGGCGTTCTCATGTGTGTGGGGCATGTAAACAGATAGAACCACCCTGGGAGGCAATTTGGCGAGATGCTTTTCAAATTTTAAATCTCACATGACCTAACTATACCACTTCTTGATGCATACCTGTAAGAAACATTTTTTTCACTCATGCAGAGAGACATATACACACTTGCTTATGACAGTGTTGTTTATAACAGCAAAAGCAGGGGACACAACCTGAATGTCACAGGTAGGGGACTGGCCTAATTGTGATAAAACCATACAATGAAAGAACACACTGCATTGAAAACACTGAGGTAGCTCCTCTCACTTGACAAGGGTGGGGCTCCGAGACATACTGTTAGATAAAAAGCAAGTCACGTAGGGACGCCTCTGTGATTACACCACTTGTGAAAACATGCAGCTGACCACAACAAACTATGCACTTTCTCAGACGTGTATTTGTGTCAACACAGTGGTTGCCCCCAGGTAGGAGTAGGATTAGAACAATGACCAGAGAGGAACAAAGACGTGATTTTCCCTCTTTACCATTTCATGTTTTTTTCAAGTAGAACGTATTGATACGCTACTTGTAAAATTTAAAAATATAAATTAGAAAAACAAATGAACACCAGGAAAATATAAATGAGAGTAGGAAGACAGGGCTGGGGGTGGGGATAAGAAATAGAAACACAAAACCTCAGGTTACAGTGCTCTATAAAATTATCATAGTTGAAACTGATATTTTGTTCTGAGTTTCCTGGTGGCCCAGGGGAAAGTAGAGATGTGACCTGACACATCCCTGACTGTCAGAAAGGAGAAAACGACCGGGCATGGTTAGAAATTTTCCCATATGGTAGGCTTTAGCTTTCTCACTCAACTAACACTGAGTACCATAAATTTAGCCTTTTGTTACCTGCCATGCCTGGTGGGGGCTGAGCACCGGCGGGGGCTAGGCACCCCCCAGCGTGCCGTGCCTGTTTGTCAAGGATTATGACAACTCTGGTGAGTGAGGGATACATCTAGGGGATACCATAAGCCCTGTGGGCTGAAGCAGAACTCCAAAATTCTGGGACCTACTGCTGGCTACGTCACTCAGATCCCGACACCAGAGGCATAACTCTGACCCCCTGGTCCAAACAAAACCCTTCCAGCCTCTCCCTCCTCTCAATGGTAATTTAGATAAATCCCACATAAGCTGCTTAAACAGGCTTGGGGTCATGTTTGCATTTCCATATCAGCGGTACAAAGCTCAGAGAGGTGAAGCAACTTCCCCGATGTTGCACAGTTGGCTGGCACCAGAGTGAAGACTATGAACCGAGTGTCTTGACTCTTTCTGCTGTCCAATCCAAGCCGATATTCCAGATTGGACTATAAACTAAGCATGTCAGACATCTTATGTTCAGGTGTGTGTTTCCCTTCCCACTCTTCACGTGGCAGGCAAAGTATTTATTCCAGATGGAGGTTTTCAGATTGAGAGTGGAATTGACTTTCAGAAATGACCAAAAACATCCCAAACCAAATCTGGTAAATGGCATGGACAATCACTCATCGCTTGCTGTTTATTTTGACCCTGCTCTCATCGCAAATGGATCCAAGGTGATTTTTAAAAGGTGTGCCAACAAGAAAATATGAAGGAAGTAAATGGCAAAAGGGGCAAATGAAAGTTTAAGCTGAAACAGAGCACATGCAGTCATAAAAGGCACGTACCATAGTGCCAGACGTGGGCTACAAATGTAATCCCGAGCTTCCTAGTGGCCAAAGCAACGAGGGAAAACGGTCAGCTTCAAGGTGCTCAGATTCCACAAGATATAAACAAGTCAATTGTCCAGAGGCACAGGCTTTCCTGACTTTGAAATCTGAAGGCAATTTCTCTTACGGTTCCAAATACACTGGGTCTCAATGGGCTGAGGGGACACTGTCCCAACAACACCCTTACAACAGTGAGGTTTCTGAGGCTCCTTTTGAAACAGCATCCTCAAAGCATTCGGTTGGCATCGCACCGAAATGTAATTCAGTCAACTCACCCACCAAGGGCGGGGGTCAGTCTGGGCAACACAGTTTGTCACGAACAAGGTGTGGCGCTAAACAAACTAGCTCATGGACAGATGCAGACATCCGTTCCCAAAGAAAACCCAGGCACGTTGCTGACAGTGAGTGTGACAGATGCCACTGGAGGCAGTACTGTCCTACCCATGGAGGAGGGGCCGCGTGTATTTGGATGAGATGACTCTACTGTGTTTCTTAAAAAAAAAAAAAAGAGTCTTATTTTATGATGCTGGGTCTTGCGTCTGAAGGAGTGCCTCTCATGGTTGCTGTCCTCTGAGGAACTGTAGGCTGTGTTCAGCAGGAGCCTGAAGCCCTGAAAACCCCAGGTCTGCAAGGCCAGCAGACCGGGCATGAACCCTCGCTCTGCGACTTTGTGGCTTGGCCAAGTGACAGCGCCACTTTGAACCCCAGTCTCCTCCTCTGCAGAATGCAGACTGGGAGCAAAAATTCTTGCTATGCGGGTTGGCTGGAAGGCTTAGAGATAGATAGAGCTGCACAGTGCTGGTTCATCATGGGCACCGAGCGTCTTTCCGTCCCGGAAGAACAAGAGATGGCGATGTGGATCCGAAAGGATCCTGGCTCATGTCCCTGGCATGGATACAGGACACTCTCCCTGAACCAGATCCTAAACTCAGTCCCTAGGATTGTCCGAGTCCTCCAGGGCCCCCACCAGGAACCAGCTCCTTCAGACCTGCTGGGTTCTGAGCGGTCAGGGGCCTGCCTGCCCAGACCGACAGGCCTGGGAAAGAATTTTAATTAAAGAGCATTAACATTTTTCTCCCACTTCTTGAGGATTTGCTTTGAGAGTTGGAGGAATGTTATCTCTAATAAGAAAGTAGGGCCCCCAAATGAATGGAGCCCCCTTGCTTGGAGGGATCTCTGTTAAATGCTAAGCTTGCACATGCATACCCGGCCAGCCCCTGCACCCCACTTCCAAGCAGAAGACATTAGAGCCATTGGCTCAGGTTCCCCAAGAGCTGTCTGCCCCTTGATGCCTCCGTGAGCTAGAGCTGGAAAATCCCAGTGCCTAGGTCTGTCTGCAGGGCTATGGCTAGGTAGCCACACATTTGTTCGACTTCTGAGATTCCTGATTATAGCTGACCTGCTGGCTAATACTCAGGGTCCTTACTAAAGGTCTGTACTACCCTTGCCCCCATTTTATAGATGAGGAACCTGAGGCATGCCTGCAGCCCAGGACTCAAGCCCAGGTAAGTGGCTGGAGGCCCCTGGGCTGCCCTGGGCACTCACACTGGTGATGGGTCCTGGGCGGCGCACTTACATGGACATGAGTGGGTCACAGCCATCGAGTGGATAAGCTGGACTCAAGACCCTGTCTGCCCCATCCCAGAACTCAGGCCCTCTGTCCCCCTGGCCTGCTGGTATGGAGAGTTGCACCTCCCAGTGTGGTAGGTGCTACCTTATGTGACTCTTTACATTTAAATTAAGTGAAATCAAATCTAATTAATTAATTAAGGTAAATCGAATTAAAATTCCAGTTCTGCAGCTGTACCAGCTACATTGCCAGAACTCTGTAGCTACATCTGGCTGCCCCATCGGACAGTGGAGATACAAAACATTGCCATCGTTGTAGAAAGTTCTGTTGGATAGCACTGGCTAAATTGTTAGGTCTTTCCACTTGCTGGAGGAGGTTGGCGGGCTCAGTGACCAAGCTACTGGGGATTAGGGGAAGGAAACACACCTCCAGATGCATCCACAGGTCTGGGCCTCCCCAGCGGCTACCTTCCTGCCCTGAGCCAGGCTCACCCCCTTAGCCTATGCTTGTCCTCCTGCCCCCAGAGAGGTCGGAGGTGAACAACCGGTTCCAGCCATACAAGATCAGCAGTTTCCAGTCCAGCAGGTCTGGGCTGGGCCTCCTGTTTACAGAGCTCAGAGGCCCCTGTGGCCCCATGGTCAGTCGGGCCTCCACTTTCGAGAGGCAGCCAGACACCCCAGCCTACCACCTCAACTCCATCTGCCCATCTGGGACCCTCCTTCCTCTTCCCGGCCAGAGATAGGCAGCTGATAACAAGGCCCCACCCAGACGGCATCTGCATTTGCCTGTGTGATGGCCAGGCAGAGGCCTCTGCTTCTGTAAAGGCCTCCACATCCCGTGTGCATGTGTGTGCATGCATGTGTGGGCATGCATGCGTGCGTGTGCACATCTGTGTCTATGTGCACGTCCATGCTTGTGTGTACGCATCTGTGTGCGCTGGCAGGTGCATTCGCGCACATGCGCAGGTGCGTGTTCCTGTGTGTGTACTGTCCCGGGCTGAGGCTGTGGGGGCCGAGGACCCTCCCTGTCCTCCCCAACATACACCGATGGCAGGGTGAGCATGTGCATTCCCAGCCCAGCCCGGCTAGCAAGGGCTGGTTCTGGGCCTTTAAAAACTTCATGGAAGAACCTCCAGCAAGTGAGGGAGGATAATCCTGAACCCAGGTCCAGCTTGGCCACTTATGAAGGCTTAGTTTTCTGTCCTATAAAATAAGGACAGTAAAGGTGCCTACCGCACAGCACCACAATTTGGTCTAAAGCTCTCAGCGCGGTGCCCGGCACACGGCACGTGCTCAGTAACTCTTAGCTGTGTTGTCTTCTAAGATAATAACCACAGCCGAAGACCTGCCATCATTAACTCCTACTGTGAATTAGAGTTCTGCTGCGCACTTTATGCACCTTACCTCCTTGGATGAGCCCGGCACCGTGAGAGGTGACCCATCGTTACTCCCATCAGGCCTACGAGGAGCAGGAATCCGGGGAGGAGTTCACCCTCAGCACGGCCGCTCCCGCTTCCCTGAAAGCATCGGAGGCCAAGCGGGAAGGGAGAGCCCTGAGAGAGAAGAAATATGATGGGTGACTGCCAAGGCCACAGACCGGAGGACAGCATACTCAGGTGGGAGCACCATGGAGCACCTCCTGTGTGCCAGGAGCCCTGGCCTCCCTGCAGGGGTGGAGGAAAGATTAAGATCCCTAGAGACTGGCCTGGGAAGGTCACTGCTGAGTAGAGAAGACAGCGGGAGCCGGCCAGGACCGTCAGCTGTAGGGAGAGGCATCTCTCTGCGGACGGTGGAAGCTGAGAGCAAGGGCACCTGCCCAGCCTGCCGTGGAAGAGCGAGGAGGAGCGGGAAGACCAGGACTGGGCAGAAGGAGTGCATTTCTATGACTTGAGGGCTCCCACTGCCCTTCCTCTGGAAACAATTCCCTACCTATCTGCCCCCCAGGACCCAAATTCCACTGCTTGAGACTCATCCATGCCTTCAGGGTGGGGAAGTCTGTCTCCAAAGGTACCTGTCTCTCTACAGGATTGGAGCCACCCACAAGGGGCAAAGCCTTGGGGAGCTGTAACCCATTCTGTCAGCAGAGAAATGGACCCCAAGAGCGTGGCACGCTGTACGGATACGTTTTGATGAGGGAAAATGGGGGGCCCTGCCAGAGCGGGGGCGCTGATCCTGGGAGAAGGCCGTGATGCCCCCGCTGGACAGCCATCTCGGGCAGACACGCTGAGGACGGGCAGGCAAGCCTGGCAGGCCTACAGGTGAGCACAATGACTTCATTTTCAGATTGTTTTTATTTAAACACGGAAAATTGAAGAGAGACAAAAGAAGTTTGTTTTGGCAACTTGACTTTCAGCTTTGGGACTGTGGGACCCAGGGTTTTCCCCCAGCATTTTGTTCCCCTGCCCTGGGTCCCAGGCATTGCTGTGTATGCGTGGGGAGGGTGCAAGGAGGGGGCAGGGGCAAGTGAGACTGGGTGCAGGGGAGGGTGAAGTCACATGGCCACTTGTTTTGCCTACAAGACACCAAATAACTAGGGTGGCTGATTTGTTACTGGTGGACTGAAATATTGCTTTGGTTTTTTTTTTTTTTTTCCTTCCTTTTGTTTGCTGTGACTCCTGGTGTATAAACAGCCCTTCGAGCCCAGGCTCTGCCATCCCTGAGTGGTGTGGCCTTAAGCAGTGAGTGTCCCTCTCTGAGCTTCATCGCATAGCATCTGTACAACGAGGGCTGTGTTCCATACCCTCAGCCTGTCACGGCAGGATCCTGGGGTCCTTGTCCCACACCTTCCCAGGCTCAGCCCACCTCCACGCCCTGAGCAGGTGGTGCTCTCACCTAACACGCCTTCTCTCCCACCTCCTCACCTTCAGTGAATGCATTTCCCAAGGCTTATCACGAGTCCTCCCTCCCTCGGAGAGCTGGCTGAACCCCTCTGGCCGTTCGCCATCCTGACAGCTCTATTGCTTGGTGCCACGTTTTGCAAAGAGCAAAGGGGAGGATTTGAACCCTGCCCTGTCTCTCACCTGCTGTTGGCTCTCAGGCGAGTCACTTGCCCTCTCTTCACATCTGTCCCTTCATCTGAGGACTGGAGGAATCGTCGTCGCCATGAAGTGGTGTGATGAATCTCCAGGCTGGTCTGGTACAGCCTGGTGTACCATCAACGTGTCAAGGTCAGCTCCTGTGAGCATCTTCACACACCTGCCCATCATTGCCGTGATGGGCCTGCTCCACCCCAGACTCCGTCCCACACTCGGCGTCCCGCATGGACGCTCCTGGAGCAGCAACCATGTCTCCTCATGGCTCTGGATCAATGAGAATTCTTCTTTCGTTTTTTAATTGCTTATATTTTTTAATAATTTCTACGCCCAGTGTGGGACTTGAATTCACGAGCCCGAGATCAAGAACCGCATGCTCTTCCAACTGAGCCAGCCAGACGCCCCCAAAGAAAATACTCGAGAAGGCCCAGAGCCTTTTCCAAGGGCTGCAAGAACATCTGGGCCAGGACGTGGGTGAGGCAAGCCGAGGGCCCTGCGCACAGCAGTTAGGGAGGCACCCACTCCAGGTTCATGCAAGCACAAGGTGGGCCTCACTTGTCCTGCTTGAGTCCCCGTCCTGCATTTAGGACCAGAACAAGGAGATGCAGCCATCTGTCCTGGTTGTTCACTCTGCCTCTGTTCCGGGAGGAATGGAGGTTCCCCAGGGAAATGGGGGTGGATGTGCCAGAGCCCCCTTTCTCCCTCTGCTCATGTATCCATCAGCTGGACTGGTGGACCTTTGAGAGCAGGCCCTGCGTAGTCTGTTCTCCAAAACTGGAGCAGAGCCTGCATGCAGTAGGCGCTCAATAAACAGAGGCTGAGCCAATGCATGGATGAATACACACTCGACTATTCTGGTATCCAGCAGTCCATCCATCTCCCCATCCCTGCAGAGCCCATGGCAGAAGTGCCCGACCACGTGCAGAGCGCTGTGCTGGGAACCCACAGAGAGCACAGGTAGCCCCTCACAGTCCTCTAGATCCTGCACAGCAAGTATGAGTGTGACAGTGTGTGTGTGTGTGTGTGTGCGCGCGTGCGCGCGTGTGTCTTGACCCCCCTCCTCCACTACCCTGCAGAAAGGTGACCCGACACCCGGGGGCCCTGCCATTGGCCAGCCCAGCAGACGCCAGCAGGGAACGGGCAAGGTCACATCTTACACAGTGGAATTTCTCCATAAATCAGGAGTTCCCGACGGTGGGGCCTGGACAGAGCCTGTTCTTTATCTGTCCTGAGCATCTGTGAGGAAGGCCTTTGTGTGACTGAACAGGCTTCAGCCTCCCGGGACTAAAGGTCCGTGGTAGGGAATCCTGGCTGGTCCCCATGGACTGGGGGGTACTGTGATGGCCTTATGCCGGCCTGACCCCCTGCCAGCCTTCGCCACTGGGAACTCAGTCTCAGCAAAGCCACGCGGAGGCTGCCTGCAGGGCAGAGGCCCACCTCAGCCTGCAGTTGGGCTGCATGTCCACCCTTGGAATCCCCTATGGTGATGAAGCAGGCGACTGGCAGATGGGCAGCACAAAGCTTGTGTAATAATAACAAATTATAGCACCAGCTACATTACACTATGAGATAGGCACTGGGCTGAGTTCCACCTACACTGGATCTCATTCAATCCAAACATATCCATACAAGGCAGGTACTATTCTCACCTCCATTTTACAGATGAAGAGACTGAGGTTCAGAGTGAAACTCACCCTCTCCGAGCCTCACTTCCTCACCTGAGAAGAGAAACTACGATACCTTTCCAGAGGGGCTAGTGCAAGAGTCCAGGAGGATCACACAGCAGTTTTAAATGCACTTAGCTCAGCATCCACCGTCACAAAGCCAAACTAAGTCAAGGGGTTATAAGCAATGAGTGCCTAATCTGTGCCAGTCAGCTGGCAGCCCTCCCTTGTACCCTACGAAGTAGGTACTGCTACCATCACCGGGTCCAGAGGAGGGAACTGAGGCTCAGAGGCACTGAGTAGTGTCCCTCGCATAACTAGCAAGTGGCCTGCCAGGATTCAGACCGGCATTAACTTCTGTGGCTGTGTTGCTATTTACTGTTAGAGTTACAGGGTGGGGATGGGGCATGCAGCATCGGGAAGCAGGTAGCTCTGAGTTCAAACCCCAACCCTACCGCTGACTACCTGCAGGATTGCAAGCAGGGGTGGGGGAAAGCTCTCTGAGCCTCAGTATCCTCATCTGTCAAGTGGGGCTCAGATACGCCCCCCAGGAGGGCTGTGAGGACTGAGTGAAACAACAGGGCAGGGTGCCCAACACAGGGTCCGTAACACTGGCACACTGAATCTATCAGCACAAAGCCCCCTGGTGTGGAGCAGGAACCCATTAGGGGGCTTAACTGAATGGCGTTTACTTTTTCTCATATGGCAAGAGGTCCAGAGGCGAGCAATCCAGGGCCAAAACGGTGACCCCACGCACCATTGGGATGCACTTTCCCCCTCCACCATCCTTAACGTGTAGCCTTCTCCCTCCTGCTGGGAGGATAGCTGCTCCACCCCCTCCGGACGTGGCAGGTGGGGACAGGTGGAGGAAGTAATGGGTGTGTGTACCAGCCGGCCAGATCCCTTGGGTCAGGGACATGGGACTTTACCCAGATGCCCCACCAGCACACCTCCACTTACAACTGGCCAGACCTAAGTCACGTGCTCACTCCTAGCTGCAAGGATGTCTGGGAAGGGGAGGAGGCCCCAGACGGAAGCCAGGTTCTGATGGAGAGGAGGAGGGAGAACAGGCGTGGGGGCACGAGCTATCCTGACAGCCCAGATACCCAGCCGGTGCAGCCCCCCTGCCCTCCCTTCCGGGGCAGCTCTCTCTGTCCTTCTGTAACCTGCATTCTCACGCCCACGCATCAGGTTCTCCTCTGGCAGGAGCCTAGTGGTCATTATGAGCATCTGGACTTGGCCGTCTTGGTTGGCCTTGCTTTTCATTCAGAAAATACCTGCTTTCCCAGAATCCAAACACGTGGAAAATCCAAATGGCCAGAACACACTTCCTTTCACAGGACGTTCCAACTGTCATATAATTTTGTTTGATTTTTCGGAAATGCCAAGGACATGTCCCCAGGTGCTGGGATCCTGGTTCCGTTATCTCCCAACACTGTGGTCCACAGTGAAATCTTGTAGATCTGAGGATGTACAAAGCTCGAGGAGCCTTCTGGATAACCACAAAAGCTTATGATTAGCGTCATTATAGCAGTAAAACTAGGCTTCTTGGCTCTTCCCACAGCCCTTTCAAAGTCACCATCTTGAGACCTGGGAGTCTGAGAGGTGCAGGGCTTCAGAGGACCAGGCTAGACTCGGGCATTTCATCCAACCTCAAGAGGTTTATTTCAAAGAAACCAAGGCTCAGAGAGGCGAACCCACTTTTCTACAGCTATTTTGTTAGAGAATGTCGGAGTCAGGATTCAAACCCAGGTCGGCAACAAAACACCACACTTACCTCTGTCCAAAAAAGCTCCAGAGCATCTGGATCAACCTTCCCATTGGACACATGGGGAAACTGAGGCCCACAAGTGGGAGGTGACTTAGCCAGACAGAGCCTGCTTGATGAAAATTGGCAAAGAGCTTTGATAGATTTCTCTTGATTTTAATAATCTTAGTTGATTTTTTAAAAGAAAGGAGAGGAAGAAGGAAGTGGTGAGGTGAAGGTAAGTTCTGGATCTTACATCATATTGCCACAATGGAAAGGAAAAACTGCTTTTCTTCTGCCTGGATTGTACTTCTCCCAAACCTTCACACGCTCACTTCTCCACTTCCTGGTATTCACCTCCTGAAATGGCTGCCCTTTCCAAGTCAGTCCCTGTTTATTTTCTTCCTAGCACCTATAACGAAAATGTTTATACTATATACTTATGTGTTTATATGTTCATCATTTTCTCTCACACTAAGATATGAGCTTCACGAGGAGTTCCATTTTCTGCTCTATCTCCAGGGCCTAGAACAGTGCCTGGCCCACAGGAGACCCTCTAAAAATATTTGTCAAGGGAAAGAATGGAATTTTATCAACCCAGTGAAAATCCTGTGCCTTTACCAGAATAATTGGTGGCCACCACAGTGATGTCTGCAGTTCATTAAGTCCCCCTGTACTGGTGATTGGTTTTATTTTTTTTTAAGATTTTATTTATTTATTTGATACAGAAAGAGAGAGCACAAGCAGGGGGAGCTGCAGGCATAGGGAGAGGGAGAAGCGGGCTCCCCACCAAGCAGGGAGCCTGATGCGGAACTCGGTCCCAGGACCCTGGGATCATGACCTGAGCTGAAGGCAGATGATTAACCATCTGAGCCACCCAGGTGCCCCTGGTGATTGGTTTTAAAAGAGAAATTGCACAAAATATTTAGCTGCAAATATATAGATGTAACTCAACTGTCTTGATGCGGATTATTTCTATCATTTGAAATTAAATTTCCGCACTTCGGACATTTTTTTCTAAGAACTGTCGTGATAGAATGGGCTCTACAGGCCCCTCTCTCTACATCAGGAGTGACTTGGCAAAGTCACTGGAGACATTTTTGGTTGTCTCAGCTGTGGAAGGAGTACTACCGGCAGCTAAGAGGTAGAGGCCAGAGATGCTGCCAAATGTCCTACAATGCACCAGGCAGCTCCACAACAAAGAATGGTCTGGCCCCAGATGTCAATAGTACAGCAGTTAAGAAACCCTCTTCTACATAAACTTATGACAGTCTTACTGAATCTTTGGTGAAAAGAGTAAGACTCAGACATCTTCGTGAATAAGTGCATGAAAATTTATTTGGCCTTGGCTCTATGCCAAGAACTGTGCCAGGTATTGGGGAAGATACTCAAAAAATAAAAATAAAATACAATCACATCCAACCCTTACCCTTGAGAAGTTCACCAACTCCCTATTTGGCCAGAGATCTGAAGTCTGATCTTCCTCCTTCTGCTTTAGCTTTCTGTCTGGGTGAGGAAGTGATGATTTGCTTTTTGGATGAAGAAGCCCGAACATTTTCCTTTAAAATGCTTTCTACATGCATTATTCATGAACTCTCTTCCACATCCATCATCATGTCTACGCCATCTTGAAAAATGGCGGACACGATGGTAATACCTCAGTGTAGCTATTGTGCCTGGTATCATCATTCCCAATTTTCCACACCTTCCGTGTCCATTCTCTTTGCCATTTGACCTGCAGTTGCTCCCACCGTAGAGACGATATATTCCTCTGCCTTGCTGATGGTGGATTTTGCCAACTGCTTTGGCCAATGGCTTGTTAACATACAGGATGCAAGCAGCGGTTTTCGATGTGTCTATGAAATTGAGCTTATGCTCTAGCACTTTTGAAATTGCCATGAAGGGCCCGTCCAAAAACAATGGGAGACGTGGAGAAGACCAAAATCCAACCGTCAGCTTAGAGCCAAGTCCCGCCAGCTTAACAGCCTGGGGCAAAGCCGTAGCCAAGCTCAGCCTACGTCAGCTAAACCCTAATCAACTACAGAACTGTGGCCATGAGAGTAAATGCTTGTTGTTGTAAGCCACTAAGTTCTGTGTTTTTGTTTTTGGCTTACACAAGATAGAAGTTAATTTTTGTCACAGAAGTCTAAGGATGGGCAGTATGGGGCTGATGTGACAGTTTCATGATGCCATCCGGAACCCACATTCCCGTGTTTCTGTCTTCAACACTTGTTTATATTCTTAAAATCATTTCATGGTCAAAAAAAGGTGCTGGAGATACAGCCAACAAATCTGCATTCCAGACAGAAGGAGGAAAAGAAAAAGGTCATGCCTTATTTCTGCTAAGGAAGACTTTCCAGAGCCCCGTGTGACATTTAGGCTTGCATTTCATTAGCCAGAACTTACTCTATGTCTATAACTATCTGCTAGGGAGACTGGGGAATGTGGCCTTTCACTTGCGCTTCGACGTCTTCATCTATAAAAGGGGTATGATAACACCTACCTTGATGCTTGTTGGGGGGACCAGAAGTCAGGTATTATTCTGGTAATAACAGTGGCTTAACATTGGAAAAGCTAAGCATTATAATACTTAAATCCTTCAACAACTTCACTGTCATTCTAATTTTTACTATGAGAAAGCTGAAAATTAGAGAGTTAGTAAATAATCTAGTTCAAGTTTGAACCCAGGTGGTTCGACTCCAGAGCCCTGTTGCTCACCTGCATTTCCATACTGCCTACAAAAACTGGGAGCTACTGATTGACAGATAAAAAATAACTTCAAGGTACACACCTCTGAGAATAGCTAAAACACAACAAAACAAAGCAACCAAGTGCTGGCAAAGATGCAGAGAAACGAAGACTCTCCTACACTACTGGTGGGAATGCAAAATGGAACACCCACCGTGGACAACAGTTTGGCAGTTTCTTAAAAAGTTAGACATACACTTACCACATGACCCAGTGGTCCTACTCATTACCCTAGAGAGATGAAAACTATGTTCGCCCAAAAACCTGGACTCTATTCACAATCGCCAAATCCTGGAAACAACCAGATGCCCTTCAACTGGTGAATGACCAACTGTGGCACAGCTACATAATGGAATGAACACTACTCAGCAGGAAAAGGGGAAAAACTGCTGATAAGTGCAGAAACATGGTGAATCTGAAGTGCATTATGCTTAGAAAGATAAAAGAAGGCTACATACCAGATGACTTCATTTATATGGCATTCTGGAAAAGGTGAAGTTATAGGGTCCGAAATCAGATGGGTTATTAGGACTACGCTGCGGGAAGGGTTTGACCACAGAGAGGCATGAGAAAACTTTTTGGGGATGACAAAAAGGTTCTATATCTCGATTGTGGTGGCGGCGGTTACATGAAACTTAACGAAACTGCGCACAAAAACGGGGCAAACTTTATTCAGTTACTCCTCAATTAAAAAATAAAAACTTCACACATATTGTCTCATTCAAATACCCCCAGAGACCTCGTGAGTAGTAACTGTGTTGTTTTAATTCGAGAGGTAAGGAAACAGATGGTCAGAGGGATTGAGGCTAGGATCGCTCAGTGGGCCACGGGGTCAGGTCCTCGGGCTCCCAGTATGGAGCTCACCGGGTCTCGGTAATTGGCGGCAGCCATTGTCTTTAAGCACTGTACCAAGGCTGGTGGAAGATGCCCCAATCTACAGGGCAGGCCCCAGCCTCCGGGAAGCTCCTGCCAGACCCTGCCTGAGCCCAGGCTGTCTGACCTGCCAGTTCAGACACGGTCCAGAATATGGACCGACAACCCCACTTAGAGCCCCAGTGGTGGGACCCGCCACTCCTGAGACCCGCCGGCCACAGCTGTCCTCTGTGGTTGGTGAGAGGTGATTGCCCGTCGGAGTGTCTGTCCTCTGGCTCTCTGAACACTAGGACAAAGCTTGTTTTGTTCAGCATTCCTAAGCCCGGGGCGGGACAGTCCCTTTAAACATTCAATGTAGTGGCAACAAGGGACCTGCATAAGCAGAGTAAATTCCACATTCCTCCACCCCTGAGAGGAGAGCCCCCAACGTCAGGCCCAGATGGCAGAATGAAATGGAAACGGAAAGGGCTCTGGGTCAGAAAGCAAACACAGCAGTCCTATGAAATGTCACCAGCAAAAACAGTTTGGAATGGCTGTAAGTGTATGAAAACGCTTTAAGGAGCAGGATGACAATGCATCAAGTTCTAGGTGTGTTCAGGGGTGGTGCATGGCACAGGTTTGGGAACCACGGACCTGAGGCATCTCAGCTCTACCCTCACCCGCTCTGAGCTGGGCATGTGGACTGGCCTTTGGAGTGGCTCCGAGGAGTGTGTGAGACAGCACGTGTGGGGTGTTCAGCAAAACCCCATTTATTGAACAGACATTTATGAGGTCTACCACGTGCCAGGTGCTTGTCTAGGGATGTCCATGAGTTAGTGAACAAAACACACTGGAGTTTACATTGTAATGGGGAGAGCAAGTCAATGGAACCAATCAATGAAATAAATGTCAATTGCCCTCAGATGCTGGGAAGGGCAAAAGGAAAATGGTGTTCTTAGACAACGTGGCCCAGGAAGGCTTTCCAGAGTCGACGCTGAGGCAGAGCTGAGAATGCAGCACAGGATCCCCACGTGTGGCCATGTGTGCAATCATATCCCAGGCCGGGGGAACAGGAGGTGTGGAGGTTGGGGTGTGCTTGGCATGTTTGAGGATCCTCACAGGGAACGGTGAAGCTGGAGCTGAGAGGTGGGGGAGATGAAATCAGAGATCGTCATGGACCTTATACGCCATGGGAGGGTTTTGGATTTGATGCCAAGAAAGCTGGGAAGACGCAGAGGGTTCTGGCTGCTGGCGGCGGGGAGAAGAGGCACTGAGCAGAGCTTCTGACATGAGCACTACTGATGCCTTGGGCCGGATGAGTCTTTGTAGGGGGCCCCCCTGTGCATTCTGTGATGTTTAGAATCATCCCAGGCCTCTGCCACCAGATGCCAGAAGCACCTTTCCCCCCAGTTGTGACAAACAAAAATGTTTGCAGACATTGCCCAGTATCCCCTGGTGGGCAGAGCACCTGGTTGAGAGGCACTGCAGTGAAGGGACGTGGAGGAAGCGGAGCGCAGGGAAGAGAATCTCAACATCCCGGCAGGAGATGGGCAAGTTTGCATGAGGTTGGGAGCTGGGGACGTAGTAACAAGTGGTTGATGTTTAGAGATTTGATGCCAGACAGGAGGGCGCAGTATACCACCTTCATCTAACCTTTTTAAGTTATGTCTAAATATAACCTAAGAGACTAAGAATTGGGGACATTTTGCAATTGTGCAGAAGAGGAGTTGTGTGTTTGTATGTGTATAAAAAAGTTTAAAAGGAGGGGAGCCTGGGTGACTCCGTCGGTTAAGCATCTGACTCTTGATTTCGGCTCAGGTCATGATCTCAAGGTCATGATCTTAACATGGTGAGATCAAGCCCAGTGTCAGGGGCTCCCCACACAATGGGTAGTCTGCTTCTCCTCTCTCCCTCCCCCTACTCGTGCACGTGCTCTCTCGTGCTCTCTCTCTCTCCCCACCCCTCAAATAAATAAATAAATCTTTAAAAAATAAAGTTTAAGAGGAAACTCAACAAACTATTACCAATGTTGTCTTTGGAGGGAGGACCGAATGAAAGGGAGACTAGGTATGACCTTCAGCTCTATTTAAAATTTCACTTTATATACAGATCTTCCTCTTACGATAGGGTTATGTCCCGATAAACTCATTCTAAACTGAAATTGATCTAAGTTGAAAATACCTTTAATCCACCTCACCTTCTAACCCCCATGGCTCAGCCTTGCCTACCTCATGTGTGCTCATAACACTTACAAAGCCCACAGTCGGGCAAAGACATCTAACACAAAGCCTATTTTTAATACAGTGTAGACTCTCTCGTGTAATTTAACGACTACTGTACCGGAAGTGAAAATCAGAATGGCTTTCTGCGTGAAATGGTTGTAAGTGCATCGGTTGTTGGCCCTCGTGATTGCGTAGCTGCCCAGCATCACGACAGAGCGTCATCGTGCATATAGCCAGCCTGAAATAAGATCATAGTTCAAACTTCGAGGTACAGCTTCTATTGAATGAGTATCACTTTTGCACCATGATAAAATCGAAAAAATCGTAGGTCAAACCATTATAAGTTGTGAACCATTTGTGTATACACACACATATATATATGCTAAGTAAAAACCGTTTCTAAATGATATATTATATGACTCCATTTATATACCATTTTCAAGATGGCAAAATGACTGTGATGGAGAGCAGTGTAATGGCTGCCAGGGGTGAGGGTGCAGAAGGAGAGGAGGGGAGGCAGACGGTGCGGGCCATGCAGATGGAATAGCTCTGGATCTTGGCGGTGGGGGTCCCATGAACCTATAGTTGTGGCAAAATTGTATAGATACAGTCACACACATGCACGCACCATAGGTAAAAATCGTGCGATCTGACAGATTGGTGAAGTTATGACCCATGTCGATTTCCTGACTTTGCGGACATTCGACACTTTATGTGAGATGTTGCCATTAGGGGAAATCGGGTGAAGGGTACACAGATGTCTCTGTACTAGTTTTGCAATTTCCTATGCATCTATGATTATTTCAAAATAAAAACGATGTTTTAAAGGGCAATGGGAAAGGTCTTTTAAGACAAGGTCTTGTCTTGTCAATTGGAGTGAGCTTCCAGAGGACAGGGCCTCACAGCAAAGCCTCACCCAGGGGCTGGTCAGTGCTTGAGAAGAGCTCCCCTGATTTCGGGGACGGAGTGGCATGCAGACGTCCTCAGTAAACACAGCTGGAATGGGAGACAACGGTGGGGCATATGGAGAGGATTGGATGAAATGAAAGATATGGGTCTGAAGATGTCTGAAATATGCATGTAATCTGCTACATGCATTTCTGTTTCAATAGAAATAGAATAGATTTCTGGTGCTGGGTACTCAGTTCTGGTCTGAACAGCACTGGTGAATGACAGTGGGATACAGAGCCATGATAAAGGAAGACAATGACCAGCATGTCCCCACAGGGGCCAGGCGCCATGCAGCTGGGGTGGGCATGGGAGCAGCTAGAACTCCCAGATGATGAGCAAGGACTGGCAGACGTGTATGTGGTCCATTCATGGCCTGACCAAGGGCTCTGCGCTCAACTCCTTCCCCTGCTCAGGAACCAACATGCAATACTGAGTCATAGAAGAGAGGGGGCCAGCAGTCAGGATGACCGTGGCCGAGCCCTTGGGGTTGCGCTAATGGTACGCTCTCCCAAGGTGGCAGGAAGTCTGGGAGTAGAGCCAGTCTCATGTTCTGGGGAGGCAAACAGGAAAGGGGGAACACTACACCAAGGACACAAGGAGAGCAGAGTTGCACGCCCTGGCCACCCTTTGGGTGCCAAGAGGCCTGGAGCTCTTCTGCCAGGGAAGAGACCAGAAGGCACTGTCAGCAGCATCCCCCAGCTCACAGCCCCCTGCAGGGGCAGACAGCACTGGGCATTCGGCCATCCCCAAGCCACGGTCAAGGCATTAACAGCTGACCTGTGGCTTCTCTGAGTTTCCTGACCTCCAGGGAGATTGCATTTTCAGTCATCTTAAGGGAAGTAAGTGTGCCTGGGCCGTGGAGAGAGCTGCCATCACCACCGTCCCAGGACAGCCTTGCCCAAGGCTGCCTCGCCTCCCGTGCCCATTGCCACTGGCACCAGCTCCATCCGGGTTCTGCCACTTCTCCCCAGCGTGCTCCCCAGGGCCTGCGTGCAAGGTGGGCTAACTCAGGAACAGCGGGGACTGCCAGCAGCTCTAAGCACCTTTGTTTCCACCGGCATTTATAGCACTGACCCTATGCCAGGCTGTGTCCGAGTCTGAGCACGCAGGCTGTCACTGGACCCTCACGCCATCCCTGTGAGGCAGGTACCAGTGCACACATGAGGACCCCACGTGACCTGCACATCTTCCTGCAACCGGAGGGGAAGGGCAGGATTCTAGCACAGGCTTGTCAAATTCCAGCATCCGTCCCTGCTCTAGCCAGGCCCAGCCCCTGCCCCACGCCATGGTTCTGAGGGGGACTGTGGTAACACCAGAGCTCTGAGGAATCCGCGGCTGGGAATGATTCCCGTGTCCCCACACTCATGGAGAATGAAGCCCTTCCCATCCCTCCAGGTGAGGCTCAATCCCACCTCCTCCAGGAAGCCTTCCATGACTTTCCTAGCTCGGGTGACCTCATCCTGCTCTCCATGCTTCCACAACACGCACTTCTCTGACCCCTTCACCTAATGCTTTATCCCCCTCATCAGAGAGGCTGGATGGGGTGAGGATGAGGGCAGCCCCCCAGGGCCGGACTGCCTGACTTCCAATGGGAGAATATTTAAGACATCTAAGCACAGTTTGGAGGGAGTCGGGGGTTGGGGGAATGATTCAATAAACACCAGGCATTAAGCATCATTCCAAATAAATGAATAAACAAACATATAGACATATGTACATAAAATTTCTTCAACATAAATATATATGTTTATATGTGTCCATATATATGTGTATATACAGTATTAATAGCGTACTGTATATTAACAAAAAAGCAGGCATTACCTCTGAAAATAACTTTGTGTGGGATCATGTGTAACTTCTTCATGCCACTCTGTATTTTCCAAATTAGTAAACCAATGATGTTACTTTCATGTTGGGAGAGGGAAGAGAAATGAAGTAAAGAAGCATTAGCAAAGTAAAGCAATGTAATGTCTGAAGCAAACAAGGGCTTCCGTAAGAAACGCAGGCACGTTCATGGAGCACCTCCCACATGCTCCTGCACCCAGGAGGTGCCAGGGACCCAGACAAAAATAGGACCTGGCCCCTACCCAGGGAGCCTGGGTACAGAGGAATACCCGGCCTGACCAGTCTCCAAGTAACTATTCCTGGAAGCACACGGCGTGCAAGGTGTTCTGAGAGCGCCAAGAGGTGCAAAGGTTTGTAAAATGCAGCTCTCGCGCTGAACCCATTCGCAATTGAATAACATCATAAGACTACTTCTGCCAACCCCCCAAACAGCCCAGAACCCTAACCAGGGAACAGGAACCTGTCAGCCGCTCTGTCTCCAGCTCCCCAGCCTCATAGCAGCCCTGGGCTCTCACTGATTAAACCTTTCCTAGGTGCCGATTAGCGAAACACACTGCTGAGCCCTTAGCACTTTCCCCTTGAGCCTTCGGAAACAGCGTTCCCCCCTTTTACAGGTGGTGCCACTGAGGCCGAGAGAGTTCGTGAGGCTAGAGCTGGGACTGAAAAGCATGTGGCTGTTGCCGGACCAGTCCAACGATGCCTTCAGCCACACAGATACAGGCCTCACATTCTGACCAGCTCGCCCCACCCCGGGCCTACTGGCAACCCTAAGAAAAGAATGGAGATACAGCCCCCTCTTTTGCCTTGTTGCCTTCTCTTTCTCCTCCAGAAATGTGTTTTCTTTCCCTCTGGGAATGGAGTCTTGCTACTCCCTGTTCCTGCCTGCTTCTTAATCTTTCTTTAAAAGGATTCTTGAGTTAATTAACAGCCCTGATGTGGCTCTGCCAGGAAAGCAACACGAGGTGTGTGTGTGTGTGTGTGTGTGTGTGTTTGAAGACCAGAGAGAAAAGGAGCAAAGCGTAAGTGGTTTTAGAGTCCAACGTAAGACTCTAGAAAGTCCCTTGGGAACAAGGAAAACTGGACCACATTTGTTTTCTTGGTCCTCGAAAATAGTAAGTGGAAGGAGAGGTCAAGGAGAAAATTTTGACTTGACTATACTCTCTCCTACTGATCAAGAACCATCCGTAGCTTCCTATTACCTGGTTATGAAAGATAAGTAAGCCAGGCATCTGTTTCTTCTCCCCACTCACCCCAGTTCTTCCTCCCAGCTTCCCTGAGAGAGCCCCTCTGCAGGCACAGACGCACACCCACACAGCTTATGTGTTAACTCCTTGTACTGGGAATTCTCAAAAATGTCAGCAGCGACCCACCACCCTGTCCCCTTGGTTTTCACCATTGCCTGTCACAGCACTTTTATTCAAGCATACTACCCGCCAAGGCCACTGTCTTGAGTTCTTCCCCCACCACTCCGAATCCTTAGAGTTATGTTTCCCAAACTGTGGTCCATGGAGAACCCATACCAGAATCCCTTGGGATGGCCAAGGAGAATAAAATGCAAATTCCTGGGCCCTAGCCTAGACCTATTACAGCAGGCTCTCTGGAGGTGAGCCTAAGAAAAAAGGGGATGCTAAATGTATGTGAGTGTGTGTGTGTGTGTGTGTGTGTGTGTATGTTTGCTTATATACAGAAAATAATGAAAAGAAAAATCATACTTTTAGAAATCATCGTCCATAGTGGAGGGAGGGAGGGAATAAGATGAAAGAGACATGAGAAGTCAGCCTTCGAACATCCCTTGTCTTCAGGTTTGAGTATGAAACCATCAAAAATGCTTTCCATGGGGCACCTGGGTGGTTTAGTTGGTTAAGCATCTGACTTCGGCTCAGGCCATGATCTCAGGGTCCTGGGATCAAGCCCTGTGTCGGGCTCCACACTGAATGGGAAGGCTGCTTGACCCTCTCCCTCTGCCCCTCCCCATGCTTGTGCTCTCTCTCTCTCTCTCTCTTATAAATAAAATCTTTAAAAAAAAGAAAATCTTCTTTATGAAAAAATGCATTTTAATGATTAAAAAAATTGAATAAATAAAAAAATCCCCAAAATTAAAATTAATGAACCTAATTTGTATTTAGCTGGTGACATAACCACACAGAGAGAAACTACTTCAAATGATATTAAAGCTTAGTAATATAACACACGTTCTTAGTGGGATATAACCTAAAGGCAAAAAGAAATGCCTCCCCCCAAAATCTTAAATCAATTTTGGTGATCATAATGGTGTTATTCTTCTGAGCCCAATTGTGTGTGTAATAAAAGGTAAATCAAATGAGTAACTATGCTGGAGTTCCCAAAGCTGAGATTTTCAGCATGGTTAAAAGAAATCACAGAGTGAGACCAATGAAGTATTATGACTCTGGTGGAATTTGAATTGGAAATATCAGTATGAACTTATGATGTATCTTATCTTTTTTTTTAAGTATATGTTTTTTAGTTTTGTCCACTAAAAAGACCTGGAAACTTGAATAGTCCAGTACAATGAGCACCCCTAGATCCTGACTGTGGTGTCTAAATACCACTTCCCACTAAAAGGAACCAGGATTCCTTATTGAAATGGACAATTCTGAGTCAAGAGATGTACAATGAGCTTGGAACATCCTTTCGTATAGACACAGTAAGCTACCAAAGATTAATAGAGTATATCAAAAGGACTCAGGAGCCCATTCCAGTAACTTCCATTGGCCAAAGATGGTATAATTGGGGCATCAAGAAAGACAATAACTACCATGAATTGAAAGAAGTCAAATATGTTTAAATCAACAGGATCGTAATAATATTAAGCACACATACATGCACGCAAACTCGATGGTTATTTCTAGAAGAAGCTGGGGAACCAAATCATGGTAACTGATACGTCGAGGGGAAGCATCAAGCGTTTATCCTGCCTCTACAACCAAGAGCTCAAAGTCACCACACAGTTGATGAGGGGACTCTTCTCTTTCTAGAAGCAATCCACCTAAAAAATAAAGAAGGAATGACAGAATTCAAACATCACTCCTTCGCAATCTAGTGAATTAGTAGATCTAGGCAATGAATATCATTAGCTGCCAACATGACAAGATACCCAAACGTCCTGTGCCTTGCGATAGAAGAACCCAGTACTGATGAGGCAGCCGTGCCAAAAATCCTAGTCAACCCAAAAGATCTCACTATCAATTTCAAGCAAATACTGGAGACAGAAGAATACACTACCTGATACATGAGGATGAAAATAGAATGATCACAGTGTAGGAAACTCTACAGTATCAGTCATATCTGATTTCTTCAACAAAATATTTGAAGAAAATGAAAGATAAAGGAAGAACTTATGAATCAAAAGAAACTTAAGTGAAAGATCAATCTTAATATAAGGCCTCTAATTGGATCCCAATGTAAAGAGCACACTTAAAAATTTTATATGACAATCAGGGAAATGCAAACATAGACTAGAAGTTTGATTGTATTGAAAAATTGTTTTCAGTCTTTTTAAGGTGATAATAGCATTGTGTTTATTATTTTTTGCAAGAGCCCCTTTTAATGGGTACCTGCTAAAATATTTACAGATGAAGTGGTATGACGTGTATATGTTTGCTTCCAAAATATAGGAAAAGGTTTTTCAAACATATAGAAAACTACAGAGAACACAAATATAAGTTCCACCTTCAACAATTAAAAAGAGAGGTAGACAAACCGTAGGAGACTCTTAACCATAGGAAACAAACTGAGGGTTGCTGGACGGGAGGGGAGCGGGTGGGGCGATGGGGTAACTGGGTGATGGGCATTAAGGAGGGCATTTGATGGAATGAGCACTGGGTGTTATATGCAATGGATGAATCACTAAATTCTACCTCTGAAACTAACAATACACTATATGTTCATTAAAAATTAATTTAAATTAAAAAAGTTTTTAAAATACAATCTTTTCTTTTTATACCCCTACCCCTTCAGACTAGTTAGTCCCAGATGATTGTTTGTGTGTTTTCCTGGCATTTGTGGCCTATAACAAATCCCTTCAGCAAGCTGTTCAGTTAATGATTGAGCTTGGAGCCTGGCCCAGGGGTCCTGGATTATGATCAGAGGCCAGCAGGCAGGGGGAGGGGTGGAGTGAGGCCTGTTCCCCTATAGGGCAACTGGCTACTGTTGCCAGGGGTCTTGTCTATAGGACAGGGCTTCCTTAGCCAGCCTCCCTGACCAAGAATGTTGCAGAATACATGCCACTCCCATCCCCAACCCCTCCAGGCCCCAGAGCCTGCATCAGCCTGGGTGGCGCGGCCCCAGCATAGAGGACAGACAGGTGCAGCCTGAGCACGCTTTTACTGAACCCCCTTCTTTCTCTCTCCCCTGAGCCCAAGCAGGTGCTTGAATGCTTAAGTATCCTGAAGTATTTTATGGTGAGTGTAGCAAAATGAAGGAGTCAATGGTCTTATTAATTTGTTGGGAAACCAGAGCCACTGTATGCAGGACCAAAGCCAGGAGAGTACCTCCAGAAAGAGACAGGAAGGCTGCAAAGACCTCTGCACACCTCCCTGCTTCCCCAGCCCCTGTGCTGAAATTCTCCCATCCCCTGTTCTCCCTTCTGGGTGGAGCACTCCCTCTCACAGCGTTCAGACTTAATACACAGGCACCCGTGGCAGGAGCAGTGGTTTACTGAGTAACTGCTGTCTCCTCGGCACGGGTTACATGGTTTATGAGACTTCTCACCTAGCCATTTACTTATCACAGCATCTCTATTAGGTAGATGCTATTGTTAGTTCCATTTCACGGATGAAACCCTGAACTTCTTTAAGAAGTTAGGGCATCCCATGGGCAAGAGGCAGGGCTAGCTTCAGACCTCCAGTTCTGGCTCCAGAGAGGATATGCCCATGGTTTTCAAACTAGGTCCTGTGGATCCCTAGGGGTTCCAGAGAGGACAGAGTGGAGAAGACAGGCAGTGTGGGAGAGCTCTGGGTTCCTGCCCTACTTCAGCTGCCAAATGCCTGCTTGTTCGGCTTCCTTTCCTGGAGTTTCACAAAGATTTCTTATGAGGGGCGCCTGGGTGGCTCAGTCCATTAAGTGTCTGCCTTCACCTCAGGTCATGATCTCAGGGTCCTGGGATCGAGCCCCACATTGGGCTCTGTGCTTGGCGGGGAGTTTGCTTCTCCCTCTCCCTCTGCTACTTGCTCTCTCTCTCTCTCTAAAATAAAATAAATAAAATCTTTAAAAATACATATATTTCTTCTGAGCCAAGGTCTTCTTCCTCAATATCTTGGGCCAACCTCTCATCTGGCCTAACCTCCGAAGTGACTCAGGGAGGGGGGAGGGGGCCTGACCTGGGAACACCCTGCCCCCAGTGCCAGAGCCCTGGTCCTGCCTCGGTCTTCCTCCAGTGAGCCCCCCAAAAGTCCCAAGGACTGGAAACACGCCCCCTTGTGTTGGACATTCACCGAGCTCCCAGGCCACCCACAGAATGCCTGTACCCAGTGACCTAGTGCAGGAAAGGTAGGTATGTCTCCAAACAGAGACATAGGTCAGGTCTGGGGATAAAGCAGGGGGCTCTCTCTGCTCTATGCAGTGGCCAGCAGGTAGGCTGGAAAAGTTTCTCTACCTACGGAGGAAATCTTGGTACCTGCCACCCGGGTCTTCTGTCTCCATAAATATCTGGCACTAAGCACCACGTCCAGCACATGCCAGGAGCCCTACAACTATGTGCCAAATTGCTCTGAGGAGCACTCACATTTCCTAGCTCACCCTGTGTGTGCTAAGCCTGGGCTAGAGGCTTTTACCCACATAGGTCCTATGAACTGTAGACCAGGAGTGTTAGACAGTCATTCTCATGGTCCCTTTCAGATCAGAATTTTATCATCATGAAATGTTAGGAGGGTATGCGCTGCTCACAAGACAGGCCCCAGCTGTACACAAACACAGACTCATGAGGCATGAGCAGTAGTGGTCAAGGATGGAAAACATAAATGCAAAGCTCTGAGGAAGTTTGCCAGGAAATCACACTTTTAGCAGACGGACGCTGGGTGAAATTTCCTCTGCTGGGCTGTGCACGCGAGTGCCCACAGCTGTGCAAAGCCTTAGTGTGGAGAATTTGTAGTCAGCGAGGCCACATACTGACGATTCTGAAAGATTAATTCAAGACAGTGAGTGTTGCTGAGTGCTTACCATGTACAAGATTCTGCGGAGGACAGCGGTCCGTTCCAGACAGAAAACAAACATCAAAGCAAGGAGCCAAAGCACTACAGAAGCTGGTTCCAAAGAACAACAGAGACAGCGCAGAGATAAAGCAGGTGATAGGATGGAGGACAGTCTGGTGGGGTGCACCTTAGAGGGCTGACTGGGGAGGGTCTCTGAGGAGGTGGCGAGTGAGCAGAGAAGAAAATGACATGGGGAGATCAAGCGCACCCAGCTTGGAAGACGAGCAGCCCAGACAGAGAAAGAGCAAGAGCAAAGGCCCTGAGGTAGAGGTGAGCTTTGGCACGTGCAAGAGGAAGAAGCTGTGCACGTGCACAACCAGGGTGCCGCAGTGGGTGAGGGAGAGAGTGACAGGAGATGTGCTCAGGAGGCAGCCCAGACCATGAAGGGCCTCGTCTCCCACTGTGGGACATTCGGGTCACATTCTGAGTGCAGTGGGAGGCCACTGAAGCAGTGGAGGGCCACGGTCTGATTGACACTTTAGATCTGCTCCACTCATGGCTAGTGAGCACCTGACACGTGGCTGGTCCACAGTGCGATATGCTGCCAGTATAAAATACATGTTAGATTTCAGAGGCTTAGCAAGAATGAAGATGTCTCATTACATATTTTTATACTGATTACATGTGGAATTAACAATGCTTTGGATATATTAGGGTAAAAAAATATACTACTAATATTATTTACACGTTTTCTTTACCTTTTTGAGTGCCTCTTGAAAACCTTAAATGGCACGCATGGCTCATGTTCCATGTGTCTTTGCCTTCGTGGGCCTGGTGGGGAGCCCCTGGAATGACGTGGGCCTGGGGGGGGTTGGAGTCTGGGGTGCTGACGCCCCTGTCTGAATCACTACCCCTCCGGCATGATTCCCCCTTTCTTTTCTTCCTTTATTGGCCCCTGATCACCTTAAACGGTCTATCATGCAATTATGGCTCATTCATTGATCTTATTTATCATTTTTTCTCCCCCCTAGAACGTGAGACCCACAAGGGGTGGGGATTTTCGCCTGCTTTGTTCTCTGCGGAATCCCCCATGCTTAGAACAACGCCGACACACAGCGGGTACTCGGCAAATGTGTTGAATGAATGAAAGAGTGAGTGAATGAATGAATGAAAGGTGCTAGAAATCTCAACGTGGCAACTTTGTGGAGCCTAAAAGTGGGGTAGTGGGGGCACCTGGGGGAGTAGAATTGTCCCTTTTGTCATGGGGCAAGATGTGCCCTGAGAACCCAATTTCATTATGGCCACATCCATGGAGTTTTCTTTTTAAAACATCATTTTGCCTAACTCCTCTAAATCTACAGGATTAGCTCCCAGGTGGGAAAATCACAGGCAGAAGTCAAGTGGAGGGTGAAATTTAAGTTTGAAAAAGAAAGTCCTTGGACTTCTTCCAAGTGTCCCCAGCCCAGGAGCAGACCCCTCCACAGAGCCCCATGGGGGGATTCTAGGATCCCCACTTTTCAAGCTGGGGACGCTGAGAGCTCGGGGAGGGGCAAGGGCTTAACTGGGGCCACACGGTGAGGACGGAAGCCTGCTGGGGCCACAGGCACGGTCCGGAAACTTCTTTCCCCCTCCTCTCCTGGACGTCAGACGCCTGGGCTCTGCTCCATCACCGATGGCTGGCTGAGTGACCACGTACTGAGCGCCATCTTCCCTGCATATCATCCTCCCATGGAAAGTGACAAGGTGGCACCAGCTTCTTCCCCAGGTCCCTCAAATCCTAAAGCAAAAGCAATCAGCATGTGATGGCTATCCTAGCACAGAGGACAACCTGGCTTGGGGTCAGTCCGATCAATGCTGGGCTGCTACGAAGGGGCTAGATGACTCCTGTGCCTCCGTTTCCTGGTCTGCCAAAAGGGGCCCATAAGACCTATTCTTTAGGACTGTTGTCGTGGTTGAGTACAATAGTGTACGTGTGAGATGGCTAGGACACGGCCTGACAACAGCAAGAGTGGTGACCTCAATCCTAACCATTATTATTCATGTCTTTATTCTTACTATTGCAGGTGGCAGGGGGAGCAAGGTCAAAGGGCAGAAACTGAAAACTCTTGTGTACATTCCCCCCGCCACACCCACTTCTAGCATGGGGTCCCCACAATCCCCAGAGCCTCTCCCCAGCTGGCTGGGTCCCTAGTCGTTTTTTCCAATGCTAGGGTCTGAGAGCTGGCTCTAGGGATCTTGTTTGTGAGCACAATATTGCCCTTTGTTGTTCAAATAAACCTGCCTGATTTGGTGAGGAGACGGAGGGAGGGGTGGGGTGGCGGGTGCAGAGAGAGAAATGTGGGAAGCAGAAAGCGACCGAGGACAGGGTCCGGCGAGACAGGGAAAGTCAAGGAGGGGAGGAGAGCAGAGAGGCAGAAGGACAGAGGGTGGGCGGCACAGAGGCTGCCGGGCTGGCGAAAGACAGAAGGAAGAGAACAAAGACTGGGAGGCAGGGCGATGGGCCCTGGGCAGACCCGGAGCGAGCCGGAGGGAGGCGTGAGAACAGCAAGTCGGGGCAGCGCCCGCTTCACGCCAGGCCCCACGGGCCCCTCGGCTCTACCAGAGCTGTCCATCGATGGCCTAGTGAGCCCGAGGGAAATGAGCCTTGAACCCGTTATTCTGGGTAGGAACAAACACCCTTTCGGGCAGCCTGCTCTCTGAAGGTGGCCCTGGGTGGGGTGGGGGGTGGCAGCTTCATAGGGGCTCTGTGTGTAGGGCTGGGTCCCCCGCCAGGTCTAGGGCCCCAGGGAGCCTCTGTGGTTGAAGACATGGAGGCTCAGGCCCGGGGTGGGGCGAAGAAGGTACCCAAGTCAACACTGGGTGGGAGCCTCCAGGGGAGCTGTCAGGACCAGGCTGGAGGATGAAGGGATGGCCCCTCATTCCCCCACTAGTGCCCAACTGTGGCCCACTGCCCTGACTCCAGAACATGACTCTTTTCCTTATTATACTCAAATAGTAGGGCCAGGGCTCTGTCGGTACAGAATCACCAAAGACAACACGTTAGCCCAAAAGAAACATGGGCACTTCTCTCTTGAGCAGCACCCACGGTACCTGAGGAACAGCCTCCACACCCCCATTCTCTCTGCTCTACTTTCCAAGGCCTTCTGCAAGGTGTCTGTGAATTTCTCCAAGGTTTGCCCTCTCGAGGGCCGCTTCTGGCCCCAAACGCCCGTCCCACGGTTCTGTTTTGTGACCAGCACCCATCTCCTGCTCCGTTACATGCCTGAGGACCCCGAGAGCAGGTGTCACAGAGAGAGACTCTAGGTGGCGAGGAGGGCCAAAGGACCCAGAGAGGAAGCTGCTTCGTGGGGCTTAGCACGGTTCTTAAGAGCCCACCAGTCCCTTCTCCACCTGGAGAATACCCCTGCAGCTCCAGCCCATGCTGGCCTCGGGCTGGTGCCACCCAGGCCCCTCCTGGCTCTCCACTGTCAAGCCCAGGTGGAGGTTCCAGCCCCCCTGAGCCCCTCTCCTTGCAGTGCCCTCCCAGCCCCTGCTCCAGTCGCAGCCCAGCAGGAGATACTGCCCTTTAAGCCCAGCCCACCCCTCTTGCAAAGAGGCTGGGGTTTTAAATAGCAAAACCCTCCTTCCACACAAGAATCCCCACTCTGGCGGGGTCCACAGGCCTGACTCCGTAACAGGGCAGCTCACTCAGAGACGGCGAGCCCCTGAGGCGGGAGCCCGCCTGCTCACCTGCAGATTCTGAGTCGGAGTTTGGCACATCTGTCCGTGCTGTGGAGAAATCGCCGGTAGAGGCCTGTCATCCGCGCAGCCCCAACCCCATACCTGGGGCCTTGGGTCTTGTCGGATCCTGTCCTTCCTGATCCTGCAGCCAGAGCAGAGTCCCTCCCTCACATGTGACCTTCAGTGGCTCCCCAGTGTTCTTGGGAGGGAGCCAGACCTCTCCACTTTCCGAACGTGCCCTGATCTCGCAGCACCTGAGGCTTTTGCAGATGTGGTTGGTTCCCTTTGCCGGGAGCAGCCTTTCCCCATCTCCTTCACCGGCTTCCTCCCATGCACATAGGCACTACCTCCCTGACAACACCCCTTGCCCAGCATCGCCCCAAGTCTCTCCCACTCCTCCTGAATGGCTCGGGTTGTTAAGTGCAGTGACCCCGAGCCTGGACCTGAGAGTCCTTGAGGGACTCATAGAATCTCACAGGGGTCATCTTTTCATTTCTAAAAAGCAAGAAGTCAGAACCAAACATATTGTACATGATTCTGTTTCCCCCCGACTCTTTATTTTCTCCGTGTTTCCCCTTACATTTTGGGAGTCTACCCGGGGTCAGAAATGCCTGGGTGGAATCTGGTTCTGACTCTTCCCAGGGAGGAAGTTTCAGGCAAATTCTTTAGCTTCTCGGTCTCATAGGGTTCTCAGTCCTCTCACACGGGAAATGAGGAGAAGCCGTTCTCACAGGTGCCGGGGGGTACGAGGAGTGTGTGCGTAGCACGTGACACTGTGCTGGGCACTTACAAGGTGCTTGAGCAATGGGGCCCTGATCGTCTATCCTGACTTTGATATAACAATAACAATATAACAGCTTTGGCCTGCAGCCATCTTACGTACACAAAACACAGTGGAAGGCACTGGAATTTGCCAGTTGGCAAGAACCACCTGTTCTCTGTGTCAGGTGGGAAGGAGAGACCAGGGGGAAGGAGAACAAGGCAGGGGGAAGGAGTCCGGTTACTTGAGTTCCACCCAGGCAAAAGATGCCACGAAAGCAGCCGCTGGGACTCAGGGACCAGACAGAAGGTTCTGGTGCAATCTCCTTTTCCAACATCCATCCAAGTGGCCCAGCAGGAGCTGACAGCAGCCCATCCAAGTCCCTGCCTTGAAAGGCTCCCCAGCTTTTCCATGAAAGCTGCCTTGTCTCCTCTCCTGCCCCTTCCAGGCCCAGGCCTCATCTGGAGCTCCGACCCTGGCTTCTCTGGAGGACCTTTTACCTCTTGGCCCAGATGGACTCTCTCTCTCTCTCTCTCTCTCTCTCACACACACACACACACACACACACACACACACACACTCCCTAATTCACCCATGGACAATTACTGAGCACCTGCCAGGACATGCTCCTAGGGAAGACCAAGCCCATCCTCAAGGTACTCGCTCTGTGGCAGGAGATGACCCCAGAAGCTGACGCTGCAGAAAGCACATGGCATACCCATGCCCAGCTGCAAAAGAAGTGCCTATGGGGACACCAACCCCGGTGGAGAGGAGGAAGTCTCCCGAAGGAGGGCAATGCTGAGCCGAGTCTTAGCACAGGAGTTCTCAGGGGTGAGCAAAGTGGGAAGAGCATACAGGTGGAGGGGACCACTCCAGCAAGCACAGAGGAGGGACAGAGCATGGTGGGGGTAGGTGGATGGTGGAGTACAGGGTCCTGGAAAGTAAAGACAGGAAGGCAGTGGAGAGAGCGGGCGGGAGAGGAGAACTTGGCCTCCTGTATGAGGTCTGGGGGCCGTGTCAGAACATGGGGACTCTCTCCAGGAAGTAGGAGGAGCCTCTGTGGGTTAACAGCAGGGGGTGGGCTTCCCTTCCATGTTCTTTTTAGAAAGAACACTTTGGAGCACCTGGGTGGCTCAGTCGGTTAAGCATCCGACTCTTGATTCTGGCTCAGGTCATGATCTCAGGGTGGTGAGATCCAGCCCCATGCCAGGCTCCTTGCTGGGGCACAGAGTCTGCTTAAGATTCTCTCTCTCCCCCTCTCCCTCTGTCCCTCCCTCCCACTCAGGCACGCTCTCTCTCTCCCTCTCTAAAAGAACAACAACAAAAAAAGACCACATTGGCCACCAAGCATGAAGGAAAATTCAAGAAGGTCAGCTGCATTCCACAAGCAGCGAGGTACTGCTCATGCAGACGCAGCATCAGCACTGGAAACACAAAAATGAATTCTCCCCTGGGCTGCTTCTGCTTCTTAAATATGCATTAACAATTCCATGTGCCCTGGACCCCCAGTCCCCGCAAGCATTTTCTCTTCTCAGCTTGATGCACCTGCCCGTGTTCACAGCCTCTTGGGGAAGACAAATCTGTCCACGGCTGTCGTACAGTGGAATGGATGTTCTGAAGTCATGCACCAGGGGAGGTGTGTGCCAACGAGCACATCCAAGGAAAGTATCACTGACCCAACCAAAACGGGGTCCATCAAAAGGAAACAGGTAAGGAAATCCTGTGAGTCTCTATTATGCTGGGAGTCCAAAGTAAAATCCCTGCCCAGAAACATGTTCTAGTCTACTTGTAAATATATGTATAACTGTTTATCTATAAGTATATACAATATATAATTGTTTACTTATAATTATATATAATATAAAATGTTTATCTAAATTAAATATAGGGGCACCTGGGTGGCTCAGTCATTAAGCGTCTGCCTTCGGCTCAGGTCATGATCCCAGGGTCCTGGGATCGAGCCCCGCATCGGGCTCCCTGCTCAGCGGGAAGCCTGCTTCTCCCTCTCCCACTCCCCCTGCTTGTGTTTCCTCTCTCGATGTCTCTCTATCAAATAAAATTTAAAAAAAAATAAAAAATAAATTAAATATGTATAATTTTTAAGCTGCATGATTCCATTTATATAAAATTCTAAGAAATTCAAACTAAAATGTAGAGACAGAAAACAGATTATTAGTCACTGGGGGACAAGGATGGGCAGGGAGAGGGTATGCAAGAGATTATAAAGGGGCACGGGGACACGACCTGGGGGGGTATGTTTATTGTCACCATGGTGGTAATGATTCCATGGGTGTCTACATATGTCAAAATTTATCAAATTGCAGACTCTAAATATGTGCAGATTATTGTATGTCAATTATTCCCTCAATAGAGCTGTTAATCAGGAAAGCCTTTACCATAGGAAAGGGACACACGAGGAGCTTCTGGGATACAGAGAAGTTCTAGTCCTTGACATGAGTGGAGGTTACACGGAAGTTCTTTTCATTATGACTCATTAAGCCGAAGATGATACTTTTTATGTTTTATCCACCTTTTCCCTTTTTTTTAAGATTTTATTTATTTATTTGCCAGAGAGAGAGAGAGAGAGAAAGAGAAGGAGTGGAGGGAGGGGCAGAGGGAGAAGCAGGCTCCCCACTGAGCAGGGAGCTCGATGCAGGGTTTGCTCCCAGGACCCTGGGATCACGACCTGAGCCAAAGGTAGACGTCCAACTGACTGAGCCACCCAGGCGGCCCTAAATCTCATACTCTAGCAATCAACCTCCATTTCTCCATCCCCACCCCACTCCCAGCCCTAAGCAACCACTGATCTACTTTCTGTTTCTCTGTTCTGGACATGTTATATGAGTGGAATTGCGTAGTGTGTGGTATTTAGGAACTGGCATCTTTCATTTAACACAATGTCTTTATGCTTCATTCATTGGAGCACGAATCAGCACTTTGTTCCTTTTTCTGGCTGATCAATATGCCATTGTATGGATATACAACATTTTGTTTATCTGTTCATCAGTTGATGGGCATTTGGGTTGTTTCCACTTTTGGCTACTGTGACCAGTCCTGCTATAAACATTCATGTACAAGTTTTTTCTTTTTTTTAAAGATTTTATTTATTCATCTGAGAGAGAGAGAGCATGCGAGCAGGGGGAGGAGCAAAAGGAGGACAAGTAGACTCCGAGCTGAGCGCAGAGCCCAACGTGGGGCTCAAGCCCAGGACCCTGAGATCACAACCTGAGCTGAAATCAAGAGTCCGACGTTCAAATGACTGAGCCACCCAGGCGCCCCATGAGGTTTTTTTTCTTTTTTATGCAGATATGTTCTCATTTCTCTTGGGTATATACCTAGGAGTAAAATTGCAAGGTTGTACGGTAATTCTATGTTTAATTGTTTGAGGAACTACCAGAATGTTTTCCAAAGTGGAGGTACCATTTTACATTCCCACCAAGAATGTAATATGGCTCCAGTTTCTCCATATCCTTGCCAACACTTGTTATTATCTAACGTTTAATCCTAGCTACCCTAGTGGTTGTGAGGTGGTATTTCATTGTGGCTTGGATTTGCATTTCCCTGATGACTAATGATGTTGAGCATTTTTTCATGTGCTTATTGGCCATTGCTATATCTTCCTTGGACAAATGTCTATGAAAATCTTTTGTCCATTTTTTAAATTGGGTTTTGTCTTTTTATTATTGAGTTGTAAGAGTCCTTTATTCTAGATACAAGTCCCTTATCAGATATAAATGTTTTATAACTATTTTCTCTGATTTTGTAAGTTGTCTTTCCACTTTTTTTGGTGGTGCTTTCTAAATTTTTATGAAGTCCAATTCATTTACATTTTTCTTCATTGCACATGGTTTTGGTGTCATATCCAGAATCCTTTGCCAAATCCAAGTTTATTAAAATTTACACTTTTGCTTTCTTCTAAGTGTTTTTGTAGTTTTAGGCCTTACATTTAGGTCTTTCATCCATTTTGAGTTAATTTTCATATATGCTGTGAGGTTGGGGTCCAACTTCTTTCTTTTGCATGTGGATATCGTTTATCCCAGCACCATTTGTTAAAAATACTATTCTTCCCTCATTGAGTGGTCTTGGCACTAATGATGAAAATCGGTTGGCCATAGATGTATGGCTTTATTTCTGGACTCTCAAATCTATTCTACCAATGTATATATCCAGTCTTGTGCCGGCACCACCACATCTTGATTACCATTGCTTTGTTGTGAAGTTTTGAAATAAAGAAGTGTTTTTTTGCCTTGTTATTCTTCTTCAAGATTGTTTGGGCTATTCCGAGTGACTTTACTTTCCATATGAATATTAGGATTAGGTCATCAGTTTCTACAAAAAAGTCAGCTGAGACTCTGGTGGGGACTGTGCTGAATCCTTAGATCAGTTTGGCATGTGTTGCCATCTAACAATGTTCAGTCTTTCAGTCCCTGAATTGGGGATGTTTTCCAATTATTTAGATATTCTTTCATTTCTTTCAATAATGTTTTTGTAGTTTTCAGTATGAGTTTTTTACTTCTTTTGTTAGGTTTATTCCAAAGCATTTTATACTTTTTGATTCTATGAAAATGGAATTGTTTTCTTTTTTTAAGATTTTATTTATTTATTTATTTGAGAGAGAAAGAGAGAGAGAGAGAGTGCATGAGCCAGGGGAGGCAGAGAAGCAGACTCCCCACTGAGCAGGGCACCCAACTCGGAGCTCCATCCCAGGACTCTGGGATCATGACCTGAGCCAAAGGCAGACACTTAACCAAATGAGCCACCCTGGCATCCCCAAAATGGTATTGTTTTCTTAATTTTATTTTCAGATTTTTTTTGCAAATGTATAGTGATACAATTGATTTTTATATATTGATCTGTTATCCTGCAACCTTGTAGAACTCATTTATTAGTTCTAATAGATTTTTCAAGGATTCTTTAGAATCTTCTGTATATAAGATCACGTCATCTGCAAATATAAGTTTACTTCTTCCTTTGCAATCTGGATGCCTCTCATTTCTTTTTCTTACTAAATTGCCCTGGCTAAAACCTCCAGAACTATGTCGAGTAGAAGTAGAGACAGCAGACATTTTTGTCTTGTTTCTGATCTTAGAGGGAAAGCATCCACTCTTTCACCAGTAAGTATGATGTTAACTGTAGGGTTTTTTGTAGATGCCCTTTACTACGAGGTTGAAGAAATTCCCTTCTATTTAGAGTCTATTGACTGCTTTTATCATGATGTTTACAATTGTTATACCTTCTTGATGATTTGACTCTTTCATCATTTAAAGTGTCCCTCTTCCTCTCTAGTAACATTTTGTTGTTGTTTTATTTTTTTATTTTTTTGTTGTTATGTTAATCACCATATATTACATCATTAGTTTTTTTTTAAATTTTTATTGTTATGTTAATCACCATATATTACATCATTAGTTTTTGATGCAGTGTTCCATGATTCATTGTTCATAACACCCAGTGCTCCATGCAGAATGTGCCCTCCTCAATACCCATCACCAGGCTAACCCATCCCCCCACCCACCTCCCCTCTAGAACCCTCAGTTTGTTTTTCAGAGTCCATCATCTCTCATGGTTCGTCTCCCCCTCTGACTTGCTCCCCTTCAATCTTCCTCTCCTGTTATCTTCTTCTTTTTCTTTTTTCTTAAAATATGTTGCGTTATTTGTTTCAGAAGTACAGATCTGTGATTCAACAGTCTTGCACAATTCACAGCGCTCACCATAGCACATACCCTACCCAATGTCCATCACCCAGCCACCCCATCCCTCCCACCCCCAACCACTCCAGTAACACTCAGTTTGTTTCCTGAGATTAAGAATTCCTCATATCAGTGAGGTCATATGATCATGTCTTTCTCTGATTGACTTATTTCACTCAGCATAACACCCTCCAGTTCCAACCACGTCGTTGCAAATGGTAAGATCTCATTCCTTTTGATGGCTGCATAATATTCCATTGTGTATATATACCACCTCTTCTTTATCCATTCATCTGTCGATGGACATCTTGGCTCCTTCCACAGTTTGGCTATTGTGGACATTGCTGCTATAAACATTGGGGTGCACGTACCCCTTCGGGTCCCTACATTTGTATCTTTGTGGTAAATACCCAGTAGTGCAATTGCTGGATCGAATGGTAGCTCTAATTTCAACTGTTTGAGGAACCTCCATACTGTTTTCCAGAGGGGTTGCACCAGCTTGCATTCCCACCAACAGTGTAGGAGGGTTCCCCTTTCTCCACATCCCCGCCAACATCTGTCGTTCCCTGACTTGTTAATTTTAGCCATTCTGACGGGTGTGAGGTGGTATCTCATTGAGGTTTTGATTTGGATTTCCCTGATGCCGAGCGATGTTGAGCACTTTTTCATGTGCCTGTTGGCCATTTGGATGTCTTCTTTGGAAAAATGTCTGTTCGTGTCTTCTGCCCATTTCTTTTTTGTTGTTGTTTTAAAGCCTCTTTTCTCTGATAACAATAGAGCCACTTTAGCTTTCTTATGGATGCTATTTGCATGATATATGTTTTTCAGTCCTTTCACTTTAAATTTATCTCTACCTTTGAATATTACATGTGCCTCCTGTAAGACAGCATATAGGTACATCATTCTTTTTAATCCATCCTGACAATCTCTGCTTTTTATTGAATTATTTAATCATTCCCATTTACTGTATTATTGAGATAGCTGGATTTATGTCTGCTACTGTCACTTCTTGTTTTCTACATTTCATACAATGTCTGTTCTTCTCTTCCTCCTTTACTGCTTTCTTTTACATCAAGTCTTGTTTAATGCAGCATTTGATTTTCTTTAATGTTTTATTTTCACAATTTTTGAGTTTTTTTTTAAAAGTGGTTGTTCTGGGAGCACCTGGGTGGCTCAGTCGGTTGAGCATCTGACTCTTGATTTCGGCTCAGGTCATGATCACAGGGAGATCAAGTCCAGCATCAGACTCTACGCTCAGCGTGGGTTAGCTTGAGACTCTCTCTCCCTCTGCTCCTCCCCACTCTCTCCAAAATAAATAAATAAATCTTTTAAAAAGTGGTTGTCCTGCAGTTTGCTATATATATCTTAACTATCCTAATCAATTACCTATTTATACGAGATTATTCCAGTGATATGTAGAAATATTACTTCATTATAGCTCTATTTTCTTTCTGCTTTTTTTGGTATTATTGTTAAACATATTATATGTATTATGTTACTGAGCCAATGATATGTCATTATTAGCTTACCATCTGTAGCCATTTCCTGCGCCCAGTGAGGCTTCTCAGGTATTTTCCGATGCTCCAACCCACTTCCTTTATGCTATTTTGGTAAAAATATTACATTTCTATATGTTATAGACCCAACAATACATTCGGTGCATGTTACTTTATAAAATTGCTCTTTAAATCCACTAGAAAAAGAAAGAAGATATGCATTTTCACCATCTTTTTAAATTACATAATTATATTTACCAGTGTTCTTTTTGTCATGTGTGGATTCAAATTATCGTCTGAGGTCACTTGCCTTCAAACTCAAGAACTTCCTTTAGTATTTCTTGAAAGGAGGGTCTGGCGGCAACAGGTTCCCTCAATTTTTTTTTATCTTGAAAAATCTTCATTTTGATTTCAATTTTGAAAAATAGATTTTGTGGAAATAGGATTCTTGGTTGACAGTTTTCTCTTGGAACATTTTTAATGTTATCCCAAAGCCTTTTGGCCACCTTTGTTTCTGCGAAGGAGTCAGCAATTAATCTTACGGGGGCTGGGGGCTGTCTTGTAAATAATGAGCCCTTTATTTTCTCTTGCTGCTTCCAAGATTGTTTCTTTGTGTTGGCTTTCAACATTTTACTGTGATTTGTCTGTTTATGTATTTCTTTGCCTTTATATTGTGTGATGGTCTTTGGGCTCCCTGGATGTTTAGGTTCTTGTTCTTCAATAAATTTGGGGATTTTTCAGGCTATTTCTTCAAATGCTTTTTTCTGCTCATTTCTCACTCATATCTACTTCTGGTATTTCCATTACACATATGTTGGTGTCCCATGTTTCCACGAGGCTCTCTTTACCTTTCTTTATTCTTTTTATTCTGTTCCTCCACTTGCATAATCTCTATTGATATAGTTCCAAGTTTGCATATTCTTTCTTTTGCCAGTTCAAATCTACTGTTGAGCCCTGCGATGAATTTTTAAGTTGTTATTGTACTTTCAGTTCCATAATTTCCATTTTGTTCCTTTTTATCATTTTATCTCTTTATTGATATCCTCTATTTGATGCAACATTGTATCATCATACCTTCCTTTACTTCCTTCATCATGGTTTCCTTTAGTTCTATGAACATGTTTATAATGACTACTTTAAAGTCTTTTTCAAATAAATCTGACATCTGGTCTCTCTCACAAGTAGCTTTTGTACCCTGCTTATTTTCCAGTATATGGGCCATACTTTTTTATTTCTTTTCATTCCTTGTAATTTTTTGTTGGAAACTAGACATTTTATTTATTTTTTTAAAGATTTATTTATTTATTTAAGAGAGAGAGTACAAGCAGGGGGAGGGACAGGGGGAGAGGGAGAGAGAGAGAGAATCTCAATCAGACTCTGTGCTGAGCTCAGAGCCCAACTCAGGGCTCGATCTCATGACCCTGAGATCATGACCTGAGCTGAAACCAAGAATCATATGTTTGACTGACTGAGCCACCCAGGCGCTCCAGAAACTGGACATTTTAGATAACATATGATAGCAATTCTGGGTACTGCTCTGCCCCCTCCCTCTTCTCAGGCTCGTTATTGTTATTTGCTTGTTTATTTGTGTAATGACTGACTGGATTATTTTAGTGAAGTTTATTTCCCTCCCACAGTGTGCAGCCTTTAGTGCTGGCCCTCAGGGAGGTTCAGCTTTGGTTATGCCCACAGTCATCCTGAGATGACACTGGTTTAGGTATGGCTTTCTTCCTCTCTTTCCTTGACCATAGCCAGCTTTTAAGCTCCATTCATTGCTCTACAGTTTTCAACAATACCCTGGAGGCATAAATTGCTCTACAAGTTAGTCCAATCAAACTCTTCTGCTTTTGAAGAAACAGTGTCCAAGGTCAATGTTTGATTTTTGTTCTGATGCCAGGACTCCTCTTATTCCCTGCTTCTCTCCCACAAATAGCCAGCCTACAGATTAGCCTGTATCTTGAATCTCCTCTCAACTGCCCTTCACCACAATTTCCATTGTTCTTGAAAGTATTATTAGGCTCAAACTTTTTCATTCTCTGTTGCAAATGAAGTCAGTTTTTCTGGAAAGAGATAAGGCACTATTTGTTTTATGGCCTGCTTCTACCACCAGACAAAATCTGAACCAGGGCTCCGGAGCTGTGGGTAGGGATAATGGCAAGCTTCTCTCTCAGTGACACTCCTGCTGTAGCAGCTGAGCATCCTGTGGGTGATGGTGGGGAAACAACCTGAGGTCCGGCCAGCTTGCCTCTCCTGGTGAGGAATCTCCACCTCACAAGCTGGGGCATGGGTGATCAGAGACCCAGTGTTCTTGGCACACCATGCCCAAGGTAGATCCTCCATTCCATGAGTAGGGGAGAAAGGCAGCCCCAACCTCTCAGTCAGACTCACTGAGGACTTAGCTTCAGCAACAATGGATGAGAAATGCTGACGTCCTGCTCCGCTCAGCAAGAAAAACTTCTGGCTGGATGCTGTGAAGAGGGAGCCCAGTCCCAAGAGGAGTCTCCATCACACTGAGCCAGGATGGGGGAGGGAGGGAGGGAGCAGTCTTGGTTCAAATACCACAGATTCTCACTTTCTTATGATAGAGTTTTCACCAACATTTATAAACGGTATGGAGTTTTCAGAGATGTTTCCATTATTTGTTGTTTACCCTGAGAACCATTTTCTGAGGCTTTCAATGTTTTGTTGTGTTTGGGGTTTCTTTCAATAGTTGTCACCAGTTTCACTCGGGAGCAGGTTGGCAAAGCTCTTCACACTGTCATGCTTGAAGTTGATCCATATTTCATGTTTTTGAATTTTGACCTTTTTTGAATGTATATTTAGGTATATATTATGGTGGAAGTATTGAATGCTTTAGGAAAGCTATTATCTAAAAGAGATGCACTAAGCATTCAGATTCATGAATGTTCTTATTATTTTCCACCTTCATACCAGTCAGTGGAGGTTTGAGTTGCAGTATACAAACGCTTTTATCTGGCCTTACAAATAAATTTTGTGTACCTTCCCACTTGTTTTAGAAGTTGAGATCAGTTTCTATTTTGTTCACAGGCTCATCTGTATTCCAATTGCTTTGAGAAGATTAAAAAAAACTATAGTTAAGCTATATCTCTGTAAGCCTCATTGGTGGCCCATACATCATAGAGTCGTCATCTGTCCGTTTATTCTGGTGACATTCTGTTTATAGCTACATTTGGGTGGGCAGCTACTGGGAATATTGCATCACTTACTTTATTTTATTTTACCTTATTTTATTTTATTGTATTTTATTTATATAGCTTTGCCCTTCCCTGTAGTCATTATGTATGATATCTCTGTCATCCCTATGGGTGCATTATTATATTTATCTTACGCATTGATCTTGTCTCAGGAGGTTCATTTCTTTTCCATAGGTGACAAATTGTCTTTCTGCCTTCTGCACCTCATCCAGAAATTTTTCCATTTAGTTGCTTTAAAATATTTTCTCCTGGTGTGCAACATCTAGTAAAGACCCTGTATATTTACTCTTTCTGTTCTTCCTTCCTTCCTGATATGCCAAGGTTCTGTATTTTATCATTTCCTCTCCCTTTCAGGACTTTCTTTGGCCATTCTTTTAGTGTAGATCTGCAGGTGACAAATTATCAGTTTTCCTTCACCCAACTTCATCCAAGAATGTCTCAATTTTTCCCTTTACTTCTGAAGGATATATCCAGATTTCTTTCTTTTTTTTTTTTAAGATTTTATCTATCCTTTTGAGAGAGAGAGAGAGAGCATGAGCGTGAGTGGAGTGGAGGGTGCAGAGGGAGCAAGAAAGAAGCAGACTCCCCACTGAGCAGGGAGCCCGATGCAGGGCTTGATCCCAGGACCCCGTGATCATGACCTGAGCCGAAGGCAGATGTTTAACTGACTGAGCCACCTGGGCACCCCATGCTGGAGGTAGAATTCTAAGTGGACAGTTCTTTTCTTTCAGTTTTTGAAAAATGTTATATCACTTCCTTCGGACCTCCATTTTTTTTTCTTTTTATTATTGAAGAACGTTAATATACTCCATGTTTTTTTTAATGAGAAATTCACTGTTATTTGAATTTTTTTTTAAATAAATGTAGTGTTTCCCTCTCACTACTTTTAAGATATTTTTTCTTTAGTTTGCTGGAGTTTGATCACGTGTCTTTGCATGGGCTTCTTTGGTTTTATCCTCTTTGTTTCACTTAGCTGCTTGAATCTGCGAATTTATGTATCTTGCCAAATTTGGTAGAATTTCAGCTGCTATTTATTTTGTTATTTTGTCAGCCCCACACTGTTTTGCCTTTTCTTGGGAACTATGATCACATGACAGTTTGGTTTTTTGTTTGTTTTTTTGTTTTTGTTCTTTTATAGTTTTACAGGTCCCCGAGGCTCAGTTCTTTCTTTTTCTTTTTCTTTTTTCAGTCTAATTTCTCTCGGTTACTCAGGTTGAGTGATTTCGGTTGTTCCATCTTCAAGTTTACTGGCTCTTTCCTCTGTTCTCTCCATTTTGCTGTTAAACTAATCCTGTGGGTTTTTTAGTTCAGTTATTTTATTTTTCACTTCTGGTTGTTCTTCATCTCTTCTATATCTTTGTTGAGATTTTTTTTTCCTTTGCTGAGACCTTATTTTTTTTATTTCTTTTAAGTGTGTTTATAATTGCTTGTTGAAGCATTTTGTTGTTGTTGTTGTTGTTGGCTGTTTTTAAATCCCTCTTCAGATAATTCCAACATCTCTCTCATCTCAATATTGTTATCTGTTGATCATCTTTTTTTCATTTGAGGTGAGATTTTCCTGGGTTTTGAAATAATAAGTGATATTTTATTGTACTCTTAGCATTTGGGTTATTTGCAATGAGAGTCTGGTTCTTATTTAAATTTTCTGTTTTAGATGACTTCCTCCAGTGGAGAAAGGGTCAGGGGAAGTGTACCACACCATTACTGGCAGGTGGGGCAGAAGTCCAACTTCCCCACTCTGTCTCCATTGCCACCCTAGATAGGAGGGGAGCCATGTTACTGCTAAATGTATAGGAAGCCTCTTCTGACACCACCCTGACTGGGAAGGGAGGGGCAGGTCATTACTGCTCCGCACATGGTTGGCATGGCCTTTGCTGACAGAGATGGGGAGGGGCACACAGTTTTTTCTCTGGTATTTGACTGGAGTTGGATGGTTGTTGTCTAAAGTTTTCTCCGTTGCTAGACTGCTTCTTTCCTTGTCCTCAAGCTAGATAGAACAGGCTTTTGTTGGGGCCTTCTTTGTCTGTGCTTCTTAGCATTTTGGGTTGCTGGCTCTGCCAGAACCCAGTCCAGGGCACATTAGGCAAATAAACAAACAACAAATCTGGGAACTCATCCACTGTCCTTCTTTGGGTCCCAAGGTCCCTGGCCAGTATACCTTCTTTTCTCCACCTTTCAGAATCTTCTTCAGTTTGTTTTATGTTAATGCCCAAAGTTTTTAACTGTCCTGAGTGGGAGGAATATGAAGAAGTGCCTAATTGGGAGTGTATTCCATGGGCAAGACAACATCTTTCTTGCCTTGTCCTAGACATTCTGCATAATGAAGTGTTTTCCATTCCCCTTTCTCGCCTTGCACTTTGATACATTCCTTGTTTCACTGGTATTCAGAGACACTGATGGTTGGAACCAAAGACAGAAGGGATTTGTTTGCAGTTTGTTTAAAAAAAAAAAATGGTACCTGCACCTAAACACCTCAGCCTTTCAGTACTACTGAGTTTCCTGGGAGAAAACAAATCCCAAAACCACATGAGTGGTGACTCCATTACACACACTATCTCCTATTTGTCCAAGACACTGTGCAGATCCAAAAATCATCCCCCTGCTTGAAGTGGGGAGGGTATGCAGAAAAGCCTGATGGTGTGATTAAAGCTTGAAGAAAATGGGCCAATGAAAAGATTTCCTTTAGCACCCTCATCCACATCTTTGGCCAAGTCAGCCTTCAGTCGGTAGAGGCCTTCAGACCATCTGGCACTGAGAAGCAGTGATGCCTTTCATGAGCATCTCTCCAGCTTAGCCTCTGAACTCCAGCTGGCCCAGGTGGGCAGTCTGCCAAGTAGGCCTGGAGTCTGCTCCAGTGCCCCCTCAGTGCCCCGTTCCTTGTCTCAGCGGGCCCCAGTGTAAAGAAGAGAGAGTTTGCTTTGGCCTCGTGCTGACTGTGGTGTAAAACCCCATGAGAGCACTTACCAGCCAAAATGACTTTGGCCACATTCTCAACTCAACCTCTCTTACTCCCTCTATAAAATGGGAATAACAGAAGCTAACTTGTGAAATTGTTGAAGGAATAGAAACGGTATGTGAAGTTTCTGGCATGTAATTTCTATTTGATATATGTCAGCTATTATTATCATAGGGAATTCCAGCATAAATAAAAGTCCTCCAGGGGTGCCTGTCTGCCTCAGTCCAAAGAGCATGAGACTCTTGATCTCAGGGTTGTGAGTTCGAGCCCCTTGTTAGGCATAGAGATTACTTTAAAAAGAATGAATGAATGAATAAATAAATAAATAAATAATAAAAGTCCTCCAATGTAAATATTTTAGACACCATGAGAAGTGCGTGTATGTGTGTGTGTAGATGGATGATTATATTTCCCAGTTAAAAGGGTACCTGAAGTACATTTTGTATACAACTACTAAATTCACATAGGCCATATTCCTGAGTTATTATTACCCCACCACCAACAACCCCCAAGTTATATTGTCCTTGTTTTTTCCACATTCCATATTTTTTTTTGATACATTATCTTCTTTTATTCAAATACCAGTCTGATCACACATGGTCCAAGAACACTCAAATAATAAGCCACATATAAACAGATGTTAAAGATTGGTCTTCAAACATTATAGCCAATGAGGCCACGCTTGCCTATGATCTCGCCGACATAAAACCACATCCACACCTCGGTGGCCACCAAACCATTCAGCAGAGCTTCCTTAACTGTGAGCTGTTTGAAGCTACCAGTTTGAGCACTCTTGACTATTTTTTTCAGGCTCTGAATAGCTGTAGGGATCTCAGCAGGGGTTGGAGGAACCAGCTCAACCTTGGCATAGTGCCAAAATGTGGCCAGTCGAGGCTTTGAGTAAGTCACAGCAGCGTTCACCAGCGCCGGGGCCTTCTCCGCGAGGTTACGGACAAACTGGGCCATAGTTCTAAGCTGGAAGGTCCGTCGCCCCGGACGGCCGCTGAATGTCCCACATTCCATATTTAAGATGCTTAAAATTTCTTATGCCAAAGGAACATTCTTATCTCAAGGCCAAGCACAGAGACACAGGTGCATGTTAAAAGGACTTCAAGCTGAGGGTAAACTCTAATGGAGTATAGTTCTCAGCTAATCATGGATTAAAGGGTGAGGGGGCAGGATTATCATAAAAATAAGACTTCTTTTGGTTATGATCAAGGTAATACCACTTTTTCCATTCACTTTTCTTAGGTGAGCTGTAAGGTTCCTGGGTATTATCATTCTGACGAAACAGTTAATCTAGGTTTAAATGCCCATGGTACCTGGAGTCTATGTCATTTGGTCTTAAGAGTGAATAATTCAGGCACCTCCACAAGTCCAGGGATGGCAAATAGGTTTTATCCCACATGCCAATTCCCATTGATTTGGAATGGCTGCCTGGAGACAGATCCTAATCCAGGCCTAACTGGGGAAAAAAAAAAAAAAAAGAGCGGTAATTGATTAGCCATGTCTACAATGGACAAAAAAGTGGGTGAGTACTGAGTGTGCTAGGTATTTGCAATCCCTGCATACACCAGAGCAGGGCTTGGCAAACCTAAAATGGTAAACATTTTAGGTTTGTAAGGTAAGTACAATCTCTGTCACATATTCTTCTACCTCCTCCTTCTCTTTTTCTTCTTCTTCTTTTTTTAAACATTCATTTTACTTACTTTTTTAAAGATTTATTTACTTATTTGGGAGAGAGAGAGAATTGCAGTGGGGAGGAGCAGAGGGAGAGGGAGGAGAGGAAGGAAGAATCTTTAAGCACTCTCCGCAGAGTGTAGAGCCCAACCCGGGGCTCGATCTCACGACCCTGAGATCACAACCTGAGCGGAAACCAAGAGTCAGACGCTTAACTGACTGAACCACTCAAGTGCCCTCTAAACACTTACTTTAAAGCACAAAAACTGTTCTAGCTTGTGGGACATACAAAAACAGATCATGTGCTAGAGTGGGCTCACGGGCTACAGTTTGCCAATCTCTACATTAGAGGCTCAAACATTGTACTATGACTCCTTTCCCTCACCATGCAAATATAACGATCTTTCTAGCGCATATTCTGGTCAGAATTGTTTTCCATGGAAACTTATAATCCAGTGGAAACAATATAAATATCTACTATCTAGCTTATTTTTTAATAAAATAGCAATTCTTTTAAAAAGTGATATAAATATTAAGGAACTGATGTCAACAAGAAAAAGATAAGATTATAGAGCAAGTCTTAAAGAAATGTAGCATTGATACACCAATACCATTCAGTCGATCTAAACTTTTATCAATTTCTCTATTTATGAATTTTGTATGTATCTTTCTTTGATGTAAAAAAACAAACCCCTCCAAACTGTATACTTCTTCACTCATTCTTGCTTTGAGCTTGTGCACTGTTGACTGTGGTCGGCTTCTGTCTGTTTTGGTTGTAGCTTTATAGCTCTTTTGGGGGTCTTGGTGGCAGCAATTTGCTGAAATGAGATGTCGCTTGAAAATCCCCATTTAGCTCAAAGATTTTTTTTTTTTTATCGCTTCTAAATTCTTCCAAAAAGAAGCTGTCTTCCTGGGTTTTTTCCTCCCCTGACTCATAATTAGAATAGAGAAAAGGTTTGGGGATAGTCCACAATTACAATTCTTCATGACTCATTTTCCAATCACTATAATGAAAATAATATAAATATGTAACTGATATTGATATAAACGATTCCTCAGCTGAGCAAATTATTTGGTAGAGAACATTCGCACTTTTTCCTGTGTGATCTGCTTCCTGTTCACCCTTAACCCTGACTTGTGCTCCGACTCTGAGCTACATAGAAGGATATTTCTGGTGAGGTATCTCCAAGCAGTGCTATTTACCCCCCAAAATTTCTGCCCCAAACTGTAGGTCAAACTTTTTTGCTCTTCAGTCCTGAACTATAAATAGGCCTTTCCAGTTTTCTTAAACAAGTGATTTCTGGAAATTAGAGCCAAATCATGGAGGCCCTCAAATGTACAGTGAAGAGAGTGCACTTTATCTAAAGGCAGTGGGTTGTTTGGGGTTTTTTTAGTGTTGGGTTGTCTGAGTTCTTTATATATCTTGGATATTAATCCTTTATCAGATAAATCATTTGCAAATATCTTCCCGCACTCAGTCAGCCGGTTGTCTTTTAATTTTGTTAATAATTTCCTTTGCTGTGCATAAGTGGGGTTTTTTGGTGTAGTTTATTTTTGCTTTTGCTTCCCTTGCCCGAGGAGACATATATAGAAAAATGTCACTATGGCCGATGTCAAAGGGATTACTGCCTATGTTTTCTTCTAGGATTTTTATGGTTTCAGGTCTCCCATTTAGGTCTTTAATCCATTGCAAGTTTATTTTCTTTTAAGATTTTATTATTTATTTGAGAGAGAATGAAAGTGAGAGAGATCACAGAGGGAGAGGGAGAAGCAGACGCTCCATTGAGCAGAGAGTCCGACGCGGGGCTCGATCCCAGGATCCCGGGACCATGACCCAAGCTGAAAGCAGATGCTTAACCAACTGAGCCACCCAGGTGCCCCCATTGCAAGTTTATTTTTGTGTATGGTGTCAGAGAGTGATCCAGTGTCATTCTTTTGCATGTACTGGTCCAGGTTCCTCAGCACCATTCTAGATAGTAGACTGTCTTTTCCCCATCATATATTCTTGCCTCCTTTGTCTTCATTAATTATATGGTCAGTGTAAATGTATATAAATGTAGCCATTTTATAAAATGTAGCCATTTTAACAGGTGAGCAGTAGTAACTCATTGTGGTTTTCATTTGTATTCCCCTAATGGCCAGTGATGTTGAGTATTTTTTCACTTGATCATTTGCCATTCATGTATATTTTTTGGTGAAGTGTCTATTCAAATCTTATGCCTATCTTTTTTAATTGGGTTGTTTGTTTTCTTATTATAGTGTTTCTCAATATAGTTATATAATTTTCAATATATAGATAATACCTTATATATTCTAGGTACAAGTTTTTTATTAAATATATGTTTTTGCAAAGATTTTTCTCCCTGTCTATGGCTTGTCTTTTCATTCTCTGGAAATGTCTTACAAAGAGCAGAACTTCCTAATTTTAGTGAAGTCCAATATATTAATTTGGTGGTGGTGTTTTTTTTTTTTTTTGTCATGGATCATACTTCTGGGGTCATAGCAAAGAAATCTTCATTTAATCCAATGTCACCAAGACTTTCTTTTATGATTTCTTCTAGAAGTTTTATAGTTTTAACAATTTTGTGTTTGGGTTTGTGATCCATCTTAAGCTCATTTCAAATTTGGTTTAGGAATATGACTCACCCTGAGTGAATTTTTATGTATAGTGAGAGGTATGAATCAAACTCTATTTTTTCCCCTATGGGTATCTCATTGTTGTAGCACCACTTGAGGAAAAAACTATCCTTTCTGCACTAACTTGCCTTAGTAGATTGTTACAAATCAATTGTCCATATATTCATGGGTATGTTTATGTACTCTTCCTTCTCCTCCATGAGTCATGAAGAATTGTAAACTTCCTTCTCCTCCATGAGTCATGAAGACTACCCCCAAACCATAGAATTTCTTTTTGTGGGTATGTCGTGATCTCCAACCAGATAGGGAACTCTGTGACAACAGGAGCTGGTCCTCAAACACGTTGTGGCCCCCACACCTAGCATGCACCCAGCCCAGAGCAAACAGCAGGGAAGACTTACTGGGTAGCTCGGTAAGGAAACGAATGGGGAACTAAATGGCAGAGGTTGGCCTCTGGGTCTCCAGCTTCATCCTCTGCTTCCATCAATTTCCGGTGGCTCTGAGTAACTTACCGGTCTAATCTAAGTCTGCCCCTGGGACATGATCCAGCCCTTTGTGAGGTAGAAGGGAAAAGCAAGCAGTCCCTGGTTCCAGTAAAGTGAGAGTCCACGGGGGACTTTCTCCCTGATAAAGTTCTGGGAAAGCTGAGGCAGAAGTATCCTGGCCACAACTGTCCTCCACTAAGTAGCCTTGGTTTTCTCCCTTCCCTTCCAAGTCTGGAGGTTTAATAAAAAATAGGGGAGAAAGGGTATATGTTTTGTTGCCATCTGGAACAGCAAGAGAGGTGTAGCGGCCGAGGCCCATAAGCCTGCGTCTTCCCAGGCACCTGTGTCATGGGCAGCATCTCATTCTGTCCCTGGCATGGGTAAGAAGGGGAAGCCTGCAGCACACAGGACTCAAGTCACTTGCCTAAGGTCACACGGAAGCTCAGCGGAGGGTGTCACCAAGAACCCTCAAATCTAAGACTCCTGGCCTGTGGGCCTTGACCTGGCGGTGAGATGGTGTAGGTGGACACACCCATGGCCCTGGGGAAGAGTTGCTCAGAGTAATTGCAAAGCGCCTGTGAACCCACAGTCACTCCAAAGATCGCCTCCATTCCGAATAAATAACATCACACACATTTACTTGGTGCCAATTTTTCCAACCAAAGTAGTTGAATGTTATCTTGGTGAATAGGTATAAATTCATGTTTAAAAAACTACGTATCATGCTTTTTTATTTCATTATATAGTCTATCAAACCGTGTATACAGAGGCCCAGCTGCTATCATGGTCCTTGACATTTTGTTGATGTTCTTAATGGAGGTATCCCCTGCTTAACAAAATTGGAATCTTCCAGGTTCCAGGCCTGAGAGGGACTCTGCCCTGGGGTTCGCGGTTCAGTTTCTTTAATCATGTCTGCAATAGTGATGAGCACTGGGTGTTGTATGTGAGAGATGAATCACTACATTCTACTCCTGAAACAAGTATTACTCTATATGTCAACGAACTGAAATTTAAATAAAAACTTGAAATAAAAAATAAATAAATCGTGTCTGCAAAAGCACGCTGGAACCGAGACAGGCTTTAGTCACTCCTAGCTTTGCCTTCCACAGTGGAGACAGAAGTCAGTTCCAAGGGCACAGGGTGAGTAAGAAGGAGGGGGGAGCTGCCTCCCTCTCGCCCCAGGGTCAGGCAGACTCAGCCCAGGTGCTGCCTAGCACCCCAATCCCCCAGGGTTGTTCAACTGCTCCCCCAACCCTGCCCATTCATGCATCAGGAAAACCACAGACTTGAGCCCTTTCCATTTTGTGGTCGTTCAAGTGCCTTGGCTAAGGGCCTATTCTCCCCTGCACGGTTCCACCAGGCTGTCATTGAACACCTGGAGAGCTGTCAGAATGCATCACACTTGGTACCCAGACACTTCCTGCAGACATTTCTGACCCCTGTTCTGGGAGGTGAAGGGCCAAGGATGGATTGAGCCCAACACCCTTCCCAGGTCTGGACTTCCTGGGGCCCCGGGACACACAGCAAGGCAGCGAGCAGGGCGAGACAGCAGGGGAAGGGATTTGGGGTCTGTCAGAATCCTCACTGTGCTGACATGGATGAATCCCTTAACCTCTCTGAACCCTGATTTCCTTACCTGAAAGTGGGGATAAGAGCCTACCTAGCTTAATGAGCCTTGGTAAAGATTAAAGGAAACATTGGAAGTGCCTGGCCCTACGTCTGCTCTATGGCCGCCTCTTGTCTGACACCCGTTCCCTTGGTCTTCCTTGGCTTCCCTTCCACACCCTGGCTGTGTCTGCCCCACCGGGCCCACTCAGCCCCATTCTTGCGGGTGGAGAAGGGGCCTCCGGAGGCAAGTGGGGACATAGAGGTGACTGCCGAGGGGGACATGGGAACGCAGGTGTGCGTGTGCACGTGCGTGTGCTCATGTGTGTACAGACGAGGTCAGCCGGCGGGACACAGAGTAAAGGGCTCAAGAGAGCTTCCGCCTCATCGAATGCCCCAGATCCCACCATTCTTTTGAAGTTCTTTTGCCATAAGTCATCTTTTTTAAAACACGAATGTCCTTGGGAGGCCTAACAAAGGGAGTCCCTCCTGCTCGAGTGTGAAAGCTTTTGCTGTTTTTAATGGTTCCATCTCCCTAAGAGTGATGCAGCGGAGGGAGACAAGGGGGGCAGGGGGGTTGGGGTCAGGGAGGGAAAGGCCCAGGTGAGGGGGGTGTGGTGCTGGAAGAAGACCAGCAGGGCTGACCTCACAGGCGGCACTCAGGTGCAGGGGTGGGAATCCAGGGTATCTTTTCCCTAGGGAGGCGGTCAAGACCCCACCCCAGCATCTGGAAGGACACGGGCCAGCAGGTCGCTTGAAGCTGCGTGTACACTGAACTGTTCTCTGAACTTCTAGAACGTCTATGGCATGAGCAGCCTCAGGATGGCCACCGAGCTCACGCCTGCTCCCTGGGAGTCCGAGCTTCCCTCGGGGGACAGACAGGTGCCTGGGCAGACACTGGTTGGATGGACCCCAGGGAACTCCCCTAGAAGGTAATGGTTGGTTGGGCTCCCTTCACACCAGCTGCCATGGGCCCTTTGGGCATGGCGCTCACTCCCACCTCCTGGCCCTCCTTACCAGAATCTTGTTTCCTCTGACCGCCCGATCCTTCCAGCTCATTTCTGGACCTTTTTCAGTCTCAGCTCAAATGTCACCTCCTCAAAGAGACCATCCTGGTTCCTCCCCACCTAAAACAAGCTCCTTCTCCCATCAGAGTGCCCTCCTCCTCCCCTTCACAGCTCTGATGTAATTTGTAGGATGGATTCGTTTGCTTGGGGGGGGGGATCATATTTCTAGGATATTCACCAAGGCCCAGTGAAGAACAGGTCCAGGGTAGGTCTCTGAGAGCTTGCGGAGGCCAAGGAGAGGACTCTGAACAGAGCCCCAAGAGGGCCGCCGGGCCTGCCGGGCAGTAGGCTGCACCCAGGGACCCTGCCACGTAAATGTGCCACGGAGCTGCATAAGCCTCCCAGAACCTAGACATAACCCACGGGGCAGTAAAAAACGGAACCCCAAGCTAACTGTGATCACTAAACATTTGCTCCCCCAGTGAAATGCAGTCTCAAAATAGAAATTAAGGTAAATTATAGAAAATTAAAGTTACATTTTCTTGCACACCTGGCATTGAGAGTATGAAATTCATGCCTGTCTCATTTACTTACTCAGCTATGGTCTGTATCCCGCACTTGACTCTAAGTTCCATAAAAGCAGAGACGTCGCTCCCTTTATAACTACTGTTTTCCCAGAGCAGGCACTGGACCTGGCCCCTAATACACACTGTAAATTTGGGAGGGGGGAGTGGTAGCTACACGGATGAACAACAATGGGCTTCCTCCTCTGCCAAACCCACCACCCACCCAGGTCTCCTTGTCCCTTAGGACAAGTATCCCTTCCCTCTGAACATGGACCAGCATGTCTGAATCCTCCCTCCAGACCTGTTTTCTGGGAAGCTGCCACAGGGGCTTGCCCTGCCATGATGCCTGAAGCCTCTGAGAAGCAGGTGACAGCTTGGGCTAAACTGGTCTCTTTGTTCCCAGCATCAAGGCGGGCTGAGCAGAAGCTTGGCAGATACCACTGGCAGGTTGGGCCTGCCAGAACAGGGGGCCAACGCCAAGCCAGGGAATGTGTCAGGAGATTCCGGGGGTGGGGGAGCACAGAGAGCACTCCTAGGTCTTCTGGGAGCATGCCCGAGCTCCAAGTTCACATGTCAGGCCGTGCTGTCCACTGAGGCAAGAGCTCCTGCCAAGGGCAGGAGGCCACAGAGGCAATGAGGTCTGCCTCAGTGCCTGCTGGGAAACAAGCCAAGTGGTCATACAAGCTGCCAGTACACGTAGAAGGCTGAGTGCTAGAGTGGAGTGCATGTGGTTTACTGGCCCTAAGACTTGAGGCATGTGTCTTTAGCTCTCTGAGCCTCCATTTGCTCATGGCCAGAACGTTTCCCTTCTCCCCTCTGCCCATGCAGCTCTTTGAAATTCTGCACCATTGGCTCCCAATCACAAGGGCCGGTGAGTCATGCTGGCATGAGCAAGCATGAGTGAAGGCTCGTTTGGGTGGTTGCTCTACATACCTCATTAGAGCGTGTAGCCTTTACATCCTAAACCGCATCCCGTCCAACCACGGTTCAGTCTTAAATCTACAGGTCATCACTTAGTGTCTCCATTAGTCCTTTGTTGATTTGTCTCCAGTGATTCTGGTTGTCTGAAACGAATTCTTAATAGCCTTCTCAGGCAGGGCTCGTGGGAATTATAGTCCCTGAGTTCTTACAAGTTCATAACAGTTCATGGTCTGTATACTTGAAGGTCACTTTGGAAAGAAAGAAAATCCTTAGCTCACATATTATTTCCTTCAATATAAATATGTTTGTCTAATGTGTTCTGGCATGAAATGCTTCCAACAAAGTATCTGATGCCAACCTGACTTCTTTTACTTAGAGAAGTGCTGTCCAACAGAACTTTTTGTGATAATGCAAACTTTCTAGAATCTGTGCTGTCCAGTGTGACAGCCACTAACTATGTGTCCTTGCTGAGCACTTAGAGCATGAAAAGAATTGAATTTTTTATCGTATTTAATTTTAATTTAAATAGGTACATGAGGCTGGCCAACTACCATACTGGACTGTGCAGCCTTACATTGACTTGGCCTTATTTCCTACATATCCAAAAGATTTTTTCTTTAAAATTTGCTAGTTTTAGGGGCGCCTGGATGGCTCAGTCAGTTAAGCATCTGACTCTTGATTGTGGCTCAGGTCATGATCTCAGGGTCGTGAGATCGAGCCCAGAGTCAGGCTCGGCACTCAAAGCAGAGTCTGCTTGTCCCTCTCCTCCTGCTCACGCTCTCTCTCTCAAATAAATAAATGAATAAAATCTTTAAAAAAATATAAAATCTACTAATTTTACTGTAAGTCTCATCATTGCCCTTCTGCTCCAATTTCCCTAGGTATGGAGTGTCAGCTTTTGATATTTTGTTTCAAGTTTTTTTTTTACTTCAGGAAACTTTAAAAAATTAATTTAATTTTAATTTAATAGATTTTAAAGACTTTATTATTATTTATTTATTTAGAGAGAGAGAGAACATGAGTGGGCGGGAGGGGAAAAGGGAGAGGGAGAATCTCAAGCAAACTCCGCACCGAGTGCAGAGCTCGATGCATCAGGGCTCAATCCCAGGATCCTGAGATCATGACCTGAGCTGAAATCAAGAATCAGACACCCAACAGACCTAGCCACCCGGGCACCCCTGAATTTTGTAGATTTTAATATTCATTCTGTCCCATTGCTTTGATCTTCTTCCTCAGACATCACTCTCATACATATATTCGATCTTCTTTGTCCATCACTGTCTCTCAAATCCTTTTCACTTCTCTTCATTTCCTTTTTACCTTTAAAGATCACAAGGGCCAAGTTCAAAAGGATTCAGGGGTTAATCCGAAGTAGACCCTACATGGGACAATTTGAACATGAGGCCACAAAACATCATAAGGTGGCGAATTTTTCCCACATTGTTGGGGGAGTCCATGTGCTGTGCAGCCCAGAAGAAAGACAAACATTGGGGCATCTGGGTGGCTCAGTTGGTTAAGCGACTGCCTTCGGCTCAGGTCATGATCCTGGAGTCCCGGGATCGAGTCCCGCATCGGGCTCCCTGCTCAGCAGGGAGTCTGCTTCTCCCTCTGACCCTCCCCCCTCTCATGCTCTCTATCTCTCATTCTCTCTCTCAAATAAATAAATAAAATCTTAAAAAAAAAAAGAAAGACAAGCATCACCAGCATTCATAAGTGTGTTTCCTGAGAGCTGCTACTGAGCCACCAATCTCCAATCCAGTCTGATGTGGAGGCTGGTCCCAGAGTGGGCGAGGAGGACCTATGTGAGGAGGAGTACATTGAAGGCATATCTTCTACTTGGGCAGTCACTTTTTAGAGAGAAGAGAGGTCTTCAAGAGTAGGGAATGCTTCTTATCCAACTTTTCACCCCAAATATTTTATACAGAAAATGGTACATATGTTACATAAATGCTTATTAAATTGAACTCAACTTTAAGGGCGGAACCATATATTTATCCCTATTAAATTTAATCTCATTAGATTTTGTTCTTAATTACTATTGAGGAGCTCATTGAATTTACCTTCTATCATCCACTTTATATTCCTAAGGCCAACCAACTGTGTGGCACATATCACAAGTGTACAGATACCAATCTCATCCTGGCAGGAACTATAAAGAGCAGGAAGGGGACAAAGACAAAGCCCATGGATGGCCTACCTACAGAGATAGCCCGCAGAATTGCCCCCAAGCCCTTAGTCATGCTTGCCTGAGTGAGGCCATGACTCAGTTATAGCCCACCCAATTATCAGGTAACAAAGATCACAGCTAACACGTACTGAGCACCTACTAGGTGCTAGGCACCACACTGAGCGCTTTACATCAACGAGATTATTCTAGCTTCAAAATAATCCTATCATCTGGAAGTAGAGTTAAGTGTCTAAGAATAGAGTCTCTGAAACCAAACTACCTAAGTTCAAATCCCTATGACCAGGGACAAGTACTAACCCCTCTAGGTTCCCAGTTTCCTCTTCTATGAAAGGAAAGAATTGGGGCGCCTGGGTGGCTCAGTTGGTTAAGTGTCTGCCTTTGGCTCAGGTCATGATCTCAGGGTCCTGGGATCGAGTCCCTCTTCAGGCTCCCTGTTCAGTGGGGAGTCTGTTTCTCCCTCTGCCTCTACCCATCCTCATGCTCGCTCTCTCTCTCTCTCTCTCTCTCTCTCAAATAAATAAAATCTTAAAGAAAGAAAGAAAGAAAGAAAGAAAGAAAGAAAGAAAGAAAGAAAAAAAGAAAGAAAGAAAAAGAAAGAATGAATTGGCTGTAGTCACCTCATCCAGTTGTTGTGAGACAAAATCAGATCATACATGTAACTGGCTTAACCCAGGCTCCCACAGGTGGTATGTGTCTAGGGCAACAGACATTGGTTTGATCCTTACTCTGAAGAAAATGGAGAGCCATAGACATTGAATAACTTGCCGAGGACATACAGCAAGAAAGTGGCCACACCCGTGCTCCTAACATTTCTCTCTCCATCTTGTCCACAAGGAGACTATGAGTGATTTTTACAAGTCCTAGTATAGTTCAGATGTGCCCTGTCTTTTGCATTTCCTTGCTCATCAGTATTTAAAGCCTGTCCTGAGAAAGACAAGCTGACAAGGAAATTAAGAAGGAGTGTTAGGGAATTTTCCGTCCTGGCTATTCATCCTTTTTCTTCACCTAACCTGTGAGACCTGGACGTCAGAACAGAAAAATGACCAGAAACATGATCAGGTCATAAATATGGAGCAAGTGAGTAGTGCAAATAAATGGATGGGTGAATAAATGGACAGTTAGTCTGCACACTGCGAAGTTGTCCAAAGTCCAGACCCTTGATGATGTGGGCTGTGGCCTGGCATCGTAACAGCTTTCATTGGCATGGACATCCTAGGGAATTTTGTCCTCTGTTCCTTAGGAAGTTTGCTGTTCATGTGACACATGGGGACAGTTCCAGTTTTAGAAACTATAGCCAGCCATAAAACATTTTTAAAGTCCAATCAACAATCATCTGTGCTGCAGGAAGCCAGGGCAAAAATGAACTATTGGGATTTCATCAAGATAAAAAGCTTTTGCACAGCAAAAGAAACAGTCCACAAAACCAAAAGACAACCGACAGAATGGGAGAAAATATTTGCAAACGACATATCAGATAAAGGGCTAGTATCCAAAATCTATAAAGAACTTATCAAACTCAACACCCAAAGAACAAATAATCCAATCAAGAAATGGGCAGAAGACATGAACAGACATTTCTCCAAAGAAGACATCCAAATGGCCAACAGGCACATGAAAAAGTGCTCAACATCGCTCGGCATCAGGGAAATCCAAATCAAAACCTCAATGAGATACCACCTCACACCCGTCAGAATGGCTAAAATTAACAAGTCAGGGAACGACAGATGTTGGCGGGGATGTGGAGAAAGGGGAACCCTCCTACACTGTTGGTGGGAATGCAAGCTGGTGCAACCCCTCTGGAAAACAGTATGGAGGTTCCTCAAACAGTTGAAAATAGAGCTACCATTCGATCCAGCAATTGCACTACTGGGTATTTACCACAAAGATACAAATGTAGGGACCCGAAGGGGTACGTGCACCCCAATGTTTATAGCAGCAATGTCCACAATAGCCAAACTGTGGAAAGAGCCAAGATGTCCATCGACAGATGAATGGATAAAGAAGAGGTGGTATATATACACAATGGAATATTATGCAGCCATCAAAAGGAATGAGATCTTGCCATCTGCAACGACGTGGATGGAACTGGAGGCTGTTATGCTGAGTGAAATAAGTCAATCAGAGAAAGACATGTATCATATGACCTCACTGATATGAGGAATTCTTAATCTCAGGAACAAACTGAGGGTTGCTGGAGTGGTTGGGGGTGGGAGGGATGGGGTGGCTGGGTGATGGACATTGGGGAGGGTATGTGCTACGGTGAGCGCTGTGGATTGTGTAAGACTGTTGAATCACAGATCTGTACTTCTGAAACAAATAACGCAACATATTTTAAGAAAAAAGACGAAGATAGCAGGAGAGGAAGAATGAAGGGGAGTAAGTCAGAGGGGGAGACGAACCAGGAGAGATGATGGACTCTGAAAAACAAACTGAGGTTTCTGGAGGGGAGGGGGGTGGGGGGATGGGTTAGCCTGGTGATGGGTATTGAGGAGGGCACATTCTGCATGGAGCACTGGGTGTTATGAACAAACAATGAATCATGGAACAGTACACCAAAACAAATTATGTAATATATGGTGATTAACATAACAATAAAAAAATTTAAAAAAAAATAATCATCTGTGCTGTATGTGAACATGCCAGGAAGGAAAATGACTGCCCGGGGACCCTGGCTGGAAACATCAGGGCCACACCCACCCCTGCCTCCTCCCTGTGTGCCTGCCCCAGCTCCCGTGAAGTCCCCTAGCTCTGTCATGCACTGAGACTATAGGAATGACTCAGATTTTCATCCCTTGCCTAGAACCATCATTGCTGAAAGATTTAAGTCCTCACACTTGATTGAACCCAACTGTGCCAAACTCCAAGGAGTTATTGACCTACCTGCTGCTGGAGAAATCCAAAACCAGTGAGTCCCTTCATTTTTTTGTCCGCAGTCAGGGGTGGAAATCCGAAGATAGGAAACAATCATCTTGTGCAGTAAGTAACTCAGCTCCTAAGGGCTGCTCACCACTCCAGCCCAGCTCTCCCCATGCTGCCCTGATCACACTTCACACTCGACAAGACCAGAGGGTCTTGGGTCTAGCTGTAGGTGCCCCGAGGTGCCACATGGCTGGACAACCCTGGGCTCCACCACGTGTCTCCCTACACTCTGCCTCATTTCTCAAAGATTCAGTTCATAATTTCTTTACCTCTATCACTGTTTGAAAATGTTCATTAAAAAGCTGGGCTGTGGGGGGCGCCTGGGTGGCTCAGTTGGTTAAGCATTTGACTCTTGATTTTGGCTCAGGTCATGACCTCGGGGTGGTGAGATGGAGCCCTGCATCATCAGGCTCCAAGCTAGGCCTGGAGCCTGCTTAAGATTCTCTCTCTCCCTCTGCCCCAACTCAATGTGTGCCTTCTTGCTCTCTCTCTTAAAAAAAAAAAAGGGATTTACAAAAAAATTTCAGTTCAAGTACAGCCTCTTCCAGGAAGCGTTCCTTGTCTTCTCTGGCCAATTTAGGTATCATGACCCTCCTTTGGGATCCCACTGCATCCAGAGTTTGTCTCTATCAAAACAGCACAAAGCAATGGTTCAAGCTGTGAACTTGGGGATCAACACACCTGGGTTCACATCCTAACTCCGCTAGTTATTTGCTACATGACCTTGGGCAGGTCCCTAGACCCCCAGAGTCTTCTATAAAATCTGGTTGATAAAACACCTACCTCCTAAGAGTTTTACGACAACACATTTAGAGTACTTGGTGTAATACCAGGCATAAAGAACATTTGAGCAAGGATAGTAACACTTATTTAAAAATTATTATTTTAACACAGATGACTGTGTAATGAGACTAAACATCCATCTGTCTCTCCACTGGACTGTGGGTTCAATTTTATTTCCAACTCCTATCAGAGGCTGAGAACGCACAAGGAAACGAGATTTTTCCAGAGTTTACATCTTCCAAAGCCCATATGATGTCAAATGCCCTTTCTGGAAAGTCCAAGCAGCATGAAGCCTATGAAACCTGCAAAATTAGAGTCTAATTAGCAAGTACTAAAAGAGCAGAATAGATGACGTGGGGTCTAGAAGCCTCGAGGAGGGTCCACAATGAGGGCTGGAAGAACTCTAGAGGGCTTCATGGAAGAATGTCCTGACCGTTGGCCTCTCAGCACAGAAAAGATACAGCCACTGTTCTGTCCATGGTACTCAGCCTGACCTGGCCAGCCACCTTGCAGGTGGTCCTCGAGAGCAACCAGAGCCTGTGTTTCTACATCCCTAGGCGTGCATATCCTGCAGCACTCCCAGTTATCACTGGCTCCGTTCTAAGATGCGGAAACTGAACCATAGAGAGAGAACATGCCTTGTACGGTGGAGGCCAGTGTGGGAGCACCAGGCCTGTCTCACTAGGACGCCCGTACTCCTCGCCCTAAGGCTGAAGCCTCCCAGCACAACTGGAGAAATAGCAGGAACACTTTGCATTTCAGTCCTGCTAAATACTATTCCCAGGAATTTTTGTAACCTCCATGCCAACACTATGAGATGGCATGGGCCACCTATAATTACCCTCTTGAGCAGTCGAGGAACCCAAGGCCAGGGTCAGCCAGCTTTCAAGGACTGGAGTTTTGAGTAGGTCTGGTACCGGCTCTCCACCCTGATCCAGCCTGGCAGCTGCCTCCGTCTCCGTGACTCGGCTGGGGGCCGCTGGGGGTGTGGAGCGAGCTGGGGAACAGATCCCATTAAGCTGTGTCCGTCCACAGGGTGTAAGGCCACACCTAGCCATTCCCTGGAGCACGGTGGTCGAAAGTGCAGAGGGAACACTGGTCTGGAGGAACAATGGGTATTGATTACGCTGGCAAGTGCCGCTGACACACTCAGAGGCGGTTTGGCTTGGGGTTTGGGGTGGTTTTTCTTGGATGCTGCAGCCCAGTTATGCATCATTCTTGCTCTCCCTGGGGCCCTGGGCTGTCTGAGGACCCAGTGGGAATGGCTCCCCAGCACAGGACATGTGTTGTTGCATGTCACCTCTCCTCTTGGGAGTGACTGGTGTTACCGCACTGGATGCGCTGAGGTTGACCTGATGTCCCTCCGAAGACTAGGACAGGGGCCTGGACATACTGATCTGCAACATCCCAGCCCTGGAGATGGGGGCTATCCTCCTTTATACGGGGGCACACACACCTGAGAACATTCTAGAGAGGACTGTGTCCATGCTCCATTTCCTGGCCATCTACATGTCACTCCAAACACTTTCTCACACACACACACAATACACACAACACATATACACACAACACACAAACATGGACTCTACCTAGACACACAGGGCCAGGCCATCCCTGCCACCACCATGATCACCTCAGTGGTCAGGCAGTCAGATGATCTCAAGCAAGTCTTGCTTCAGTCATCACTGCATGACCTCTCACCTCCCCTCTCTAGAACTCAGCGTCCGCAACCATATGGCGAGGAGACTGGACCCATCGACTGCTCTGCACCACATCAGACCCTCTGCACCTCACCTGCCTCCTCCAGCCACCTGGATACCTCTGCAGGGACCAGCTCTGCGTTCTTGCCCATCCACACGCCTTTCCTGGGGGCCACACAGTCACAACCTGAGAGGGCGGGATGCAGGAGCATGTGGGTAAATTCTCCTTCTCTCTTCCCTAAGATGAGGTTGGGAGCTTCTCAGAGCGAGGCCGGGGAGCCTGCTCTCAACCACATGTGACATCAGCTGTCCATCCCTCCCGCTTCACTCCCCTGCCCTCGCTCCGTCTCCGTGGAGTCACACTCCCTAACACTCGGCTGGGGTGGACTCAGGTCAAGACCGTGCATTTGAGAACTTCTTAGTCCTCTATTCTGTGACCTGGGAAGGATGTTCTTCCAGGAAAGACTGCCAAGGCCTGGGTCTTACTCATCTCACAGCTGGTTTGCCTGCCTGCCTTCTTTACTCACTGGGTGGTAGCAGATTCTCGCCCGATTCTCACCTGATTCTTGCCGGCCCTTCATTCCTTCCTCTGTAAAATGGGCTGAGCCCTTGCAGAATTTCTCCAAGGATTAACTGAAACAATGCACATAGTGCACTCTGTGCAATGCCCAGTGTCCAGTAGGTGCTCAGTAAATGAAACACAAACAAACAGAAACAACGCTAGGCTTGAACAGAGCACAGAGAGGCAGTGGCTGAAAGCAGGGCCCCTGGGAAGTTTCCAGCTGCCCTGCTGGCCGGCCATGAAGGCAGAGAGACCCACGTCCACCCAGATCTCACACACACTCCAGTCTCGTCTCCCTCCTCTGCAAACCCCCAGATCCAGTGTTTGCAGGCTGGACACTGCACGCCCTGGGTAGGGAGCCCGGAATCGGGGCCAAGATTCCGGCAGGCGCTCAAGATCAACAAACTTCAGGTTTCCTGGTTGAGGTCATGCACGTACAACATGTTCCTTCTTTCCAGGAGAGGGGAGCAGCCCCAGAACCCAGACTTCATGCTTCTCTGTCACCTTGACCCCCTCCCACTCCCCTGCCCTTGTTTCCCCCTCCGTGGCTCGGCTGGCTGGTAGACCCGAACAAACAGAGCTCGGAGCAGAGGCTCCAGAGATAACTGTCTGCTTGCCCAGTGCCTCCACTCTGTGCCTGGAGCCAGCTTCTGATCCTGGGGGTCCCACAGCCCTGGGGCCTTGGCTGTGAGGGCACCTCTGACAGCAACCCCCTCACGTCCAGCCACTCTGGAGGTGACGGGAAGGTGGGCAGCAGGGAAGCACAGGGAGCGCCGGCCTATCTGCAGCAGGCAAGAGCTCCCTACCAGGCTGGCACACACTGGCATGGAAGGTCATCCAACACAACCATCTAGAGCCCCTGAGTCAGCTACAAATTCAGCCTCGCCTACACATGCGCCCCCCCCCAGCCATCTGCCCACCCTCCAAGCTCCCCCTCCCCACCCCCCTGGCCTGCCCAGCACTTGTCAGGACCGTGGAGCTGGTACTACTGTTTGTCGCAGGCTCGGTGACACCCTCCTCTTGCAGTCATTCCACAGGAATGCCGACCACAAGCTTGCCCACCCTCTACAAGGCTCTAGGATGATGGCTCCGGAACATGATTCACGTTGGGGTGACCCTTTGCTCAAAATCCTTCCATGGCTCCCTAGGCTTTCAGGATGAAGTCTTCCAAGACCTCTCGTCTTCCCACAGCTTAGCCTCCTCCCCTGCCTTGCCTTCCCTGTGCTCCCTCTGTAGGCTTCCCCAAAGGCTGTAACCATGCTCTCTGGCCGTGGGACTTGGCACATTCTGTTTCTTCTCATTGGGATGCTCTTCTCTTCTTCCTTGACAGAGGATCCCATAGTCTTCTTTCAGGACTAGGGCTTCTTCCTTAGGAAACCTTCCTAGATGCTTCCAGGCTGGGCGGGGTCTCTTCCTCGCCCCCCCGCCCCCGCTGGGCTTGGGCCCTTCGAGTCCTTATACCCATACCTGCTTGCTCTTCTGTTCCCACCTATCATCTGAATTCTTTGAAAACAATTTCAATGTCTTCTTCATCCTTGGTAGGCTCAGCAAATTTCCAGAACATAGTAGTAGATCTCAAAAAATGTTTATGAGATGGATGGATGGACGGATGGATGGATGGACGGATGGATGGATGGATGGATGACTGGGTGAACAGATGGATACACGGATAGATGCAGGATGAATAAGCAGCAAAAGATCCAAAATTTCCTTACATCCTCCACAATCAATAAAAATGCGGAAAATAATTAGATTAACTGAATTGAAAATTTGCCACCAGAGTGAGAGCTTTGCCCTTGGGATGTGGACTTTACTTCCTGTATTCACGCAGTCAGCATTTACTGCAAGCCTCCTGGGGGCCCGAAGGAGGAAGAAAGCCCGGAAGTAGAAGGTCAGGGCCCTGCCCGCAGGAAGTTGGCACCATCACCAAGCAGACTAGACACATCTGGGATGAACTCCAAGAGCCCATCAGCCCCCTCCTGAACAGGCACAGTGGATACAAGGAGGGGGTTGGAGGGGCTCAGAGAGGGTGACCCCAGGCCTGCTCTGCAGTGAGCACTCGAGCCCCATCAAACTCTGACTCCAACTTCCACATCCCTTGAGATGGACAAAAATATGACCCAAACTTGGTGCCTGACCCTTGAGCTCTCGCTCTCACATTAACCTCAATCTAAATAAACGTTACCCATATCTGGGAGGCTTATGTGGCCTTAATGCAAACTTGGACGGAACCCTAACTGGGTCAGGCTGGAACCCAGACCTCAATCTTTACCTGCACGGAAAGTTCCAGAAGCCCTTGTGCGACAAGTAACTCTGTCGAACTCAGACATCCTCTGAGAGAAAGACTCTGGCAAAGGCGAAGCAGGTTCGGAGAGTGGCTCTGCTGTGGAAAGCCCACCTGCTCCCCCCCATCCCGCCACAGCCCAGGGCCCTGTGCCAGGGACTCGGGTCTCTGGGAGAGACACGGCCTTCAGAGGAGGGCCCCCTGGAACCTGAGGTCAGTTGAGGTGTATGGGAGCAGGAAAGAACAAATGGACCCTGTCCTCTGGATCAGGCCCTGCACTAGATACCCGGGGAGTCCTTGCCCTCAGGAACCCAGTTCCCGTTGGGAAGGCGAGAATTATTCCTTCCTTCATTCAACATCTATTACACATCTTCCGTAGTCTCCAAGCTCACGGGGTAAGCGTCCCGCAGTCCAAGGAGTTGGAAATCTGATCTAGGGACACTCCAGTTGCATCTCTCAGAACGGTCTCACATGTGTGAACGCTCAGGTTGATGCGTGGCCCAGGCACTGCTGGCATCCGCCTCTGTGACACTCCCTGTCTGAGCGGCGGTGCTAGAAACATTTCTTCTTTTTTTAAGATTTTATTTATTTATGTGACAGAGAGAACCACAGCAAGAGAGGGAACACAAGCAGGGGGAATGGGAGAGGGAGAGCAGGTTTCCCACAGAGCAGGGAGGGGAGCCCGATGTGGGACTTGATCCCAGGACCCCGGGATCATGACCTGAGCCAAAGGCAGACACTTAACGACTAAGCCACTCAGGCGCCCCAAAACATTTCTTCTTTAGATGTTGTGGCAGGTAGCAATACGCCTGGCTTCAAATACTGTGAGAGCCTTTCCCTTTCTGCTGATTGACTCATGGTGACAAAATGGCTGCTGCCACTCAAGCCTCACAGCCACATTCCAGTCAGAAAAGATAAGGAAGGGCAAAGGGGCCAAAAATCCCTTCCCGGCAAACTTTGCCCTTCCCTAGGGACTTTCACCCATCTGCTGCTGTCCAGATCCGTGTCACGTGTACACTCTGAGCAGCAGGGGAGATGGGACGATTGAGTGATTTTGTTTTCATAAAGGGAAGCAAGGAGAAGTGGGGGAGCATGGAGGCTGGGCAAACACCTAGCAGGGCCCGTCATAGATGGGCTATAACTCTGGGGCAGGGTGCAGCCCAGCTGGCTGGTCTGGGAGCTACATGTCCTCTTCCAGGGACAGTGCTCTTCTCTCTGACCTCTGCTGTCAACCTCACATTTAAGGGCTCACAAGCTGGTCTGCTCCCGTGTTTTTAAGGCTTTGCAGGGGGTACGGCATTCGGGATCCCAGATACTTAAGACCTCTCCTCTGTGCAGGGTCCTTGCTGGGCTCTGGGGATGCATGCCGAGGCAGTCTCCCTTCCTCAGAGCTGGTCCCGGGGCACTCCAAGAAATGGTGCTTCCCGTCCTAATGTTTGGTCTCTCCGTCCACAAAGCCCCTGCTCCTGCTCCGCCTGGGCACATCGGCCCACCCTTCTCTACTCACCCAGGCCTACCTCCTCCATGAAGCCTTCCGGATAGCTCCACTCCTTCCCAAACTCCTCCTCAAGCCCCTCCCAGCTCTACCCCTCCTCAGGACGCTGACAGCAGGTGTGCCCCCTGCCGTGAGTCTCACGTTCACGGGCCACCCTGGGTAGAATGTGTGCTGCGGCAGAACTCAAGGCCCCGCATGTCATCTGCACTAACTAGGTAGCGTTTCCTTCAACGTCTCCACGGGCACAGACCCAGCGGGGCGAACACTCCCCCTGACAAGCTCCCTGGTGCCTGTCCCCACACAGCCCGTGTCCTCGCCTGAGCATGATGTCAGAAGCCGGGGGCTTTAGCCTTTTCTCTTCTCCCCCCAGGAGTGAGGCCCATCTGAGACACGGCAATGCAGGACCAGTCGTCCCTCAGTCTGGGCGCCCACAACTGATCCCTGCTGCCAACCCCAAGAGAGCGAGAGAGCTGCCCAAGGCCAGGCATGCCCTTGCCCCTCTCCTTCCCTCTCGCTATCCTCCTTCCAGCAGTGACAAACACTGCTAACTGGGCGCAGCAGGTGCAGTGGAGAAGTGTTGCCCCGCCCCCGCCCGCGGTGATGCTGTGATGCTGTGAAGCAGGCAGCAGGGGGGGAGCCTAGGGAGCTGGAGCTCAGAGAACTCAGAGGGGCATCTCGCTGTGGTCAAGGGGGCCTGGTGAAACCTGCCCCACGCCTCTCTCACAGCAGATGGCCACTTTGCCCTCAATGCGCCCCACAGAAGCTCCTAGCAGGCACCCTCTGCCCACAGACTGGCATCCTCAGCCCAAGGGGCAGTCCAGTTCCTTGCAGGGTGGCCTCTCCCCCCGCCTCCGTGCTGGAGCTGATTCCCCTCCACTCTCCCCCAAGCAGAGGTCTGACTTCCTTGGCAGGCTGGCCTCTAGTTCAGATTCTCAGATCAAAGCAGCAATTCCCAAAATGTTCTCCATGGAGCACTGTTGTCGGCGAGTTGCCAATAGGGCGAGAATAAATTTGGCAAATGTTTGATAACACAAAGGGAAAGAGGTTCTTCACTGCAGACCTTCGCAGAGCCTTAACGTGCTTTGGTGTGGGGTGACCCCTGGACAGGAAGATCCCACGTGCAGCATTTCCCCCACTCATTTAAACACTGACTGTGGAACACCAAAGACATCTGGGGACTACAAGAGAGTTTGGAGAACTCCTTCATTCACTCACCCATCCAACGAGTGTGTCCATCCCCTGCTGGGCGCTGGGATGGGGCAGCAAACATGCAGGCTTGGCCCCGCCCTCATGAGGTTTACATTCCAGTGGGGACAGACATAACCGCACTTCATTCACCCACCCACTCAAGGCCCACTGAGTGCCCCTCAGTCCTCAGTCCAGTGCCAGACCCTAGAGCAGAAATGAATCGGCCGGGATGGCGGCCCTCAGGAGTTCTGGGGTCAGCTGATGTAAGAGACTCTCCCTGGTGTGAGGTGTAGAAGGCATGGCTTTTTTGCAAAGGAGGCTTCAAGTCTTTTTCCCTAATCCAAGCCACCCCTGCATCCTCCCCCTTCCAGTCCTGAGTCAATCCACCCTTCATGGCCTCCTTGAGCCCCTCTGGCAGGTGCTGAGGGCACCCCACTAGTCTGGGGACGGCGTGGCAGAGATCTGGTGTCCGGCCTGGGGCCCAGCCACAGTGGTGAGGGAGTATTTGCCCGTGAATGCTGGGTAGCCTGGTAGTGTTTCCTGCTATGTAGCCCCCAAGTCTGGCCCTCCACGCTCTGGGGAGTGCCCTAATCCCTCTAACCAGGATTTTGGGGCTTGCCACAAGAATCCGCTCCAGGCTGGGCTCTGGGAAGCAGACTCCGGGTTGGAGATCAGCACGCAGGACACTTACTAGGTAGCACTCTGGGCATCCGTATGGGGTGAGGGAGGGGACGCCAGGGATGAGCGGTGATGGAAGTGGAGGGTGAGGGTGGCCGCCGTGTGGGAAAAGTTGCTCCTGGCAGAGGAGCTTCCCTGCCGTGACCAGAGGGCCCCCCCCCCTCGAGCTCAGGGAAGCGCAAGTGGCTGCCACGGAGGGAGGGGAGAGGTTAGAGGGGAGGCTGGACAGCGGATCGGGGCCGGATCATAGACAGTGGGAGGGTCAGGTGAGGGAAGGCTGGCCTCACCCCACCCCTAGGAAAGGACCAGGGGTGTTTCTACACCCTCGCCGTAATGTCACGTTTGCACAGCTTTCACAACGTGTTCGGGCTGCTCTTAACAGTGCACCTGCACTAGCTCATGAAACCCTCACAGCACTGCTCAGAGGCAAGGACTCTTAGCGCCCCCATTTTGCAGATGACAAAACTGAGCCACCGAGAGGCCCAGTCAGTCACCCAAAGTCACACGGCTAGTAAGTAACCCCAGGCTGTCTGGCTCCAGAGCACCTGCCCTTCACCCCCACACCGCTCATCCCGGAAGCATCTTTGAGTGGCTGGGGCCAGGGCTGTGTCCTCTGACCACCTTGATTCTGCTTGATCCCCCGGCAGGCCCATCCCTCTGCCAGCCCGGTGGAGACGCCACTGACCCTGCCCTCCCAACCAAAGCCCTCAAAACACCAAACCCTCAAAGGCAGCTTGTCTTCCAAGGACAGTGTGGCCGATGCCAAACCCCGGGGGATGGGCTGCAGGCCAGGGACACGGTTTGGCTGCAGAACATCATAGAGCAATTTGCAACACCTTCAAACCTCCTAGAACAGCCAAGGGAGGCAGGTGATGTGCATGTCTGCAGGAGGATGGCTGGTGTCAGGTTGCCCTGGGGGGCAGAGGAAGGGCCCTGCAGGAGGGCAGGAGCCAGGGCTCCCCCCGCCACCCCGCCCCTCCTGACAGAACACCCACATTCCCCCCGGCGTGCGGGGCACGGCCTGGGGCCCCCACAACCAGGTGCTCAGGGCCTCTGCCATCGTGTCCATGAGCTCCTGTGGTACCGCACCTCGGGTCCCTGGCCACAGCTCCCACTGCTCCCCTCCTCAGCCTCAGCCCCATGGGCAGGGGGCTTCTCCGTGCCATGGGAGCACACACTGGGGGGTGGGGGAGGCTGGCAGCTGCCTGGCCTGCTGTGAGTGCCCATCTGCGTCAGCACGGTGGCCTCACGCACCGGGCTACCTGCCCCTGCCCAAGGGCATAACTGCGGATGGTGTGAAGGTGTGTGGGCGGCCTGCTGCATGCCAGGCACTACCTCCCGGGTTTATCTCCCGCCTGGCTTCCACAAGCAGCTGTTCAAGCCCTACCCTGTGCCGGGTGCCCTGGCAAGAGTGCCCAGGTGAACCAGCCCCAGGCCTGCCCACGGGGCTCCCCCCTTAGCCAGCGGGAGCCCACCTCACAGCTGGGGAAGAAGAGCACGTCGGCGAAGAGACCCGCACGGCCACCAGCGACTGAGCCGGGCCTGCCCTGGAGCCTGCTTCGTGCAGAACGCTCACCCCAGCCACCACAAGCTACAAGGTGTGGGCTGCCATGCCTGCACTCGAGACATAAAACTGAGGCCCAGAGAGGTCGAGCAACTTGCCCAGGCTCACACACCGGCCGCGCTGGGATCCGAACCTGCTTCTGAACAAATCCAAGGCCGCGGGCCCAGCCTGGGAACATGACAGGCTGAGAGAGGACGGTGCTGGGGGCGGAACAGGGAAGGCGGAGGGAGCTGAGTGATGACTCACTGGAAGACGTTGTCCTGGTTACAAAACAGGCCGGCTTGTGCCAGACACACACTTTCACTCGCTTTCCCCCTTTCTTTCCCTGCCCTTCCACTCCCTGATCCTTGGGCTCCTAGAGAACATTCTGTTCTTACTGAACCTTTTACTAACAGGGCAAAGCGATCCCTCGCCCGTGGACTGAGGGCCTCAGGCGACTGGGATCATCAGCTCCAGGCCCCCCCGGCCTCCTGCGGGAGAGGGACGTGCTAAAGTGCACCCTCCTGGAGCCCAAATCTGCCAGGCTCCCCAGTGCTTTCCCGGTCAGGTTCAACCTATCCTCAACTTAGTCCCGGGACCAGCCCTCCCAGGGGCTCAGAGCAGAAACGCTGCACAGACTTTTACACACACACGGGGCTCCACATCCCCACCCACGCTGCTCCCTGCAAATTCCAGATGCTCCTCTCTGTACTGTGGTTATGTCAAAAAATGCACTTGCGGGATGCCTGGGTGGCTCAGTCGGTTAAGCGTCTGCCTTCAGTTCAGGTCATGATCCCGGGGTCCCGGGATTGAGCCCCGTGTCAGCCTCCCTGCTCAGTGGGGAGCCTGCTTCTCCCTCTCCCTCTGCCCCTTCTCGTGGGCTTCCTCTCTCGCTCTCTCTCTCTGACAAATAAATAAAATCTTTTTAAAAATGCACTTGCTTCTAGGAAATACTGAAGTACTTAGAGGTAAAAGGACATCGTATCTGTAACAGTACTACTCTGAACCATTTTAAAGAAAAAATGTTTTGAGAGAGATGGGTAGATGATAGCCAGATAGATAGATAGATAGATAGATAGATAGATAGATAGATAGACAGATAATAGGTAGGTGGTAGATATGGGGGAGGGGGGAGGGAAGAGAAGCAAATGTGATAAAATATGACACTTTAAGGAAACTGAGTGAAGGCTATTGAAAATTCTTTGTACCAATTTTGCATCTTTTCTGTAAGCTTAAAATTGTTTCTTTAAAAACGCACTAACCTTAAGCCTCATCTCCAGAAAACAGCCCCAATTATGGAGGCTGGGTGTTGGTTCCCTCCCTGGCCCCACCCAGCCCATCCCTCCACTGTTTCTTCGTGTTCCCTGTCACACTTCACTGGGATGGACTGTTTCCCTCCTCAGCAAGTGGGCGCCTGGGGAACAGGGGCGGGGATTAACTCACATCTGTGTGTCCCCTAGCAGTAGGCTTAGTGCCCTGAAAATGCTGGAGCAGGATGGGACGTGCCCATCTTCAGGAGCTCCTGCTTGTGCAGGGCAAAGAGAGGAGAGGGAGAGCCACATTGGTGCTCGCCCTGGCTCGGGCCACTGTCCTGAGCTAACGGGCCACCACTCTCCTGCTACTTGACCCACTGGTAGCTGACTCCCAAGAGCCTGGGGCCAGGCTCTCCGAGAGCCCAATGTCCCTCCAGGGAAGTTGAAAGGAACAAGCAAGAGGAAAGGCCAGGCAGCTGAGGGCCAGGAACTGAAGGTAGGAGGTCAGGCAGGGCCATCAGGGGCTCTGTAAGATGGTATCACAGCAGGTGCATGATGCAGGAGACTGACCAGTGGAGAGGCAGAGCGGCAGGGACACTTGGAGAGGCCCAGGCTTGTCACCCTGTCACTCAGTCCTTGCTCTTCCTGGAGCACCTGCCGGTCTGGGCTCTGCTCCATGAACAGGCAATACAGCAGTGAGTGAAACAAAGCTCATGGATCCTCCCCCCTCCCACGTCCTACTGCTGGGGACAGTCAACCCCACACAACTGCAGGGGTCTATATGTATCTGGCCCTTTTTGGTATGATGAAGCAGGGGACAGAGAGAGTGAGGGATGCGGTGGGGAGGGGGATGTTCCTTCATGAAGTGATAGGGAAGCCTTCTCTGCTTGGTGGCCTGCAGGGGGCACCATTCCCATGGGCCCTGCCTGTGGGGCCTGAAGGAAATAGGGAGGAGCTGTGCAGATACTGAGAGGAAGATCGTCCCAGCTGGGAACAGCAAGTGCAAAGGCCCTGAGGCCAAACAGCATTCCAGAAAGAGCCCAAGAAGGCCAGGGAGGCTGGGACAGGTAAAAGGGGAGGATGCTGACATTAGAGAGACCATGGGCCTCTTGAGTGATCAGACTTATAGTTTTAGGATTTTTCTGGCTGCTTCGCGTGGACAGACCGTAGTAGAGGGCAGGGGCAGGGAGACCTGTCTGGAGGTGACTGTGGCATCCCAGGGCAAGATGATGCTGTTGGTCAGGGCCACATCATGTCTCATCATGACTCTTATGGGCCCCTTCCTCTATTACAAAAAAATTTAATCATATTTTGTGACTACTTGGTATAAGGATGAATATATGTTATACATTCATCATTATTATATTCATTTTTTTTCCTGCTTATTTCAGAAGAAACTAAAATTAAAACATTTTCATGGGCCCTCAGCACAGTGTCCATGGTGCCTAGCAGAAACACTAGCCTGAGGGGAAGTGGTCAGATTTGGGGTGTAGAGAAAGCATGGGAAGACCAGGCAGACCCCTTTTCGACACTTTTCTTGCCCCTAGCTCCAAGTCCTCCTGGAATGTCACCACGTGAAGACAGGAGCAGGTGTGCTTCTTGGGCCCAGGATGGCACCTGGCACCTGGCACCGAGGTCCCATCCCTCTCCGGAGGCCCATCACGTGACCCTGCTCGGCAGGGTCACCTTTGCCTGAATCTCTGGAGCTACTGAGTACTTCTCTGTTCCTTGCCATCGAAGGACTTTGCAAATCCTAAGACAGGGCACGAAGTTCAGAGAGGGGGAAGCTAGACCAGAGTTGTCAAAGACCACATCATGAAAGAGAGGATCTTGGGATGGCCCTTGAAGAAGAAAGAAGATATGGACAGGGTGTCAAAGGAGGATTGTCCCACAAAGGATGTCACTGGGGAAAGACTCAGCACGCTCCAGTGGCAGAGAGAAAATGACGGATTAGTGGGCCCCAGGAAGCTGTGGAAGATGGGGCTCTCAGTAGCTCAGTAGCTCCTCAAGCTGCCACCAGTGAGCTTCCATTGCCTCCTTTTCTTTTCTCTTTTCTTTTCCTTTCTTTTAAGTAGGCTCCACACCCAGCGTGGAGCCTAACACAGGCTTGAACTCACAACCCTGAGATCAAGGCCTGAGCTGAGATCAAGAGTCAGACGCTTAACCAACTGAGCCACCCAAGCACCCCAGTCCACTGCCTCCTTTTAAAGGCACACACATCTTTGTCTGGAGGGAAGACACACAGGCCTTCGGCCCCCAGTGGGATTTGACATTCCCGCTCCCATGAAGGGGAAGTGGCCTTGGTTAAAGCCAAAGGGGATCTCAGCTGCAGAGCCCCATTACCACCCCGCACCTTGCCAGGACTGTCTTCTTCCCCCAGGCACCACCCCTTTCCCTGGCCCATCACCGAAAACAAGATCTCTGGTCTTCCCCAAAGTCATAGCCAAGCTCAGCTATAGGCATGGTGCTTCCTTAGTGGACTTGAGGCCTCCCATCCCACCCAGCGTTGGCCTAAGTCCCTTCAGAGGATCATCATGCAGGGATTAGCGTTCAAAGCTGGGACAAAGGAAAGTGAGAGAAACCTGTGTTCCAGTCCTGACCTTCCAGGTTTGGTGGCCTCGAATGACCCTTAGAACTTAGTCACTTCCTGGGGCGCTCGGGTGGCTCAGTCAGTTAAGCGTCTGCCTTCGGCTCAGGTCATGATCCCAGGGTCCTGGGATCGAGTCCCGCATCGGGCTCCCTGCTCAGCGGGGAGCCTGCTCCTCCCTCTCCCTCTGCACCTCTACAGTGCTCATGCTCTCTCTCTCAAATAAATAAAATCTAAGGAAAAAAAAAAAAAGAACTCAGTCACCTCCTCTGTAAAAGTGGGCCTCAGGACATCTGCTTTGCAGGGTCAGTAATGAGCATGAGCCATATGGACTCCAGGTGCCTAGCCTGGTGCCTGGCACACGCAGCCTCTGGACAGACAAGAGCCATTTTCGTCCCTGGGGGATTTGTTCCTGTGTTTGGGGTTGTTTTGGTTGGCTGTTTTCCATCATTATCTCCCACTAGTCCAGGAGCCCGTTGAGCCAGGGATGATGCGTCACTTTGCCTGGGCGCCCAGTGCCGAGCATGCTCTGTCACGTGTAAGTGCCCAGTGACTGTCGCATGGATGTCCTTACAGCCCTGCCCCCCACCTCCAGGTCTGGACATTGGCCCTTGCCTGGGGCAGTTTCCAGGGGAGTCTAGCTCTGTCCATCTGACCCCAGGCTGGGACAGCCTTTCCTTGACTCTGCACTGGACCTCTTGCTGGGCTCTGAACCCCTGGGTCTCAGCCCAGACTCAGCTTCTCGTTCGCCGGGAGCACACTTGAGTGCCGGCGGGCGAGGCGGGGAGGCAGGTGCACGGTGAGGCAGGATGCAGTGTCTGGACAAGCTGCAGGCCTACAGACGTCACAGAGCAAGAAGGGAGAGTGCCGGGGCAGGGAGCCGAGCAGCAAGAGGGGTGGGAGTGAAGTTCTGACAGTCTCCTGGTAATGTACCTTTTCCTCCTCTATTTTCACATCTGGAAAATGGGTATAAAAACACCCCCCCTTATATAGCCATTGTGAGAGTTTTCTGAGAGAATGAAGCACAGGGCCTAGCACATAGAAGGCCTTCGAGAAACAGCAGTTCCCTGATTTTTCCTCGTAAAAGTTTCATGTGACAGGGTATGCATGGTGGGTACTGATGAGCGCCCAGATTCCCTTTCAGGGATGAAGACTTTCTCCTCAGGCTGCTGGGCAGGGGCAGGGGCAGGGGTGTGCCCTCCACTGTCACTAGGAGGATGGCCTCCTTCGAAGTCACGCCGACCCCACCCCTCCTTCCAGTGACCGACTGGCCCCTGTGTGGAGGCAACTCTGAAGTTCGGGTCAGCTTCGAGCTGCCCGTAGGGCCCACGGAGGCCCCCACTGAGACTCCATGCAGCCCAGCTTTTCCCCTCCCCTCCTCTCCAGGGTGGACCTCAAGAACATTCCTAGTAAGTGTCCTACCTATGAATCACCATCCCAGAACCTGCTTCCCAGGGAACCCAGACCCTCCAAAATCCCAACATCTGAATTCATCTAAGAGAAAAAGAGTTTGTTTGTTTTCTTTTAGACATGGAGGTGGGCTTTGCTATGTTACAAAAGAATCTTTTACTCTCCGGAAGAACGAACCCATCATAAGCTTCCCTTAAATGGTGAGTCTCGCTGGTGCATTTAAAGCAGCACTTGATGGACCGGCATTCCATTCGAGCTCAGCAATATGACTACTGTCGGAAGTGCATGGTGTCCAGACTAACCTGCCAAACCAGAGGCATGGAACCGAGCAGGGGGCATTGCTCTGGACATCTGGTCCGAGCCCTCACTTGCTGGGGCTTCTGGGTCTCAGGGCTTCATTATCGAGAGACCCATGGGTCATTCTCCTGCTGTGTCCAGGCCCCGGGTTGGTGAGGAGCGCCTGGAACGTGGAGCTGAATAAGACAAGTCCCCAGGCTCCAGGGGCCCTCCGTGCAGTGGGAGAACAGGGCAGGGTTGAGCCCCATTGCTGAGGCAAGCCAGGGGCCGTGGGAGCCGGAGGAGAGGCGTCTGACCCCACTGGGGTTTGGAGGAGGTCAGGAGGCCTCCCTGCGGCCAGCGAGGGGACCGAAGATGTTAGGTCAGAGAGTGGCACCGTCGGGTGGGGCTTTGGACACTTTCTAGGCCTGCAGAAAGGAAAGGCAGTCCTGGGCAAGGAAGCCACGCAGTTGGGCCCCCTCCATGCAAGCCTGCCGCCACGCACTTTTCTGATGGCGTCACAATGAAACCAGGCAACCGGCGTGGGAAATGGGTGTGATTACTTTACTCAATGGACTCAGAAGCCAAGGTCCAGAGGAAAAGTCGGGACCAGGTCTGCCTGAGTCCTTCCAGGTGCCAGCTGGCCCGGCATGGGCTGAATTGCCTCACGGTGGACAGCTGAGCACTTGTTCCTGAGGCTGGGCTTCCAGACTCAGGCCCTAGGCAGAACCCTGGTGGCAAGGGGTGGCCGGGGCTTCGATGGGGAAGAACAATGGGGAACCACTGCAGGCCCTTGCCTGGCCTGCTTGCCACGGTGTGGGGTGGCGATGGGCTTGCCCCCGGGCAGGGTCCCTGCAGCAGGGAGAGCGCCACATCTCCGGTTCAACTGTGAGAACGTCCTGTGAACAACCTCCACGTCACTGTGAACGTGGACCTGGGACCCGTTTGTGGAGGACACCAGAAGAAAAGCTGGTGCAGAAAAGACAAGACAGCAGAAGTTTCCCCAGAGCCACAGACGCTGCCCACCTCAGCTGGCAGCTCTCGTGGGGCGAGTCCTTCTTTTGCAGAATGATATGATTCATTTACTCTCTCGTTTAAAGCTGTTTTATTGTGAAATGTAATATGCGCACAGAAAAGGGCACAGACAGACACACAGCTCAGTGACTTACCACAAAGCAACACTACTCATTAAGTCACCACCTGGGGCAGGAAATGGAGCATGGCGGTCCCTCAGAACCAGCCCCAAACTTGAATCCTCTCCCACTGCCCTGCCCTGCCCCCCGACACTAACCACTAGCCTGAATTCAGGGCCATCACCTCCATGCCTTCCTCTCGATATAAGAGGTACAGTTACCACCTACCCATCTCTAAACACTGCTTAGGTGTGCCTGCTTTATCATGCTACAAGGTCAAGCCGTGGGCTTTCTTTCTGGTTTCTTCCATTCACTGTCAGGTCTGAGACTCTTCGGCACGAGCACTGAGAGCCCTGTGCGGACATTTACGTCAAGAGCACTAGGTAAGCATTGTTCTGGAGCCAGGCTGGCTGGCTTCTGGTCCCAGCCCCACCACGTCCCCATTGCAAGCCACCTAGCCTTCCACGCCTGGGCGTCCTCTCTGAATGTCGTGAACACACTTGAGGATGTCCTATGTATTGGCCTGGCACAAGAAACTGCCTCCCAACTAAAGATTTCCAGAACTGAGTCTGAATCCGGGCTCCACAGTTTCTGACTGTAGTTCTGAACAAGGTACTCATTTTCAGAGACTTGTTTTCTCCTACATAAATAGAGTGATAATAGTATTCACCTCGCAGAGTGGTTTTCAGAATTACAGATGTTTGGGTAAATAGAGCATTACGGATGTTTGGGTAAACCCGGTAGACATCACTTCCTATAAGCTATGAACATCCCCAGCTGGCTGTTATGTATAACGTGTTACTTATAAAGCAACCACTTGTAAGAGGGACCCTTTTCTCCTTAATGTTCATTTCAAAAGTGTGATCGTATCTGCAAAAAGCCACCACGGCACCTAACTCGGGGGACACCCTCAGCAAACATGCTTCTCGGCCCCTGACCCATGCCCTTGGGCTGGAAGGAAATGGGAGGGAAAGGTCTGCAGCTCTAGGGGGGAGCCCTGGACCCCAGCAGGGGCCAGCAGGAGCCTCCTAGAGACCTCTGGATTCTGCCTGTGCCCTCTCTCCCTCTCCCTTCTGCCTTTCTCTAAAATAAATAAATACATCTTTTTTAAAAAGATTTTATTTATTTATTTGAGACACAGAAAGAAAGAGAGTGAGCAAGCAGGGGTGGAGGAGCAGAGGGAGAGGGAGAAGCAGGCTTCCCGCTGAGCAGGGAGCCCGACATAGTGCTCGATCCTGAGACTCTGGGATCATGACCTGAGCTGAAGGCAGACACTCAACTTACTGAGCCACCCAGGCGCCCCTAAATAAATCTTTTTTAGAAATACAGAGAACAGTCGCAAAAATGTATAAACAAACAAAAAATAAGTAAATAGAATAAATTTAACATACTCACTTACAAGCGAATCCTCCATAATTGTATTGTTGAGTCTGTTGGCAGCTTCACCCGTGGATCAAGATGTCCCACTGACTTAGAGAAATAAAATTTACACTCAGATCCCCAAATGTCCCTCTTGGTCCTGCGTCACCACTGGACCCCAAAGAGAACAGGCTGGAGAGGGCAGGCTTAGGTCACTTTCCTTGAACTGGAGACACATAACATGGGCCCCAGACAGTGAAAACTAATCTTGCTCGAGCACTTTCTGCTCAAATCCCTCACTGGTCACCACACAGCTAGTCAGGCTGCTTGTCTTGAGTGCAGGCGGTGTCCCCAGTGCACGAGATGGCGTGAAAAGGCAGGAGCCCCGGCTTGCCTCCAGAAACCCCACGTTCAGGGCACTGGCCCACACTTTCTGGCCAAGTATCTTGCCACAGCACATCAGCATGTAAGCCTGAGGTTTGTCCCTGGAGAACAAGGACAATAGCCCTAACTCATGGGCGTTGCAAGCGTTAAAACAGCCAGTGTCTACCATGTGCTCAGGGAGGTGCCTAAACCATGGGTGTATGCATTCAGTAAGTGGTGGTGACAAATGTCTGCCACAGAGACTCTCCCAACCCCAATATGCTCCTCAGCCCTGGCAGAGGGAAGTTGGGTGCCTGGCCCCTCCAAGCCAGACAGGCAATATCCACTTGCCTCCGCCGCCATCCTCGGGTCAGGTACGCCAGTCACCTAGGGGCTCCCCATGATGGTCAACTTCCGGCATCCGCCATGCACCATCTTCACTCCCTTGCAGCTTCTTCCTGCATCCCTGTTTCGGGAAGGCAGTCTCTCCCTGCTGTCCAGGCCCAGTACCACCCCCTTGTACCAGCACAGCAACCTCGGTGGCCACTCCGTCTTGGGAAGCAGCCATTCCCAGGCACGTTCCTGACATCTCTGGTGGGGGAAGGGCCTGAGTTTGAGGGCAGAGCCCTGGCCCGGGGACAGGGGCACCTGGGTTCCTTCTCAGCCTGGATGGGCCACTGGGTGACCAGGGGACCTCAGCATGTTGCTTCCTTTCTGTGGGCCTCAATTTCCCCAGCAGCAGCTGTAGCAGCAACAGAGTCTAGACAAAAGCTCTGAGTTTTGCACAATCTGCCCCTTACCACCTGGGCATCCTCAGACCCCCCGTCATAGTCCCCATCAGGCCCCACAGAACAGCTCTTAGTTTGGAAAGCCCTGCCACATACTATTTCCTTTAATGAAGGCATTAGGGGACAAGTCCGAAGACCACTGGTGGGGCCTGTGTCTCGCAGCATTGCCCCTAGGACCCTGTAACCCAGAGTCTGGTTGGAATTGGGCCACATGGTGCCGAAGCCATCAGGCGGGAGCCATGTCCTCCCCACCACGTCTTCCGTGCCAGAGGCAGTGGGGACTGAAGTAAGCCCAGAGCCTCGGCCCGCCTCACAGTGGGCCCTGTGTGCCACTGCCCAGCCCCGCCACCCCCAGGCCCAGCCTCTGTTTTGTACACAAACACCCAGGATGGGTCATTGGAAACCTGCAGGCTGATTTCATCTTTCCAATAACAATGCCGTTTTTTTCTTAAAGGCCCCACGGCACCCTCTCAGGGTGGGGAAGCAAGTAGAGGCTGTAAGAGGGGTCTGAAGGAAATAGGGCTCCTTCCCCGGCTGCCTCCACAGGGTTGTGGGGGCGGGGGAGGGCCTGCACCACCCCATCCAACAGAGGGCCTGGCACACAGCACCACGGGCTAGGAATGGCTGTTGGCTAAGAAAAAAAAAAATGAGGGGTGCCTGGGTGGCTCAGTCGGTTGGGTGTCTGCCTTCGGCTCAGGTCATAATCCCGGGGCCCTGGGATCGAGCCCCACATCGGGCTCCCTGCTCAGCAGGGAGTCGGCTTCTCCCTCTGCCTCTGTCCCTCCTCCCACTTGTGCTCTCAATCTCTCTCTCTCTCAAATAAATAAAAATTTTTTAAAAGTTTAAAAAAAAGAAAAACAAATGAAGAATGAATGAATGAACGTTGATGCAGCCCACTTTGACCCTTTTTTTTTTTGAGCCTGTGTGTCTACTAAAGCAGAATGGAGTAGTGGTTGAGCACGGACTTGAGTCAAAAGCCCTGGGTTCAAAGTCTTTCTTGGGCAGGTCACTGAACCTCCCCTGGCCTCAGTTTCTTCCTTCCTACGGTAGCGTCGATGAGGGCCCCAGAGCAGGGCCGTGGGGCGCATTGGTATCTACAGACTCCAAACAGAGCCTGGCACAGGGCTGACACTGTATGTGCTGGCAATTTCTTTTTCACTGGTTTTGGTGGGTTATTTTACTTCTTTACTACATGCCATGGTGGCAGAGGATGCTGGACCTATTGCTGGGCCACACTTTACAGTCACCCAGTGACGAGGCAGGCTGGGGCCCCAGGACCATGTTCTGCCCCCTGTCATGGGAGGGGAAGCTGCTGGATGCCACTTGCAGGCCTGGTCTGACACCTCTCCCTCCACTCTGCAGGCTCTCATCCCTTCCTCTGCCTGGAGCAAAGGATGCAGGGGAGGCCTCTGAGGCCCCAGAAATGGCAAAACCACCAGATGGAAGACACACAGGTCCCCAAGTGACCATGTAGAACGCAGCCTAGCGAACCAGATGGACCTGACACACGAGGGAGAAATACGCCTTTATCATGTTAAGCCACTCAGGTTTAGGGATTATTTTTATAGCGCCTAGCATTACTTACCTAATAATATGGGCATAATGTGAGGCTATTTTAATTGATTCTCCTCAGGGTATTTCCAACTTGATTTTTTTTTTTCCTAACAATTATTACCATAGTGGTGCTGTTTTATATTCCTGACGGTCTTCTTCTTCTTTTTTTTTTTTTTGACGGTCTTCTTTTTAAAGATTTTATTTATTTATTAAAGATCGAGCGAGGGAGAAACAGCATGAGAGGGAAGAGGGTCACAGGGAGAAGCAGGGCTCCTGCTGAGCAGGGAGCCCGATGCGGGACTCGATCCCGGGACTCCAGGATCATGACCTGAGCCGAAGGCAGTCGCTTAACCAACTGAGCCACCCAGGTGCCCTGATGGTCTTCTTTTTAATGTGACCTTGTGGATACCTTACAGACAGTTCCATTCGTCAATTAGTCTACAGACCAACCCATCCTTCAAACTCTTAAGTCACTAGCAGCAAAAAAAAAAAAAAAATGGCACTCAAAACTCTGACACATGGCTCTCTCTGCACGGGGCCCTCATGATTCCTCTCCTAGAGTCTGGGTAATTTCAGAACATAGAGGCTACTCTTATAGGGGCATCGGGGACATCGGGATATGGGGAGCAGCAGGCTTCCAAATGGACAATTTGGTCAAAAGTCAAAAGGTCAAGATGAAGGCTTTCAGAACCCCTGGCAGAGCTCCAGGCCCTGTCCATGCCAACACACCCAGGGTCCCTTGGCCCCACACTTAGTACTTTGCCCAGTTCCCTACTCTCCCATCCGAACTCACCTGTCCCCATCCGCGGCTACCGTGGCCCAGTTCTCAGTGTGCTAAGCTAATAAACTAATCTGAAGTCCTGTTAGGAAGGCACACCAGGCTGGCTCCCTGCCTCGTACAGGACTCTCTCGTGATAGCCTCGGGTCCCCCTTCTTCACTTGCCAATCACCATCCTGCTATCATTTACTCACTCAACAAATACTGGAGAGGCTTCTCCCTGCCAGGGCCTGGGCGGGACTTCCAGAGTGGCAGTGGTCAGGCAAACCAATCTCTGTCCTCTAGGAGTTCTGCTCAGTGAGAGACAGACAAGCAGACAGTTCAGCCTCTGCACGGGAGCCCAAGGGAGCTCAGGGGAAGAGCGGGGCTGGTGAGCTCTGTGACTTGGAGCCAGGAAAGAGCTGGGTCCACAAAAGGAATGGAGGAAGTGGGGAGGGAGGGAGGGAGAAGGAAGGGAGGAAGGAGGCAAGGAGGGAGGGAGGGAGGGAAGGAGGGAGGGAGGGAGGGAAGGAGGGAGGGAGGGAGGGAGGGAGGGCGAAGGAAGGAAGGGGAGGAAAGGAAGAGAAGGAAGGACAGGCAGGCAGGCAGGCAGGAAGTTGGCTGGTTTCCCTCGTCCACCTTTCCCCACTGGACCTGTTTGAAGCCCCGCCCCTGCCCCTACTCCAGGTCACCCTCTCTGGTTATCAGATATTCCAATAGCTGCCTCCTGCCCGATAAGCTCTCTCCAGATAACCTGTTTCCCTTGTAATTGAGTTTAAATATTGATCCCCCCAATCAAGGCAGGTTAATGTTCAACCCAGCTGAGCTCTGGAAGCCTCCTAGTCACCGGCTCCCTTCCCTGGAGTACAGGGATACAGGGCTGAGGGAGGGGCAGCTGCAGGCGCCACAGCCTTCCCTGGAAAGCATGTGCCTCTGGGGGCTTGCTCTGGGGGCTGTAACTCCTGGTTCTGCCCGGATGGGCTGAGTCTCGCTGGCGGGTCCAAGAGCCCTCTCCAAGCCCAGTTTCATGGAAGCCCCAGTACCTGCCCTGGATCAGGTGAGGACAGAGGACAGGGGTGCTTTGGGAAGTGTAAACTGAACTGACCAAGAAAGGATGCAGAGGGCAAGCCGATTCACTCCGTTGCTGTGCTCAGCTGGGAGAACATGCTCACACACACACATCTCTCCGGGGATTCTGCTTCACTGGCCCTTGGCTGATGCCCTCTGGCTCCTGAAAGTTTGGTCCTCGGGAGTCAGTCTTCTAGGGCCTACCCTGTCTGACACACTCCTGGTGGGATCTCCAGCCTACGGACGGAGGCCCGGACACTGGGTGCCCCCACCCCCACTGCTGACTTTGTCTGGTCTCCTGTGTGGACTGCCACAGTCAGTGACGCGGGGACGGCTGCAGCCCAGACCTCCTGGACTCGGGGGTGCTGAGTGTGGCTGCCATGCCTGGCCCAGAGCAGACACTGGGGTGGGGGAGCAGGCTGCCTGCACCCAGGATTGCACCCAATCAGCAGGTTTCAGAACTGGAGTCAGCTTCCCTTACAGTGAGGACGGGAGGGTGCCACAGCCGGCCCCTGCTTCTTGGGTTCTAGGGGACCACCATCAGCTGACTCTTGACATACTCTAGTCCCCACCACCACCCACCCTTAGCTTACACCCAGGTCTGCATCTGGAGTGACTCGTTTCCCCTCTTGGAAGCTTCTTCAAGCAAGCAAGCTCGCTCCTCCAGGCCAGTGGTTCTCAAAGCATGCTCTCCTGCCAGCAAAGAGGATCCACTGGGAACCAGTTAGAAATACACATTCTCAGGCCCCCACTCAAACCTACTGAGTCGAAAAGTGGCCGTGGGACCCAGCAGTCTGTTGAACAAGCCCCCTGGGTGATTCTGACACTGTCTGAGGACCACAGCACCCCACCCTGCTGCCTGGAAAGGGGCACCGAGGGGAAATCATCCTGGAAGCTTCATGGCCATGGCAGGGCCAGCGGAATGTGTGTAGGAAGGAGACTGTCTTCCAGTGCCATTCTGCTCGAGCCCCTGGGAAGGCAGCTGGGCCGTGGGCTGGGCCTCAGTACATTACCTCGCCGGTCCCCGTCTATCTACTCCGCACCCCCACGGTGTCACTCCCCTTTGGATCCTGGAAAACACGGAGCCGTTTCCCACCTCCGAGCCGCGCCGCCCCCCCCAACCCACACCGGGAAGCTGCTCCTGAGTTTCACTGGGAACCTCCTCCTGTGCCCAGGCTCGTGCTCACTGCTTCACCCGCATGGTCTCAAGGCCAGTGACATTCCCAATTCACAGATGAGAAGGCAGGTTCAGGGAGGTTCAGGATCTTACTCTACATGAGGTGGTTCTAGGATTCCCACGCGCACCACGCACACCCTGCACACAAGCTAGCTGGGGGGAAAGGGGGACTTTACTGGAGTGTGGTGGGGAGGGGAGCTGTGACCCCTGGGCTCGGGAGGACAGGGAGAGCTCCGGCAGGAGGCACACAGGAGCGATAGCCCCGGCTGGGCAGCATACAACACTGGATTGCAGTGGAGCGCCAGGGGCGGGCCGGCCTGGAAGAGGTGTGGTCTGGGGAGGAAGGTGTCTGAGCAGGGGAGGGGCTGGGCGAGAGAACGGAAGCCGGTGGGTCGCTCCAGAGATTGCACCCTCAGCCCTTGATGGTGACAATGGTCTGGAGCGGGGAAACTGCAAATGTGCCCACCGCAGCATTCAGCCCAGCACACCCACTGATGGAGCTTCGGGGGCCCGAGGCCGCCCACCAGGGTGGCTACAAGCGAAAAGAGGAAGTGAGTGTTGGCCAGAGCAGGGAGGAATTAGAACCCTCATTCGTGGCAGGTGGGAATGTGAAGTGGCGCAGCCGCTGTGGAAACAGTATGAACATAGGAGCCCGCAGCCGCACCCCTGCTCTATATCCAGAAGCCAAGGCAGAGACTCAAACGGACATCTGCACACCCATGTTCACGGTCACAACAGCCAAAAGGTGGAAGCAGCCCAAGACGGATGAATGGATTAACAGAACATGGGGTATACATACAGTGGAGTACTATCTAGCCTTAGAAGCGGGGGGGGGGGGGGGGGCGGCTGGGGGGGGGGAGGTGGGAAGGGTCAAGTTTCTGTTGAGGAAGATGAAAAAGTCCTTGGGAGATGGTGGGGATGGTTGTACAATATGAATGTACTTGATGCCACTGAACTGCACACGCCTCAAAATGGTTAAGATGGTAAATTTCATGGTATTATGTATTTTACCACAATTTTAAAAGAGAGAGAGAATGGAGGCCTGAGCCACAGGGGTTTCTTACAAATGAGTTTTATTTGCATTTCTGACCCAAGCACAGATCCCACATACAGATTTCTCATCTGCACAATGGTACAGTAACAAGTGCAAAATATGCTTTATTTCAGGTACAAAAACAATGTGGCAGTATGACAACTTCTGTCTCGATGCCCACCTCCCATGACCCATCACACCCTCTTGACCCATCCAAGGCCCACACCACCCAGTAGACTCCCCACCACCTTCAGGAAAGAGTCACCCAATCTGGAGAAAGCTTGGAAAGTTACACGTTAAGGAAGAATCACATTACATACATGAACATTAGAGGACACAGTAACCAACTTTTTACCCAGCAAGGAGAGGGCTGGGGAGAGAGGCACACAAAACCATCTTCTTCTCCTCCTCCTTTTTTTAAGATTTATTTATTTGAAGGAGAGCACGTGAGCAGGGCAGGAGCAGAGGGAGAGGGACAGGCACACTCCCCGCTGCTGAGCGCGGAGCCAGACACAAGCTGTATCTCACAACCTGAGATCATGACCTGAGCTGAAATCAAGAGTCAGACGCTTTAACTGACAGAGCCACCCAGGCACCCCTCCCGTTCTCTTGTCTTTAACAACCAAGCCCCACCAATGCTTCACGACCAGGGTGCACCAAGCCCAGCGATGGAATCTCAGGATGAAAGCTAGCACTGCGTTAAGAGCTTGCCCCCCAAACCTGGCGTGAGAGAGTGGGGGGTGTGGATGTGGAACTCAGACCCGGATGCCCCAATTCTCATCCTGGCTCAATCCACCAGTGCTTGGAGGACCATGGGCTGGCATCTGATTTCTTATCTTGACTTCCTCACCTGGAAAACTGGGCCACGGCGGCCACACAGCACAGTGGGGAGGATGAGAGGGACCACAGCGAAGCACTGACCCAGGAGAGGACAGCCAGCATCCGCCGTGGCTGTGAGCATTGGTGTGATTACTAATAGAAGGCTGGATGCGGCATCCCGCTACCTGTACCTGGAGTGGAGAGGCGGTGGGCCCACAAAGACCAGACCGCCCCAGCAGGAAGGTGACCCCCGGCATGTAGGACTCAAGAGTCCTAGGCAGAACCGCCAAGTCCAGGCCCAGAGAACCCTTACTCAGGGCCAGGCAGTGGCCCTTCTCTATCACCACGCCGAGTTCCCTTTGTATGAGGAAGAGCCAGCAGAACGTGCAGGGAGCTCAGGCTATGAGCTCCAGGAGAGGAAAGTTCCAGTGACCTAAGCCCAGAGGCCACTGCCCACCAGCTTGCTGACCTGTTAATACCAGCACAGAACCCTTCCCTGCAGGCGGCCCTCCAACGCCAACCCCGAGCACCCAACCCAGGGGTCCGAGGCCCACCGGGTCTCCAGGAGCAGGCCAGCAGCCGGGAAGGAAGGAAGGAAGGCCCGCAGAGGGACTGGGGTGGACGCTTCACAGAAGTGAGAGGCCACAGGCAGGGGAGGCTCCAGGGCTGCTCAGCCAAACACTTCTCTTGCTTCAAAGCTCAGGACAAATACTTTTTAAAAATTGTTTCAAAGTCCTTATGTAATAGGATTTCCAGTGGGGACAGAAAGCAACAGAAAACCTTACCTCAGTGGTTGGCAAAGTTTTTCTGGGAAGGGCTGGATAGTACTTATTTTCAGCTTTGAGGGCCAAGAGGCAAATCGATAATTATGTCAGAAGAGAAAACCAATTTCCACAACTTTTTTGTCGATGGAATTCAAAATATAATAACTGAATACTTTTTTTGGTAACACAGGTCTACTAATGAGAAGAATGGAATTGGGACAGGGGGTTGCGGGATAACATTTCACTTGGTTTCAGAGATCGTGCTCCCTGTCATCAAACATCACACAACCCGGCAGTGAGCTGGATTTGGCCGGCAGTTTGCTGACCCCTACAAGAGCAGGTGTGTGTTGATCCTGGTGGGAGCTGGGTGATGGGTACTGGGGTTAATGATATTGTTCTCTCCCTGATGAAGGTTTGCAAACTTCTCATGATAAAAGGCTTTCCGCTCCTTGCTAGCTCCCTGCAGCCCACAACCCCGCCCCCGCCCCAGGGTTCCTCAAGATGAAGGTCATGAAGACAGGCTCCACACAGCCCCTTGGAAGGGGACCAGTATGACTGCTCGGATGACAGGGCTGGTCATCCCAAGACTAGGCAGTGACTGCCCCTCCCCACTGCATCACCATCAGCTGCCCAAACCCACCTCTCAGAGCCACTGCCTGGGGACGTTGCCCCTAGAAAGCCCCTACAAGCCAGTGGGGGATGGCAGGTCCAGCCCTGGGCCACTGGCCTGGGAGGCACCACTCGGAACTACTGGCTAGTCCCCACGGGAGTAAGGGGAAGGACACCTGGGAGAAGCCTTTGCAGAGAGGTCTAGAGAGCTCCGAGGAGCTCCCAGGGGGCCTGGCTGGGTCCCAGGAAGGCCTGGGGGAGGGGGAGGGCCTGACCAGCACCTCACTGCCCTGCCCCCATGGGGCAAAGGGAAGGGGCTGGGAGGTGATTAAAAAGAGTGTACAACCACTTCCTACTGGCCACAGCCTGACTGATGGTATCATACCCAGAGCAAGGAACGCGAGGGGAGAAAGGGCACGTGAGCCCCGGCTTTGGGGTCCTTGTCAGATGTCTGCTGCCAGCACTGCTCCCCTCCCCGGAAGAGGTGGACCTAGGGTGTGCATCCCCACCCCCACCCTGCTAACTAGGGCAACTTTACCCCAGACCAGTTAGTTTCATCAACAGAGCCTGAACAAGCGTCACACAAGATCTAAAGGGAAGAGCATGAATCACCGCTTCAGGCTGAGCTGAGAAGATCCAGGGCTGCGCTCGTGCCGGATACAGGAGCGAGGAAAGGGGTCTGCGCTGACGACCCGCGCGCGTGCACACACACATGCACATACACGCGCGCGCACGCACGCACGCGGGCATCTGTAATGCAGGCACAGAGTCCGGGCTGGGGCTGCCAGGGAACAGCAGGTCGCTGCTCTGGGGCACTAATGGAGCAGCCGCCCAGCTGTGAGCAAGACACGCTTCTTAAAGACCCGGCCCAGGAGCTAGACCTCACGCTGCGGGGCACCTCGCGGGGTGCATGAGCGGTGCTCCGTACAACGGGGACACTCGCACGGGCGCGTCACCTGCCCGCCGTAGGACCTTACGGAGGGAGGAGTGGGAAAGCCCCACCACCCCTCACATTCACCTCCTGACCGAATCAGCCACAGCTCGAGATGGGCAGACGCGCGGGCCAAGCAAGGGTCTGGGGGCCCTGGCTCCTGCACCCTCGGGCCCTGCCACGTCCACGTCCACGTCCGCGGCCCCTGCCCCTGCCCCTCATCCTCTGCTCCTCCGCCTTCTGCGAGCCTCCGGGCTTGCTCCCTCCGCTCCACGGGCAACAGCAGGAGAGGTTTTCCATGTTTCTCATCAACTCGTTAATGATTTTCGAGCTTAAGCTACTCAGGCCAGGCCCCGAAGCCGCTCTGGACTCGGAAACTTGTGACCCACAGCTCAGCCAGCTCCAGTCCGCTCCCGGGGAAGAGCCCTCTAGGTTAACAGCTCTTCCCAAGGGGCCCAAGGCCGCCTGAGCAGGGTCAGCGGGTCCGCTGGCTGACCTTTGCTTCAGACCCTAAGCCCCGACTTCAGACTCCCTACTCCATCTTGTTCTTTCTGTCCATCCCCTCCCCCAGCAAATCGTCTTGTCCCCCATTCAAAGGCCTCTGTGCCTTCACTGTAAAGGTGCAACCTGGCAGACGCGATAAGGTTTATCACAACCTTGCAAACAGAAAAAGAAACACGACGGCCTGAGACTAAGGAACTCAGCTCAAGGCTTCTGGTTCACAAGATGGTGGCCTGAGCACATGAAGAGATCTTCACTCTCTCCGGGGATCACACCTTTAAAAACGGCTGCTGGAGAAGGAGCCACAGGAGAAGCGACAGCCTAGAACCCGTGGGGTGGAGGCTACAGTTCTGCGCAGGCTGACCCAGCCCCCAGCCCCAGACTCTGGCCTCAGAGCTCACGGGAAAGGCAGTGGACATGAGTGGGGCGGGCTCTGGCTTTTCTGTACTTTCAAATGAAAAAAATTAAATCTACAGCCAGCTCATCTGACTCCCGTGCAAGGAGGACAAGCCGCCGAAACAAAGCTGCTTACATTTTGGTACCAAATTATGATGTGCATTTATTTCCTACTTCTTTATAAGCTACAAGATGCATCTAGAACCATGAGGAGAAGGCGAAAGGGGCATCTGGCTGGCTCAGTCAGTAGAGTTTGCGACTCCTGGTCTCAGGGTTGAGTTCAAGCCCCATGTTGGGTATAGAGATTACTTAAAAATAAAATATTAAAAAAACAAAAAATATTCAAACAAACTAAAAAACAGACAGCAGTGGGGGTTCCAGAAAATGGAAGCCTCCACTAACAGAGAACTTAAGGTAACAACAGATCTTTATTAGACCTTCATCTGGAATTAAGAAATAAAAATATTAGCCTACCACATTTCTATAGTGAAAATCGAGCCTGTTCATCACTTGGCCTGGGAAGTGGCATCACTTAGGTCTAGCGATTAACAGACACCCTGAAAGACTGGCAGTCAGGACACCGGAAGGTCTAGTCCTGATTCTGTGTGACCTTGGGCAAATGACTCCACTTCCTTGTGACTGAGGTCCCTCCAGAAAGGAAATGACTGGTCCTGACTTTCCCCTAGGACTAATGTGTGAAGTTAGGACATGCACCAAGTAGGCTTGCAGAATTCTGAGCAGAGCGCGGTATGAGCCAGTACTGTTGAGAAGGTTAAGGGGGAGACAGTAGGCGGAGAACAGAAAGACAGTCATAAAAATGGTGGAGTCACACATAGGCTGGGTTTTAAAAAAGGAGGAAAAAAAAAAAGGAGTTTCCCAATGACAGCCCCATGTCCCAGAAGAAAAGATCCAGTAAGAATCAGGGGCCTCTAGCAAGAGTCAACAACTGATGGGGGAACCAGGCATCCGCACTCAAAAGAAGGATGTTGGACTTCTACCTCATACCATGTACAAAAAGCAACCTAAAATCAATCAAAGGCCACTGGAGAGCTAAAACTGTAAAAATATCTTAGAAGGAAACAAAGGCATAAATCTTCTTGACCTTGGATTACACAGTGGTTTTTCAGATACTACACAAAAAGCACAAGCAACAAAAACACGTATCTTAGACTTCATCCAAATTAAAAACTTTTGTGCTCCAAAGGACGTCGTAAGAAAGTGAAGACAATACACAGAATGGGACAAAGTTTTACCATATCATGTATCTGATAAAGGATCTCCATCTAGAGTATAAAGAGAACTCATGCAACTCAGGATTAAAAAAAGACAAATGACCCAAACACAAAGGGGCAAAGGATCTAAATAGTTCTCCAAAGAAGACATACAAATGGCCAATAAGCACATGAAGAGAGGCTCAACACTATTAGCCATCAGGGAAATGCAAATCAAAACCACCAGGAGACACCACTTCACACCCATTAAGAAATGCTCTAATCAAAGGCAGATATTTAGCAAGCGTTGGTGAGGATGTGGAGAAATTGGAGCCTTCGTGCGCTGCTGGTGGGAAATGTGAAAACGGTCTGACTGCTTTGGAAAACGGTCTGGCTGTTTCTCAAAAAATTAAACATAAAGTTCTATATGACCCAGCAATTCCACTCCTAATATATACCCCAAAGAAATGAAAACATATGTGTACATAAAAACTTGTACAACTATGTTCATAGCAGCATTATTCATAATAGCCAAAGAGTAGAAACAACTCATGTTATCAATCAACCGGTGAATGGATATACAAAATGTGGTAGGTATATCCACAGACCCGGGTCTGTGTGGCGGGTCCTACACATGCAGTGTAGTGTAGAACGAAATATTACTCAGCTCTGAAAAGAACTGAAGTATGGATACATGTTCGACATGGATGACCCTAGAAAACATTTAGTTTAAAAAAAAAACAGCCACAAAAGGCCACCATGACAGGTCCAGAATAGGTAAATCTATATGGAAAGGAGATTTGCAGTTGCCTAGGACCAGGGAAGTTGGGGGGAGAGAGGGAAGGTGATCACTAAAGGGAATAGGGTTTCTTTTGGGGGTGAGGAAAATCTTCTCAAATTGAACGTGCTGATTCTGTGAATTCACTAAAAACCACTGAGTTGTATACTACTATAAATGGGTACACTATATGGTATGTGAACTACAGCTCAATAAAGCCGTTACCTGCTCCCCATCCTCCCCTAAAACAGAAAAGGAATCAGGAGCCTGTTGTACTCTGGAGGAACACCATACCTGTTGTCCCCACATAACCATGACCAGAGAGCCCCTTTCGCCATCTGAAGTGGCTTGATTTATATGATAAATTTCTATCACTGCCCTGTCACTACGTGATTATCAGGCAGGTGGCTTTGCCCCTCTAGGCTTCAGTTTCCTCATCTGTAAAACAAGGTCTACCCAGTTCTGATCATCTTTGACCCTAACACTATATTCCCTACAGTCCCCAAAAGGTCCACTTCAGAAGTTGTAAAATCCTGCTCGGTTGGTCATAGGGCTTCCTGGTGCTTTGGAAGATAAACCTAAGTTAGCAAAGGGTATAGATGACTGGGTCCCAGGAAACAGAGGCAAGATGAAGACTAATTCCTGAGTAAACTCAAATTTCCCCATAATTAAGCCACTAAGAGAGGTGATCCAACCATCCTAATGCAGGCAAAATGCCCTAAACACTCCCTCTACACATGAAAAAAGATAAAACATTTAAATGGGGGCCCTCAGAGAGGAGACAAAAGTCCTTAGGAAACTTGGCAAGTTTGGCAGTGGTTAACCAAGGTCTTCTCTAACGGGGACTTGGTTCAGTCCATGTGCAAGGGCCTGCTATCATGACTGTCAAGGTCATCTGATCACGCAGTGGGACACTCATTTCCTAAAATGTCCTCCTTTTATCCATGACTGCTGAGGAAATAAAATGATATAAAAGAAGTTCAAGAAAAAATAAATCATTTTGTTCTCATCCCTTTTATATGCGTGAAAAAGTACCTGAAAATAGTTGTTCTAGCCTCTCCCTCCCTCCCAAGGGCATAGACCCGGGTCTGTGTGGCAGGTCCTACACATGCACTCTAGTGTCTACATGACTAATACAGAGACAGGAGAGCCCATCTCTGGGCGCTGCGGCGGCAGGTCCTTAGAAACGAGAGTGCAGGTGAAAGAAGCAGAAGGCACAGAATAAATCCCATTCTCATCAATCCATCCAAGAACTGGAAAGACGGACGCTCACCAGCGTCGCTGAGAAGGGAAACCAACATGAAGACAGAATGGAGGCGACCCACCTACATCCAGTCAGCAGTCCTGGTCATGGAGACGGTTACCAAAGAAGGGGAAGGTTGGGGGTGAGGCAGGGCTTTCCCTGGAGGCAGGGGAGTGGTTCAGGAGGGTACAGTGGCACCAAGATACCCAGTGAACTAGCCTCCAATAAGGGAGTGAGGGGTTTCAGAGAAGATGCCCCCCAGGGGGGCATCTGTTTGCCTCTCTAGGACAGTAGGCAAAGAACAAGGAACCATTCAAATGCTGGAGGCCAAGAAGGGCAAGAAGAGCCATTGGCTTTCTGCATGCCAGAGACTGCATCCACGGGTTTCTGCTGGTTATTGGTCCGTGGTTTTCACAGACTGGGCCAAGTCCCTCCTAGTCACAGCTTGCCAGGTGAGGCCGCAGCTTACAGAGGTGCAATTTCTATGTCCAAGGGAATCCACGGGGCTGGGAGGTGGAGGCTCTACTTTACACACGCTACTTCTGCTCAGAGGCCACATTTCAGGATGATGTGATAGCCATCATTGCTCTCGGCTGCAAAGAGAAACACTGGGCATTTTACAGGAAGAAAGGCACGACGCTGTGACCTTGGGGAATTGGGGAGGGCACGGTACTGGTGTACCAGCAGAAGCCCTGCCAGGGGTATTGGCTCCAAATACAACTGCATAGAGCGAAGTGTGCTAACAAAAACAGGTATTTTAACACATGCCTTCACATGCCTTCTGCCTTACTGAGTTTCTCTTTGGCAATGGGCCTTTCTACCATAGCTCTAGGCCCAAGAACTAAAGGCTCTCTCTATCCAAGGCGGCTTTGGAGAAACTGTGGTTCTCAGGGTATTATGGCCCCCAGAGCTCCGAAGGCAGGTGCTGGCTAGATCCAGAGAACAGGGGAGGACAGGAATGGCCCTGTCACCGTTCAGGGTCTATGACCCAGTCATAGGGCTTTCATTCTGATATACTGCATACATTCACCTGCCCCAGCCCTAAGGAAGGTCACAGCTAGTCTCCCCTTTCTCCTGGCACAAGATGTTCCTTCTCAGACCCCTTCCTCAGGTGAAACCTTCATGCCCCACCCCTGCCCCAGATCCCTGCCCCACTAGGCCTGCAGGCTCAGCTGCTGTATTCCACACTTGCTCCTCCTGGAGACCCTCATTATAGAAAAACTCAAATGCATCTTACTTCTACTCAAGTACTGAGTTCATGGAGTTCACTTCTACTCAAGTTCACGTTGCCTGGCCAGGATTTCCCTTTCAGAACTGATTTTGGAGCCAATCTCCAAAGTTCTCACATCTCCAGGGCAGGGTTTCACAGGACGTGAAATGGGAAACGTCCTTTTCCCCAGAGGATGTTCCCAGATGTCTCTCAAGGGACCCACTGTGCGGGCAGGCCCCACTTACTTCGATTAAACAAGAAAAAGGGGTGTGCGGGGAGAGGGCTTTACCTTTTAAGGTACTGAGGATAAAACAAGACTCATCTTGAAAATTCTGCACCATCTGAAAGGCAAAAAGAGAGACCATGTCCCTTCAACAGTGAGTTCATAATATGAAAAGCCTCAGTGACACGGGGCCCAGCCACCGCAGGGAGGCAGAAATGACAGTCACTGTGTTTGCACAAATGCAGGAAAATGGTTCCACTTAACACTCACTAAGGAAACACGAAACAAGATAAACGTACGAGATGATCGCAGTCGTAATTAACAAAACCTGAACATAAAGGACAGAAAGGAGCCAGGCAGGGAAGCGAAACGTTAACATTTAATACAGGACTACATGTTTGTTTGCTTTTGTTTTCCTTTTTCCTACTTACTAGGACCTCCAATCTCTGTAACGGACACATTATAAGAGCATGTATGTGTATAATAGCAACAAAGAAAAAAATAAAGTCCTTAAAAAAAAAAAAAAACCTTGGTAATTAGCAGCCTCTGCATATCAGAGTCCTATGAGGACCAATATAAACATAGCGCCACTCCCTATGTCTACAAAGTGGCAGGGACAGAAGGATTACTCAGCCGCCTCTGCAGTTCTCGTTTTGATTAACTACCAGGTGACCTTGGAGAAGTCAGCCTTTCCCCTTCTGGTCTCCGTGCCCCATCTGTAAAATGGGGCTGCTCCCATGACAAAAGAACAGAACCAATATACAGAAGGATAGGAATTGGCTCCCACTGCCGGTGGAGCGTTAATCTCTACAACCACTTTACAAAGCTGTCCACAGGATCGGGTACCTTACTCCTCCGGGCCAGTGTCCCAGAGAAAGCCCTGCGCGTGCGCACACAAAGCACACCTAGGAACGCTGACAGCAGCAATGGCTGGTAAGAATGGGAACTGGAGGGGCACCTGGCTGGCTCAGCCCGAAGGGCACGCGACTCTTGATCTCAGGGTTGAGTTGGAGCCCCACGTGGGGGGCAGAGATTATTTGCATAAAAACTTAAAAAAAAAAAAAAAGATAACTGGAAGCAGCCCCCGTGTCAATCAGTAGTAGAAGCATGAATGAACTGTCACCTAATCACGCCACGCCATCCAGTGGGCCAGGGGCCTCCGGCAGCATCTCAACATGCTGAATCTCAAAATCTATGAATCTCAAAAACATAAAGTAAAATGAAAAGAAAGTCACAGAAAAACATGCTATTATCCACCTATATGAAGTCTTAAAATGGGCAAAATTAAAACAATGTATGGAGGAAAAGGGAATAATTAGTACAAAATTCAGACCAGCAGGTGGAGAGGTGGAGAGGTGGAGTGGAAGAGGAAATCAGCCCACAAAGAGGCTTCTAACATAATATTGCATTAACCTGAGTGCAGGTATTGGGCACTTACTTCTTCCTTAAACTGTAAAAATAAGTTCCATATACCCCTTGCATACATATGCCGTACTTCACAATATAAATGGAAAGACCATTTTAAAAATACTTAAATATACCCACAACACACATACTAGCTAACACGCAGCAAAAACCCTTTCCAAATTAAAAAAAAAAAAAATGCAACCCACATGTCATTGCCTCCTCTGGATTATTGCCCCAAATCCTGCAAATCCATCCACCTGTCGACCCCTGCCCCTCCCTGCAGAGGCTAATGATGCGTGAAGTACATTTATTCTATACTGCTGGCCTGCTCCCTCTAGGACTCTTGGCAGCCCAGCCACTTGGGCATGCGAAGCCCTACGCAGAGCCCACATGGGCTTAATCAGTAACTCCCTTGTTTAATTAAGTGCCCTTGCACCTCAGGCGCCGGCTCCGCGCCTGGCCGGGCTGCCTCCAGCAGTCGGGGCAATTAAGAACCAAAGGTTTCCAATTGATTCAGGGTTAAGAGGCAAGGAGACGTCGGGGAATATGAATCGCCTACTTAGCTGAGGTAGCACTGTGGTTCTGTTCTCTGCTTCACTTGCTTAACTGCCCACTCGGGAGGGCACAGGGCGAGCTGGGGAAGGGACTTCCTGCAGGGACCCGTGACATGGCAAGGGTTCCGCACATTCTTGGCTTTTGTCTTCACCAAAGAAATTCATTCCAAAATGCAGAGTGCCGAGTTTTCCTGCGCCCCCACAGCAGCCCATTGCTCAGGTGTCGTAACCTCCCTGGCTATTCTCAAGGAAGTGCTCAGGTCAGGAACCCTGGGCTCCAGTCTGTCTGGGAAGTGGAAATAGGGAAACAGCTGCCTGAGATTTCAATGGAATGATATGGAAGGAATTCTGACCCGGGGGCAAAACTAGCCAGTGGCAGATAAATGTACAGTTGGATCTCTGCTGCGTGTTTTAGGAATCCACACCTACACAATGCTCAGGCACACGACAGATGCCCGCACAAAACATTATCTGGCAGAATCACATCTAAGCTAATATGTACTCCTCTAGGAAAAGAGTAGGGAAGACAAGTGCCTTTCGCATTTGCCTTTTGTATTTGCCCGCCGCTGTTTTATATTTCCTGACTTAAGCTGTGAATTTTTTTTTAAGTAATCTCTGCACCCAACATGGGGCTTGAACTCACAACCCCGAGATCAAGAGTCTCATGCTCCCCCAACCGAGCCAGCCAGGTGCTCCATGAACTGCTTTTTAATTCAAGAGGAAGGAACCCACCAGCGCTTTGCCAACCTCCAGGGCCAAACTCCCATGAAATGGGGACTCCCATTCAAGGGGCTCAGGCAATTGTAATGACAAGTGGGAACAGGATTATCACCAATAATGACAATATATGAAATATACAAACCATTACAAGCCTTACAGTTCATATACTGTCAAATTTAAAGATCTCTCCATTACTTGCTCTCCTAAGTTAAAAGTGCCTAGCACCATCAATTACCACCACCACCAGCTTATCTGGTATCTCCGGGTGCCTGACACTGTTTTCTGTTTTCTCATTTGATCCTTACTACAACCTGCTCAGTGGGTGTAATGATCCCCATTTTATAGATGCGGAAACAGAAGCTCAAAGGGGTTAAGTAAATCTGCCCAGAGTCACACCACTCCTGGCAGCAAGGTCCGGGCGGGAACACATGTCCGATTCCAGAGCCCACATTCTCTCTACTTCCCCAGACACCATTCATGTACCATTTCCTCTACAAAGATGCTCTCAGAGCTCCCACAATAGGCTTGCTGGAATCTGCTGGGGGCTCAGGGTGGCCCCCCCCCCCACTCCCATCAGCCCAGCTCTGTTTCTTTAAAGGCCTCATTTCAGGGGAGATGGTCTCTGCAGCTGGACACCAGGGTTCCCACCCTAGCTCCACCCTTTACCGGCTGTGCAACCTGAGGCAATTACTCAGCCTCTCTGGGCCTCAGTTTCTTACCTGTGAAATGAGATTTCACCCAGTTCATAGGGAGGCTGTCAGGATTAATAAATGAGTCACAACATGTGTACTTAGGACAGTAAGCAATGGATAAATGCCAGCACTCCAGACTATTATTAGCAAGAGGAGGGGTCCAGGATAGAACAAGCTTAAAAACGAGGCACCAGGAATGCCTAGATGTAGCTGCAAACCCTCCTTGGCCATGATGGGACCAGATCACTCTGCCCTCTGCCAGAGGCCACTCGTGCCCCACACAGATCTGTGTAGCCAAGGGCAGACCCAGGGAGGCCGTGGCATCTTCGCAGGTCAGCAGAGAAGGGTTCTGGGCTCCCATGTGACCTGCGTGCTCTCCATCACCTGGACCACCTTCCATTCCACGGCCCCTGGGACCTGCCGCTCTCCCTCCTCCTGACTTCTCACAGCCCTGACTGTTTAAGCATCCCGGGGGCAGGGGTGCAGTCAATGCCATGGTTCCTGCATGGCGTACGGCCGAGGACAGGGTAAGGAGTGGATACTAGGTAGCTATTCAGAGCCTCGGAACTCCCCCCACACCCCCGCCCCTGCACTCCAGGGGTAGCCAAGAGCCTGTGGCATGCAGACGAAACCCATTTGCCATCTTTGGGCAGAAGTTATCCCCAAACCCCAGCGGGGGGCGTTTCTGGCGCAGGTCTGCCGTGCCTCCCTACGGCCCCAAGCCCTGGGCCACGAGTGGGGGTGGGGGCAGTGCTCACCTCGTTGCTCACCACCACATGGATGCCCGTGGGGCCCTGCCGGTAGACTCGGTGGATATGCTGGGGGGAGATGCTGTACAGGTTGGCGATCTTCTCAACCAGCTCCAAGGTGGTCAGCTCTTCCAAGAAGATGGCATGGTACACTGGAGGGGCAAGGGACAGGGCCTTCTATAGAACACACCCCTGCTTTCTGAGGAGACTGCCTATCCCCAAGCCCAACCAACCCCCCCGCCCCCACCAAAATCAGTCCCTCGGTTGTACGGATACTCATGCCCAGACCCATTCCGTGGGATCTGGCTGTAACAGGCACAAAGCCTCCGCAAAGCCCAGTGGCAAGGGCAAGGCAGCCAGGCCACGGTTCTTCATTTCTGTACCAGCCTCTCTTGGGAGATCATACATAAAATGGAGAATTCCCGCATCCAGCCTGTACCCAATGACACCCATGGCGGCACAGAGGCTGGAGAGCTCTGTATTTCTAACAAGCTTCTAGTGATTCTGACGTGTGGCCAGATGCACACCCTTGCGAGAGGAAGAACTCCTGCATTCCCTTTCCTTTCTTTCCACGGCTTAGAGGGGTCACTGGATGGCTCCAGGGGGGCAAGAGCGGGATTTAAGGATAACTCCTACTTTTTAAAAAAAATTTTATTTAAAATCAATGAATTATCATATAGTATATTAGTTTCAGACATAGAGCTCAGTGATTCGTCATGTAGAACGCCCAGTGCTCATCACATCACGTGCCCTCCTTAATGCCCACCACCTGGTTACCCCATCCCCCACCTCCCCTCCCCTTCCCCAACCCTCAGTTTGTTTCTTATGATTAAAAGTCTCCTATGGTTTGTCTCCCCCTCTGATTTTGTCTTTTTGTTTTTCCCTCCTTTCCCCTATGATCCTGTTTTGTTTCTTAAATTCCACATATGAAGAGATCATATAATTGTCTTTCTCTGACTTATTTCGCTTAGCATAACACCCTCTAGTTCCACCCACGTCGTTGCAAATGTCAAGATTTCATTTTTTGATGGCTGAATCATATTCCATTATGTACACATACACCACATCTTCTTTATCCATTCATCTGTCCATGGACATCGGGGCTCTTTCCATAGGTTGGCTACTGTGGACATCACTGCTATAAACCTTGGGGTGCAGGTGCCCCTTCAAATCACTGTGTTTGTATCTTCTAGGTAAATACCTAGTACTGCAATTGCTGGGTCGTAGGGTAGCTCTATTTTTAACTTTTGGAGGAAGCTCCGTACTGTCTTCCACAGCGGCTGCCCCCGCGTGCGTTCCCACCAGCAGTGTAGGAGGGCTCCCCTTTCTCCGCAAGGGGTAACTGTGACCTGACATCACAAGGGTCTTGTCCTTGCCCTTCTCCACAGCACAAATACCACTCCACTCCAGCACCGTGACCACAAAGGGAAAAGGGGCAGTGGGAGCACCCCCAGCCCACTGGAAGAGAACACTGACCCGGAGGCTGGAAATGCTTCCTTATAGGAAACCCAGCTCGATGGGTGCCCTGGGGCAGATGACTCAACACTGGGGGGCGGGGGAGGCTCAGGTTTCTCAAAAGCGAAGCACAACAGGATTAAACTAGAGGTTCCCGAACTCCTACCTCAACTGAGGAACCCTTGGTTTCAGAGGCCCTGTATTTCCAAAGCACATATGCACGTGCACACACAACACACCAGCTCCCTCTGAGAGGGGGTGGCAGAGGCCATGGCATTCCAGCCACACGACAGATCTGCCGTCCCAGGATTTCAGACAGGCTGACCCACCATCAGACTCTGTGCAGAGCACGTGGCCACCGCCCCTCCCAGTGCGGACAGCAGGTAAGAATGCCACGGCTCTTGTCTAGCATTGCCTTCTATGACAGATTCGAATGTACTTTTGTTGCTTTTCAACATTTCGGAGGCCCTTCCGCTTTTTCTGAGTTCACTTCTCCAACAAATCAGGCCGGCCAGAAAGACCTAGACAGCTTGCAGGCCAGCGTGTTTTGTTGTAACCTGTGGCCACCAGCCTTTCCTGCCCCAGGTGAGTGTGGGGGCGGCCAGGAGTGCTTGGGGCAGCTGAGGGGTCTGTGGGACACTCCTCTGAACGCCTCCCAAGCCACCTCTCCAGGGCCATGTCGGCAGCAGCTCAGGGAAACCTGAGGCTCTAGAGTAGGCAATCCCAGGCTGATGTCCCAACTCAGCCACCCTAGAAGCAAGCCCTAAAACAATCTCTACACGTCCTGGGGCCCCAGGGTGTGTGCAGGGGCAGCACCAGCTCTTGGGGCCTCCAGGAGCATAAATCAGAGCTGTGCTTGGAGCACCTGCCCTGAGCAGGTGCCGTGCACGAGGCTGCCCTTTCCGCATGTGCAGGAAACCCCAAGGCTCAGGATCTGTCCTTCACAGGCTAACAGCTGAGAAGCAGGGTGAGGACCTAGCCGCTCTCCAGAAATGTAGAGGGGCCAGACGGAGGGCTCAGAAGCCAGCCCCCAGGGTCCGAATGTTTGGGTCCTGGCTCTGCCATGTACAATGCTGCCATCTGGGGACAGTGATCCACCCTGTGCCTCAGTGTCCCCCCCAGCGAAACAACATTACCAACAGTGCCTACTAGGAGAAGCGAGTAAGCAAGCACACGGGAAGCCCTTTGGACAGGGACTCGGTGAGCCTTCCTACTCCTCCGGTGCTCCCTCGCTCTCTGCAGACATATGCAGAAGAGCACGGACTCTGCAGCTTGAGACCGGCCACTGGTCAGACCGTCAGCACTCACAGACGCTCAGAAGCAAGGCACTTCGCCTTACACGCCTTGTCTCACCGAAACCTCCCACCTCAGGGGGTAGCGTCGCTATCTGCACGTGCAGAAGCAGATGCACGAGCCCTGGTGCCCTTCCCAAGGCCACACGGCCAACACGCGGCATGGCCAGCACTGGTGTCCAGACTCAGCTGACCTCGAAGCTTCTGTCCTCTCACCAAACTGCCTCCAAACTGCCAACCCAGAAGAGTCACATGCCCCTGAGGTAGCTCTAGCTCCCACAGCCGTTCTCCTTTGCCCTCGGGCAGCCACCAAACCAAATGGGAAAGACTCGTCCAGCTGGGGGGACACCACCATAGGAGGAAGCGCTCCGGCATTCAGGCCATCGAGCGTCACTAGCCTGGGAGCCGAAAGGCCTGATGCCCAATTCTCCCACGAGTGGCTAAGCTAGCGGCTGTTGGGGGACACATCCCCTCTCTGGGCCTGCTCCCCAGGGAGCAAATAAGTAAGCTGAACCAGCTGTTCCGGGACAGGACTTCCACCTTAAATATTTCAATTCCAGGAGGAAGTTTAACAAAAACTCATCCTTTGGAAAAAAAAAAAAAAACACCTTCATCCTTGGAGAAAGCAGAGTGAGGTGATCGGTGGACACGTTCTCGGCAAGAGGACTCATGTTGCTGCTGTGACCTGGCCACCCAGTCAACAGCCCTGGGTTGGTGGGGCAAGGGAGGGCTCCCCACAACTCACCACACAGACTGCTGTCCCCACCACCATCCCGCTTCTGCTGCAGCGGTGCTCGGTTCTGCTCCAGCTCCTGACAGACGTAAATGGTCATCTTTGGCCTCACATTCCTGGCAGGAGGAGGGGAAATAAATAGCAGGTATTGGGGGAGGGGCGTGGTGGGGAGGAACATTCCAGAACGTCCCAGAACACAGGGTGGAACTAGCAGAGAAGGATTCAGGGAGAAGAAAGGAGGCCGCGGGGATGCAGAAGGCCTTTGGCTGGGCCTCTACGGCTTCATGCAGGTTTGCCCAGAGGCAGAAGGATGGCCAACCCCTCCAAGTCCTGTGTAAGCTGCCATGAGGGCGCTCTGCCCAGAACATGCGTCTCAAGACACAAGGTGTTTTTCAGGGCGATGACAAGAGCAAACACTTTCTCGGGCTTACCCTGCCCCAGGCACCATTTCCAGAACTTCATATGCCTACCTCATTTCATCGTCACACAACTAGGGTGCTGGAACCACGGCCCTCCTTTTACAGAGGAGGAAACCGAGGCTCAACAGGGGTTAGGGCTTTCGTCTAGTGAACAACTCGTAAGAGGCAGACCTGAGATGCACACCCAGGCTCTCGCCCTCACTCTAAAACTGTGCTGTCCACGCGTGAAAGGGAAATGAGATTTAAAACTCGCTTGGTCAGTCATATTAGCCTGAGACAAAGCGCCCCACAGCCACATGTGGCCAGGGCTGCTGGACTGAAGAGGGTGGCCCTGAACATATCCACTGTGGCAGACCCAGCCCATCCCTGGCTGAGATGGGGCTCCCTGCCATACCCTGCGTCCAGCTAGAAACTGACACCCACCGGCCTTTGATGGCATTGAAGAGCCGGATCCCATCTGCAGGGCCACAGATCTGGACCAAATCGTCTCGAGACATCTTGAGCAAGTCAGCACCTAGTCAGGGAAATGGGGCCGCCCATTAGGAGGACACACAGAAAAACTTCTGTCCTCAGGCACCTGCAGACGTTGCACGGTGACAGAGTCAGCCTCATGCTCAGGGAGCACTGGACGTTCCACGGAGACAGAAACAACAAAAAGCTAAATATCAGGAAATCACAGCCCCAGAGATGAGTGGTGTTCTCAAAGGTCAGAAAACAGGCATTTACCAAAGCCGACAGGTCCTTACCAGCTGTGCTCCCTGTCCCTCCCTCTGTACCGTTTACTGGCATGTAACAGAAGTGCATGTAACCTAGCACAGGCCGCTGATGACACGCGCACTTGTCTAAATGCAGAGGTACACAGCTCCCTGCATGCGGCCACTGGGAGTGAGAGGCAGAACATTCCCACCTCCCACTGGCCCCCCAGGCCGGCCACTCCCCTGCCTCTGGGGAACCACCATCCTGACTGCTCGTGCTTAAAAGTCTTGCTGGCTTCTTTGAAGTTTACATAAGCGGAATGGAATAGGATGTACTTTCCCATGCCCGGCTCCCGTCCTCCAAGTCCTGTTTAAGGGCTCATTCATGGTGTCTGTGGTTAGAGATCACTCATGGCCATTATCAGCTAATATTCGTTGCATGAATACACTACAATCACGTGTCCATTCTCTGCTGATGGGCACGGGGGTTGCTCCCAGCTGGAGAGATTATGGATAAAGATCTATGAACATCCTTATCGGTGGATGCAGTCCCTCCTCAAAGCCCAAAGAGTCCCTTAGAGCCTTATGCCCATGTGGCCTCTCCAAGGGACAAGTATGCTACCAGCCTTCTGCTAAAAACCAGCCGGCAACCACATGGCCAGGAGCGACGATATCCATCCCCCTTTTCCTGCCACGGTGCAGATGCAGTTTCAGGCATAGCTCTGCAGGCACAATGGCTCCCACTACATAAGGAGTAAAAGCGCCCAAAATCCCTCCATTGTTCTACCAGGCCCCTCGGTCCCTCTCTGACCTCATCTCCTTCCCCAGTCCACTTAGCCCCACTCACCTGGGTGCCCAGCTCTGCGGCCACACACCAGGCAGGCCCCCACCCTGTGGCCCTTGCACTTCCCCCCTGCTTGGACATTTCACTGGCCCCCTACCCACTTGGCTCACTTCCTCCCCTGGGCCCAGCCCCTGCTCAAGGGCACCGTCTCGGGAAGGCCTATGCTGAGCAACCCCCCTCCCGCCCCGAAAATGGCAGCATCCCTCCCTGCTCCTCCCTAACCAGAGCCAGGTCCCTCCTCTGAGCCTGCCCACCACCAAAGGGTCACGTTGCACTGAAATATGTGGTTCACACATCTGTGCAGACTCAAGGCTGCAAGCTCCTGAGGACGGGGTCCCTGGCCGACCCTCCTCGTACCTGCCTCCCCCAACACAAACGAAGTTCTTGCAGAAGCTGAGCTGAGAGACAACCATGTGCGGTTTTCCTTCCCCTCTCACAGATGTCCTTGGGAGCCACTCCTCTAGTTCTGGGTCAAAACTTTATTCCTGGTCACTGTGGATTGACTCCACTTGGTGGCAGGGTTCACTGCTCCATTTACCCTTTTGCCAGACAGCCCTGGCTCCGGGTCTCTGTCTGCCGGCCCCTCCGGTAAGAGTTTGAAGGAAGCAGCTGTGTGCTCCCTCCCCTGTGGCTTCACCACCATTTCCCAGGTCGTGGCTCTGGAGACAGCGTGACGGATGGGCGGCATGGTGGTGGGAAAAGTGCTAAGAAGGCTTGCTGAGTGTGCCCCAGCCCACCTGGCGCAGGGGCCCTTCCCGGGCAAACTAGGGCCCACCCCAGGGGACCCAGATGGTCCTCCCTGAAAGCCACACTCGACTGGAAACTCCGAGGAGCAGGGCTTCCTATTTTAGCACTTGGCCCAGGGTCAGCAAAAAGTGAGCAAGCGACCCACACCACACTGGGTCCCCAGGAACAAACCACGACCCGGCAGGCAGTGCGGGCAAGTCCAGGAAGGCAACTGATTTGTGAAGTGTTTCTAAGATCCCTGTGGGTTTTAAGAACAACACAGAGATGCTCACCTGAGAAGCTGGCGAAGAGCCGGCAGAACTGTGAGAACCTGTTTCGGTGGAGCCACTGCTGGGCATCCTGGATCGAGGCTGACGGAAGCAGGTGCTGCAGGCAGAGAGAGTGGGGGGGGGGGGCCTTGACATGACCACGCCGGGTCTGCCCAGGGACACGCGGCCAGAGAGCCCGGCTGCAGACACTTACATCATTGCCCAGGGGCAAGGTCTCCACGGGGTGCGTCGGAGAGCTGTTCCTGCAAAGGAAGAGAACAAGCGATCAGCTGCGGGGACAGCCCCTTCTCCCAGCCCGGCGCTCTCCCCTCCCCTCATGGAATGGCACTCCCTCGTAAATGCAGCAGGGCCTCAAGAATTTCCCAGATCAGAGACATGTAGGCGGAACCACCTGCACAATCCCTCAAAATCCCTGACCAGCCCTTCAGGGCAGACACGATGTTCTGACTAGCAACACAGCCGGGCCAACAAATCACCCCTCCACCCCGAGCTTGGGGTTTGTTTGCATCCGATTCCCTCCCACGCAGAGATCCCCCCACCAGCCTCGGCCCCAGGGGAGGGCAAGCTGCCCAAGGAGCCCCAGGCGCTGTTTGGGTGCCTGGACAGCGGCAGCCAAATCCCCCTCTGAGGAGACAGGAGAGGGCTGCAGGCTCCTGGGGAGGTATCCCGCCCTGAACAGGTAGGCCGCAGCATGGCATCCATCCACGAGAACATTCTCATGGCTGGAGACACACCGCCCTCCCTCCAGGGCTCACCCATGGGGAAGGCACAGACCTAAATGCCTGGATTTTTTTAAATTAAGAGAAAGATACATCTTTAAATGACCCTCCCAGACAGACACAGTGAAGAAGGCACAACGTGGATGGACAGAGGTGTCTCATTCTACGTTTAAAATGACAACGTGGTAAGTGTTACTTTGCGTGCACTTTACCACAGTAGCAATGAAGAAAAAGCCCTCGCTGGGATGACCCTCAGACTGGTCGTCAGCGACAAGAGCTGCCCTTTGTCCAGTGTCCGTGAGGCGCCAGGCGCCTTACACAGTCCCCCCCCGGTCCCTGCATGAATCCTCACTCCCTTGGTAGCAGGGAAAGTGAGGCTGAGGGAGGTTAAGGAGCTCACCCCTAGAGAGGGGGGATTTAACACTTGGTCCACCTGAATCTGAGCATGACACCTTGGCTATGCGCGCCCCCTTCTCAGGGAGGCCCCTCATGACCTTGTGAAATCAAGTTCATGGACACTCTCACTCCCCCACTAGTAAAGTTCTCTGTACGCCAAGCACGGGCTTTGAGGACCCCACAGGTTCCACGCCTACCTGCTGAACCTGCCCGGTGTCTCCCTGCTTCCCATTGCCCCCCAGAAACAGGATCAGGATGTGTGCAGCCATCACAGTGGCACCGTGAGCCCTTCCTGTGTCACGCAGCCCGGGATGGGTCGGACCGATGCCCGCCAACCCCTGCACCATGGTCACCTTACAGTCAGTGTGGCCTGTGCATCTGCAGAGCCGGGTGACCAGGAGTGAGGCCACTCCCATATTACAAGCCCTGAAACATCCTGAGCTGACCCATGCTACCTGGAGAATGCACACAAGGACCCGGAGAGAACCAGGACAGGCCCTTGCAGCCGCTGGAGCCGCCCGAACGGCTGCCTCCTAAGGCCCCATCTGTCTAGGCCACTCTGCCCACCTGCTTCTACCGGGGGGAAGGGGTGGGAGGGCGGCTTCTGCCCCAGCAGACAGTGTTTACAGAAGCGTGTCCAAGCACAGAAAACGTGCAGCCCACTCTGGTGCCAGCACACCAAGCGGGGGAAGACACAGGGAAGAAGATCAAGGAAGGAGCCGAGACCCATCATCACTCCAGGACCTCCGAAGGGAAAGACGGCGGACGTACCCTTCACCAAGGCCGAAGCTGTTTGGAGAGCCATTGTAGCTTGGAGACGGGGCGCTGTTCACTTGGTAGGCCATGTCCGGCCACGGGGAACACTGCAGAAAGAGCAGAGGGCGGCAGTGACTCGTGGGCCGTGGCAGTCAGGAGGAATTCAGGCTACAGAGGTGCTGACCCGGCTCCCCTCCCCCGCAAACCAGCATCCATCGAGGCCGGCGCAGGAAACCACGGATCCCTCAGCATTCCCCCCGAGTCTCCCAGGGCCCACATGAGGCAGCGAAGTGTGGGTTTACTAGGGCCACGCCCAAGAATTCAAGCATGGCACAGGAGAGACCTGAGATGCAGCCATTCCCAGAGCAAGCGAAGCAAGGCATGCGTCTCCGTGGGCTTGCTAGCAGTCGAACCAACGAGGGAAAGAAACCTCATCGGTCACCTGGGTCCACAGGGAAAGAGCTGACGACAGAGGCCAGCTGCCTGGAGGGCAGGGTTTCCAGGTGTAGACGAATGTGTGTCCACGCATGAAAGAGGGAGCACTGGACACGGATAACTTCCAAACAAAAATCATCAGTGAAGTTCAGTACTGAGGCGCCTGGGTGGCTCAGTCGGTTAAGTGTCCAGACTCTTGGTTTCGGCTCAGGTCATGCTCTCGGGGTCATGAGATGGAGCCCCGCGCCAGGCTCCACGCGCACCGGGGAGTCTGCTTGTCCCTCTCCCTCTCCCTCTGCTCCTCCCCCTACTCTCTCGCTCCCTAAAATAAATAAATAAATAAAAATCTTACCAAAAAGTTCAGTACTAAAACCCGCACTATTTGAAAAGAGAAATGGCCAACAGGCCCTGGAGAGCACAAGGCACGTGAGCACCTCCAAGAGCAGGCCAGCCCCTCTGGACATCATTCTATGTATGTTTGTTACATGTCAGGTGTCCTGCGAGGAGCTAAGGGAGACAAAGAAAACACGAAAGACGTGATCCTTGACCTCAAGGCACTTCTTGTGCAGAAGCCAAAAATGAACATATGTGAGAATCGCCCAAAGAAAGCAAAGACATACAGGTTTTGCCTGTTGGGGAAGCCAGCAGACAAAGTATTCATTTCTTCCCTTCCCTGTGATGACACCTCTTTGGAGACAGCCAATTTGAAGCATTCCTAAGATTTACCATCATCCACCGAGCCACAGGTTGGTAAATATTTAACTCTGTTGTGCATGTGGGCTGGAATTTCGCGGTGCTAAACTTGGGAGCTGAGGAGGAAAAGCCAACAACCTGTCACCTGGCAAGGTCATGGGCCAGGTGGGGGTTTTGACCAACTGCACCACGCTCTGAGAAGGGCTTGGAAGGACGTGGTCTAAAGCACCCCTGGCCATCAGGTGAAGGTCAGAGGAGAGTCAGGAGCAGAGAGGTTGAGGCTCAGCCTAGAACGGAAAGGTGTCTGGAGGCAGAGGGCTGTGGGAGCATGGAGAGCACCCTGGGGTGCCCCCACGGAGGGGACTAGGGCCTGGGGAGAGCTAACTGGTCTGAGCGCTAATTCACAAATGCAGGGCCTAGCACTGCTTTGCTGCTGAGAGTAAGCCAGGCTCTTCCTACGCCGGGACTCTCTGGCCACTGTTATCCTGAGCCTGATAAAACACCAGTTACGTATCTCTCTCTGCCGCAAAATTAGCTTCCGTACTCTATCTTGTTGCAAATACCCTTCTGCACATGGCTTATTACACATGCGTGCACGCACGCGCACACACGCACACACACACACACACACACCTCATCAGGCAGGACTGGCCACCATTCTCTTAGGTGCTCTGTGCCCGGGCCTCCCCTCCTCACTTAACACAGTCTTAACCCCCACCATGGCCGGTGCGGGGCCTCATGTATTTGTGGAGGGCTTTCTAAGCACGTCAAATTATTCAACAAACAAACGCCCACGAGCTGGACTGATTACAGAATGCAGTGGGGAATAGTTGTTTAAAAAAAAACAACAGAGCCCAGAAAGAAGTGGCACCAGCGGTGACCAGTGGCAGGAGGAAGAAGCACCTGAGACAGTGAGTGTCTGAGAAGTAATGTTGGACACAAGGATGGTGGGGAGCAGGGTGCTGCTGGAGTCTGGGTTAGGAGGGAACACATTCTAGTATCCATCCAAACAACAGGGCAGCAAAGTAGTTCGCAGCCCTTGACCTGGGGAGCCCGCTCTGAGAACAGAAGCCTGCAGAGATCTACCGCATGCAGAACTTCACGCGCCCAGGGTCACTCGCTGCACCCTGTGGACACAGCGAGCACAGAAAGCACCAAACGTCCACCCACAGGCCATCTATCTACATAACAGAGGCCACGCCTCTGGGTAAAGAACCAGAAAGCTCTTTATGAACAGATGGGGAACAGACTCCAAGCTAGGCTATTAGATAAGGCAAGCAAGTTACAGAACAGCATGTCAGCGTACACTGCTGGGTGTAAAGGCAGCAGGCGTGGATGAATTGGACGAATTGGCTTCACTGGAAGAGAAAGCTGGGCCACGTACATGAGGAGCCAGAGACGCCAGGCGCCCCGGGGAGGGAAAGCTCGAGGCCAGGACAGTTTGGAGAGAGGTATTTTCTGATGTATATACACTCTCCTCTATTGGATTTTGGAGCTTTACCTATTAAAACGATAATCACCAGATTCTGGAAAGTGCAAACGGCAGCACCAGGCTGGAAGTTATTTCGGAAACGCCATCCCGACCCCTGGGCCTCATCACATGAACCACAGCTCTGGACCTGGGAACCTACCACGACTTCACGGGCACTTTCAAAAGAGGCATTTACCCACAGTGGGCGTTCTTCCCAAGAATCTAAACCAACAGTGCGCCATCATCCTGCTCCTGGCAAAAGGCTGGTGGGGGCGGGCCACACCCCGGCAGTAGGCCAGCTCACCTCTGTGAGAATGGTGGTCTCGTAGGACGGCTGGTACTTCTCCTTCTCCTGGGCAGTTCTTTTCTCCATCTTTTCCCGGTCGGTCTTCTGTTTCCGGTCAGCTCCCTTGGGCTACAAGTGCAGAGCACAGGAGTCCAATTAGTCCAAAGTGAGCAGAGGCGGCTGTCAGAGAAAGACCCGGGGCTCGGCGACAGTCCCCAAGGCCTGCGTGCTCCCGGCCTCTCCCCGGGGCCCGGGAGTCCAGGCAGGATCCTCGCTCACCTCCCAGGCGTCAAGCACACGGTCCTCCTCCTGGAGCCCCTCCCCTTCCTCACCTGAGGGAACTCACGGCCTGCTACAGGGTCCTGCCACTCAGCTGCTCAGGGGGAAATGCCAGCCCCTCTACCAGGGGCTGCTGGCCCATGGACAAAACCCTTGGGAGCCACAGCAAATTGCAATGCGTGCCTTGGGTTACCAGTGGAGGGCGAAGGAAGTGGAAGAAGTCAGGGCTGCTGGTGGGAGTTTGGTCTGCACCTGTGTGCTGGGAAATCCTGGACACATCGTGAAGGCCTCCCAGCTCCCAACTCCAGGACTAGCGTGCAGCTCCCCGCTCACACGCCCCACACAGGGTAACCCCTCCAACCTCACAGAGCCTATGCTGGGCGCCCAGCAAACATGAGCAACTTACAGAGGCACTACTACTCCTGTCATTTACAGGTAAGGAAACTGAGGCTCAAGTGACTTGTCAAGAATGGAGAAGAACCTGCTCTGGCTGGTCGGGGTCTTCAAAAACAAAAACCCGAAGCAGAAGCAAGTGTTGACCAGGTGAAGAATCCAAGATATATACCATGTCCAGGTATATATCGCAACCTGGCCCACCAACCAGCCCTGCGCCTGGGTCGCTCTGGACGTCCTGTGACTATCACCTTCTCTGAGTTCACAGCCTGCTTGGTGGTTTCTGACATTAAGTCTCCAAGCAGCCCCAGAGCCCCAAACTGAGCGGTCTCCCTGTGGATGCAGTGGACCGTGCATGGTGCACAATCAGTGAAAACAACCTTCAGGGTTGCCACCTTCAGGGACTTTCATCCCAGAATGCACCTTCCTCAGGCCACACAGCTTTTCATTTCCAGCTCAAGAGCGTTTTAGGAGACCACCCTCGGGGTGATGTGATACCCATGTTAAAACAGAGGCAGGTCTGCAGGGGGTCCTCTGGGGGCAGGGATGACAGATCTGGTGTTCAGAGAAAGACCAGGCACGCAGCACCTATACCCCAGTCGCCTGCCTGCTCCCCAGCCCCTGCCCCTAACAGGAGGCTCTTCCTCCCCGTCCAGAGGCCATAGGGCGAGCCTGCGTGTGGGGAAGGCACTTGTCCCAGTGAGGCCTGTGGAGAGCTGGCTGGTCCGAGAGGGGTCCTGTCTGTCCTGTCAGAGGCCCTGACACCCCCCCCACCCCCAAGCCCGAGCCTTGCTCCAGCCAAGCAGGAGGCTGCCCCGTGACGAGGGTGACAGGGGTGGAAGAATGACAGCCAAGTCACTGAGACTCTGCCTGGCGCTTGCACGCAACCGCTTGAGCTGCTTCTGTGATGGGGCTGGGCGCACAGGGTAGCCACACCTCCCCAGGCATTCTGAGAAGCCCGTTTCAGGTGACTGGGGCCCCTACGTCCCTGCAGGAGATGCCAAGGCCTGCCTTGGGTCACTCAGACAAGGCAGCTTCTGGATCAATTCCCGTGATAGCTGGTGTGTGGTCCAAAAGCCTGGAGCCCTCACCCCTGAACTTCTGCCTCGAGGTGTAGACAGGGGAGCTGGCGGGGGCCATGGGAAGGCCTAGGCGCTCCAGCGGGGGGAGACACTGTCCGTCTCTCCTGCTGCGCTGTGCGGCCTCTGAGCCCCAGGAATTCCGCTGGATGCCACTGGACCTGAGCACAAGGACAGCCAGCCGGGCCACAGATGTGGCGCACACAACGAGGACAGAGGTGTGACCGGGGACAGGCACAGACATCCGGCGGCGCAGCTGTGGGGCCATCCACGGGAAGTCAGCACCCCGAGACCCCGGAGCGGGCAGCAAGAAGGAAGGCCGGAGGCCGCGGCACCCACCGCACTGGTGGTCGGGCTCAGGGGAGGGGTGTGTGTCGGAAACGGCCACGTCCTGATCCCCAGGGGCCTGAGGCTGTCAGCTCCCAAGGCTGCAGCGGAATCAGGACTGCGAGCAGTGGGGGAAGGGCACAGGAAGATGAGCCTGCGGCATCCCAGAGGCTCCGACGTAATCACGGGGCCGGTAAAGGTGGGCGAGGGGCCGGGGAGAGGAGGCCGGAGCGGTATGACCCCAAGAGCCCGGCGCTCTTGCCAGCTCTGAAGACAGGCGGACGGGCCACAGGCGAGGAACGCAGAGGCCTCTAGAAGCTGGCAAAGGGAAGCAGAGGGAGCCTCCGGAAAGGAATGCAGCCCTCCTCACACCTTGATTGTAGCCCAGTGAGACCTCGTCGGACTTCTGACCACCAGCCCTGAGAGGTAATACGTGTGTGTGGCTCGAAGCCACTAAACCTGTGGTCCTTTGTTCCAGAGGCAACAGGAAACAACTATGGTGGGCTTGACTGCAAGGAGTCATCGTCCCGAAGCAGGTTTCTGAAGAGTGCTACCGCTCTGGCACGAACGACAATCACGCTCCCACCACGACCCGTGCCTTCCCACCTGGGGCGGCCTCGCTAACTGAGCCGGGGCCCGCCCCTCCCTCACCCCTGCGGACGCCACAGGCTCTGCTGCGACCCTGCATCTCCCCAGGCCACGCAGGACTCTGGGCTGCAGCACCAGCCACCGACCACGTCTAGGATGCATCGGTCCAGACAGCTGAGATGAAAAGTAGTGAACAGGCAACTGCGGGGGGCGGGGCGGGGGAGAGGGGGGACACAGGAAGGAAAAGAGAGGGGATGCCTCCAAACATGTTTCCTTCTCCAGCAGGAGGCCGCGACACAGGGAGCTCTACGGCCTCGGGCCCTCCATAAGAACATCTGGGGCCAGGACTTCCGCACGGGGTCTCTTGACTTGATTGTTAAGGAGAATCTCATGGGCAACTACAGAATCTGTGGCCAACTACAAAGCGCTTGGGAAGAAAACGAAAACCTAAACACGTGCAAGTCCTGGCAGTCTTACAAAGCAGAGCCGGGCTCAGCCACCCGTGCTGCTGCACGACAGAAGGTGCCCCCGCACAGGACGCCCACAGCGGGCAGGCCCTGTCAGCCCAGGACGTGCGGGCTCACGCTCCTCGGGGGCCCAGGTGCATGGGACGCCAGGCTTGCGCGGCTGTCCCTGTCCAGCACAGGCGGGGACCCCACGGGCATGGCGGCCACAGGTGTGCACAGTGGGGCAAGGACATCCTACCTTGAACACCTTGATCTGGCAGCTGGCTGAGTGCAAGTGCTCTGTGTACTCCCCATTCTCGTTCTGCTTAAATGTATCAATCTGCACCCGGAAAGGCACCCCCTTCTCGCCGCCGTGCTTCCGGGGAGTGAACTCTGTGCTGATGCAGTGCACCTGGAAGGGGAAATGTGGGCCGGGAGCAAGGAGAGGGGTGAGGCCAGGTCCTGGACTCCTCAAGGGCCCCTCGCCAAATGGAGGTTTCCGTCCTGCCTCGTCAGGTGCACACCTGCCTCAGCCTCCCCGCTCTCCCACCCACACTCCCATCAGGGCGATGGCCTCCCCCTGTCCCCTTTACGAAGGACACGCCCTCCCACCTTTGTCCCTTGACCTTGGAGGCCCTGCCTGAGCAGCTCCGTCCTCGCCACTGCTCAGGCCCAGGGGCCCCAGCGGCCCCACCCTCACTCCCTCCTCCCCTTTGGCAGATCCCACAGACTGCACAGCTCTGTCCCCAGTGGCCCTGGCATCCCGGTTACTCGGGCCAGGCCAGGAGCAGGACCGGGAGGCTAGAACCATTTCTATGTTACCAGTACCTGCTACAGAAAAAGGCACTGGGTAACATATTTCTTATTGTAATACTATACTACTGCAATAATATATATTATTGTGGTAATACAATAATATTGTAATCATAACTTTAAAATACAATAAGAATGTTGTAATTATGTAAAAAAAAAAAAATCACTAACTTTTACTGAGCAATTGCTATGGACCAGGCACTGCAGTAATGACTTTATGTTCATTATCTGATTTATAAGACAGGTAGAAAAACTAAGAGGCTCGGAAAGGGACATAGAGTAAGGGAGAGAGCATGTGTCAGCCCAGAAGCACAGCGGCCCCGCCAGGCCCCTGGATCCACACCAGGTGCTTGATCACCAAATAATTAATTGAATTAAAGAAACTCTCCTGGAAAAAAATTTCATTACATGTTATCTATGCGAGGACAAACTTATTTTGTAACAAGCTTACATATTGTTAAGCAAAACCCACACAGAGTTCTACAACATGCCAAGTCCTCTTCTAGCTCTGGGGACCAACCAGCTCTGTGACTGAGCCACACTCCTGTACCCCATTCCCTACAACGTGCATCCCTGCAACACAGAACAGAGCCCATCGGGACCCCGCGGGTGGATTATTTTGAGGAACATACAGGCCCCAAAACTCTGGCTTCCCCCTCCCGCTTACCTGAATGAACGCAGAGGCTCTCTTCGAAGGGTCCCACAAAAATTCGACTGCGTTCAGCTGGGTCGGGCTGGCCCTGGGGTCCAAGATACCAACAGACAGTGGAATATCTGCACACACATACACACACACAAAAGTGCAATTGTCAGCCACTCCCGAAGATTCAGGGAAGGACTCTCTCATTACAGGTCCAAATTCCTTAACCACAATTTGAAATGCCGAAAGTCCTGAAAACTAAGTTTTGCATAATTCATTTGGCAGCAAGCCCAACTTAAACTGCCATGAAGCCATTTCGAGTCTTTGTCCCATTTTGGGTGAACATTTTACCCCTACTGCAGAATATTAGTGGGCCTGGTTGCCTGTTGTGAGGCATTACCTGTCACTAGGGGGTCTATGTGCCCTGTTGTCATTCTAACTTCTAAATTCCAAAACCCAATGGCTCCCAGGGTTCGAGATAAAAGACTACGCATAGACCAGTGCCTCAGACCCCAAAATTCAATTTCTGTTGCCCATCTCTGCGATGCCCATGCTTCCCTTCTCAAACTCCTTTAAGGCAGGACCCTCTGCAAAGCCTTCCCAGCAATCCCCGATGGTAGGCCTTTGAATCAGAAGTCCCCGAGGGCAGGCCTGGTGGCATGGGCATGTCTGCCAGCCCCCACAGCATTTCACCCAGGGCAGGAGTGTATTAAAGTGCCCTATGGAGGCATGAGTCGGATGGTATCGGGGAAGAACCCCAATGTGCTCAGAGCCTTGGGCCCCTCATGGCCCAGGAGACTCACCGATATCCAGGATCCGGTCCCCAGGCCGGCTCCACCGCCATCCCTCCAGCTGCTGGTGTTCTGTGTACTGCAGCCGACGGTCGTGGAAAACCACGCGGATGATGCTCTAGGGAAGAGAGGCCAGTGGAGGGACAGGTAAGTGTGGGGCCGAGAAGGACCCCCAAGGAAAACTCCCACTGGGGCAAACCTCCCACCTTTTAAGACCAAGACCCCTCCTGCTGGAGCCTTCCTTCCTAGCTCTCAAGCTCCGTATGCTTCTCCCCACTCAGAACCCCAATAACAGGACACTGAGAATGAGGACTCTCTCTTTTCCAGAATTACTAAGTGCTTTACATACATGGCTAACCTATATACCTTTTTGTGCAGATGAGCCAACTGAAGCTCAGGAAAGTTCAGTAAGTGGCAAAGCCAGGCTCAAACCTGAGTCTGTTCAACCCAGAGCCTGTTCCATCAGCCCAGGACCCTCCAGCTCTTAGCACCGCCGGCTTGCCCCTGGCTGTTCAGACAGCACGCTCCAAGGGAACAGGAACCCACTCCCACTCTGGAGCTCTCCCCAAACCTCCCAGGCACTCCTGACCCCACCCCCAGCAAGCCCAGGTCCCCAGACATGCCCCCACCCCGCCAACAACTCCTGAGGAGGGAGAGCGGCCCCGCAGCCTTGCCTTGACATATTTTGTGTTCAGATCTTGAAAGTCTCCCAGCTTCCGATTCTCCAGCAGCCGGATTTCATAAGACTGACCTAGAAGGGGGTTAACAGGACATTTTCCATTTCTGAGGAGTTTCAGACCTGGGGTTCACCCAGACAGTGGCCTTCTTGACCTCCTCAGTGGCCACCCAGGCCTCACGGCCCCAAGGGACAGAGCGAGGAGTCAGTCCACGGCCAACTCAGATGGCTCTCTGGGCCGCACACCCCCATCTGTCCCCCAACCTGGTTGCGCTTAGGACACCCCAGGGAGCAAATCATGTGTCCCCAAGACACAGCACCTCTACAATTTTCAAAGAAATAGAATTCAATAAAAGGTGGTTAACGTTAAATTTATGGAACAGAACTTCACAGTTCTTTACCTCATAAAGGACGCCCCCCCATTCACTTGGATGGAGAACACAGCCACCCACTCAAATCCACGTTACAATAAATAACTGACCATACCCTTTCAGAAAGCAGGTTAGAGGAACGAGTAAAAGCCTGTTAAACATTGTCTCTAATTGCAGAATGAAAAGCATTTTCCCAAGTTAAAAGAATTTCATGTATTTAAAGGGTGTGGGGGATTCTATTTGGTGACACAGAACCAGCACAAGCTGGTTAAAGAATATACATGGGGAAAAGACTCATCAGTCATAACAGAGAGAACTGCATCTATGAATAACCTGAAGGAAACTACACGTGTTATCAGGAAATAAAATATAGTCTGAATAAATAGGATACATCACGTTCCTAGACAGGAAGACCATTTATCAAATGATGTCAATTCTTCCCCAAATTAAAGAAGTGTAACCACAACTCTAAAACACCCGTAAATATTTCACAACTTGATAAAGGATGTTTTACAAATTAAGAGAGAACGATTTAATGATGGTACTGGTAAATCTGACTGGCTGTTTGACATTGTTTTAATTTTTACATGAGGATAAGGACAGACTCACAAGAAGTAACAAAAATAGTCCTGAATACCTGTCCCCCAGTTTCCCCAGTGGTGGCAGCCAAGGTAAATACGGTACATCATGGAAACCAGGAGGCTGACCATGGCACAGTGCGGTTCACTCCACTACAGGCCTAACATGGAGCTCCCTGGGTTTTGCAAGTACTCACCTCATAGCAAATATCAAAACAAGATACCACTGGACTGAAGTCAACTTTCTTAAGGTTTTATGCAAACATGAATCATACGTATCAGACACTCAATAGGGAAGGACTTTCTGAAACCAAAATTGGGGAAAAGGGAAATCTACATACATTAAAATCTCTCTCTCCATATATATACATATACACACACACACACACACACACACACATATGTATGTATATTTATATGTATACATACACACACCCATATATATGAATGAAACTTAAATGCCAACAACAAATTAGGAACAGCACAAACCCAGTGGCTAGCAGTTTTAAAATAGTGAAAACAGCCATGATTAGAAAAAGACTAACCCCCCCACCCCCGCCCTGGTGGGTGGAATGCTGCCCATTCCCCCAAAAAGATTCGTCCATATTATCATCTCTAGAACCTGTGAATGTTATCTTGTATTTGGAAAAAGTGTCTTTGCAGATGCAATTAAAGACACTGAGATGAGGAGATATCCCTGGATTATCTGGAGGTCCCTAAATCTTATGACAAGTGTCCTTGTAAGAGATACGCGGGGTATAGAGAGGAGGCAATGTGACCAGCAGGGACTGGAGGGACCCAAGCCAAGAACACCTGGAGCCCCCAGAAGCTGCAAGATGCAGAGAATGGATTCCCCCCTAAAGCCCTGCCAAGCAGCATGGCCCTACCGGATTTCCGACTTCTAGCCTCCGGAACTACAGGAGAATAAACTTCTGCTGTTTTGTGTTAAGCCAACACGTTTGTAGTAATTTCTTAAAGCAGCCACAGGAAGCTAATATACTCTCCTCCCTATGGTGAATAATAGAATGGGTGAAGAACATGCAATTAAATCATTTATTCCAAATATTGGTCGACAACAACTACTGCAAAACACCACGTGAATCCTAGGGACCTGGAGAAGAGCAGAATGGACACAGGGCTGTAGGTCACAGAGCTCGTCGCCATGGCTCCCACCCAGCCTGAAAATGAGGTTGGCCACGCGCAGGAATACCCACTCAGCCAGTGCCCTTCCCAGCTTCCACCAGCCCCTGTGACAGGCCCAGCAGACACAAGGTTGCACCAAGCCCCCGCCCCCCTCAGGACGATGGGCTGGGCACCCTTCCCGTCAGAGGGAGGAGGCGCAAACCCCAAACTCTTGGCCTGCCCACTTGCCAGCTCAGAAGATGCAACTCATAGAAGGGTTTTGCGGACCTAACCAACACTTCTAGCTTTCGGAAAAAGCCAGATTTTTAACAGACATTTCCGGGCTCCTGAGCCAACATTCCCTTAACAGCAACATAAAATGGAGCCTCACACACCCTAACTGGTTTTTCCAGTGTCCTCCACCTTCTCCAAGGAAAAATGTAGCCGGCTCTGGCATGAGGCCTGAGGCCCAAGTGGTCATCACCATGGGTTTATGGGCACCCCAGGACCCAATTAATACTGACCCCCAGCTCTGCAGGGCAGCCCCAGCTCACGCAACCCCGAGGCTCCTCCTGCCCCACCCAGGGCACTTTCTTGAGCCTGAACATAAGAGTTTGGAATCAGTGCTAGTTAAGTGGGGCCCTAGGCCCGGGGCTACGGCCTCCTCCACCTGCTGCAGAGACCTGACCCACGCGGTTCTCCACGGCCTCTCCAATCTCCCGCCCTTGTCCCTTCCTCCTGCACACACATGCTCTGGAGCCCCTCCCTCCCATGCCTGCCTTGATGCCAACACTGGGGCCAGGCCAACCTCCCCAAGCCCAGCTCTCACACAGTGCGGGGCCATCAGAAGGCCATGGTTGGTCTGTGGTCACACACACTGATGAGCAAGGTCACAAAAGCAGAATTGACCGGGGGCACAGGGGCACCTCTCTGCTTGGCCTGCATCGTTTCTGGACAGGGTTGGGAGCCATAGGAAGTGGGCTCTGGGAAGGCACAGAGTCTATCTGTTCTGCTTACCACTGCACTGTTTGACACACAGTAGGTACTCAGCAAGTGCTTAAATGTGATTTTATATTTCTTTACAATGCTGTTCTGTGCTATGACTGTAGGGTTTACAAAACTAAGACAAGCTTTTGCCCTCAAAGGTCAGCAGTCTTCTGGGGTGTATCACACCACACAGGAAAAGCACTTATATAAGGCAGAATTTGAAAAATCTCCCTAAGAGACAAGAGAGATCCAAAGTTGGGCAACACTCACAGAGAATGGGGAGGGTGGGAAGGGTGACAAAAGGTCTGAATCAGGAGATAACATTGAAGTTGGACTTTGAAGAGTGTGCAGGATTTCCGTAGGGGAGGGGGTGAATGAGTGAGTAAGTAATCCCAAGTAAAACTGAGGCAAGGTGGTGGGAGGGGAGAGGCATGCCTTTGGGGAGCAAGAACTAGCAGCTTCCACTCACTGGGTGCTTACATAATGGCAAAGTCCTGCTCGGGATTAACTCACCCAAAGCTCAGCACAAGTCAACAGCTTGTGACAGGGGCAGCTTAGGATCATGAGCCCCACTGAGAGAAGGAGGCAGAGGTTCAGAGACATTACCCGACTTGGGCAAGCTTGCACAACTAGAAGTGGCAGAGCCAGGAGCAAAAACTAAATCTGTTTCCAGAACCTACCACATCCTACCTGGTGGGTGTCATTTGCTGGGCAAAGGACATCTGTAGTTCTACATGATTCTCTCTCAACTTCTCTCTTCTGGAAGGCATCCGGTTCCATTTCCCACCCTAACTAAAGTTTTCCTACAGCATCTCATGGCATATAAACCATCCCCATCCCAAGTTAAGATGGGTTTTTTTCTCCTTCCTTCTCTCTAGGAATAGCAGATTCCTAGGATGACCAAACCAACTTGCTGGGTGATCCTGCATATAGCATGTTGGCTCCATTTCCTAGTCTATAAAATATTCTGTTTCCTGGGGCGCCTGAGTGGCTTAGTCAGTTAAGCATCTGCCTTCGGTTCAGGTCATGATCTCGGGGTCCTGGGATCGAGCCCTGCATCGGGCTCCCTGCTCAGCGGGGAGTCTGCTTCTCTCTCTCCCTCTGCCCACCCCGCTCATGTTCTCTCAAATAAATAAAGTCTTTAAAAAAAAAAATCCTATAAAAAATATTCTGTTTCCCACATTCTAAACAACAATCTGGGAAGAAAAACAAGTACTACAGGAAATGATAGGAAAGCCTGTTCTAATTTCAGAATTGTAAAATGTGGCAAAAGAAAAAGTCGGCCCTAGAATCAAGGAAATAGGGCAATAAGTAACTACCATTTAGTTTCTATACAGCTACATGTCAGGACATTGCCAAGCCCATTATGTGCACTACTTGATTTAGTCCTCTCAAGAGTCCTATGAGGAAAAGCCATTATTGCCCTCATGTTATAGATGAGGAAATTAAAGTTAAGATCCAGAGAGGTTAAGAATCTTGGTGAAGATCAAACCCGGGTCTGTCAGACTCCAAAGACTGATCACTTAGCTGAACTACTACACAGAGTCTCCAGTGGCTTCAAAGGTCCCTTCTGGTTCTAACATTCAAAGAGTCCATCTATTACATTTCCTCCTGAATTTCTTCATATTCATCTTATCTGATGACCCTCTCCCACACACTTAAACCCTCCCCTTCCCTTCCCTTAAGGCTCAAATCCCTAATACACTATGACTTCAGTACCCCTGAAGCAATATGCACCTTCCAAGTCTGATGGACATGTAACCACATTGCGGCATAAGTTCTGATATTTGTTTCCTCATGATAAAATAGTCTCCCTGAAACACATATTCCTACTCCATTTAAAATACTCCAAAGATATATGGTTACAATACCTGAAACCATTATCATTTTTGACATGGAAACAGACCAAAAGAAAAGAATAAAGAACCCAGAAGTAGACTTCTAGATACCTGGAAACTTGATCTATGACAGTTGAGAAAAAACATAGACTTTTTAAGAGTGTGGAATAACTGGTTATCCATATGGAAAAAACACATCCCTACCTCACACCATATATAACAAATTAATTCTAGGTGAATAAAAACCATAAAATAAAAGCAAAACCTTAACATTTCTGAAAAAAATATGAGACTCTTTCATGACTGTGGGGTAGGAAAGGATTTTTTAAAGTAGACACAAATACACAGAGGAAAAACTATGTCCTTTATATTACATAGAAAACGATGTTAAAATTTATATTGAAACACTTTTGAAAATGCCAGGGGTAGGGTGCCTGGCTGGCTCAGTTGGTTGAGCATCCAACTCTTGGTTTCAACTCAGGTCATGATCTCAGGATTGTGGGATCAAGCCCTGCATCAGGCTCATGCTCAGTATGGAGTCTGCTTTTGTCCCCCTCTCTCTGCTCCTCCCCCCACTCGCATGCTCTCTCTCTCTCTCCCCCCCCTCAGATAAATAAATAAAATCTTAAGAAAAAAAAAGGACGCCTGGGTGGCTCAGCCGGTTAAGCGTCTGCCTTCGGCTCAGGTCATCATCATGGATGGAGTCCTGCTTTGGGCTCCTTGCTCAGCAGGGAGCGTGCTTCTCCCTCTGCCTGCCACTCCCCTACTTGTGCTCATGCTCTCTCTCTCTCTCTCTCTCCCTCTCTCTAACAAATAATAAAATCTTTAAAAAGGAAGGAAGGAAGGAAGGAAATGCCAGGGGTGCTATTAATAATTACACAGTCTCTTTAAGTGGGGACTGACCTGGAAAACTGGGCCATAATGATCACCCTATGTTAAAAGAAAATGATCAATATACACACAAGAAGATGCTGGTCTCTACAAGTATGCAGGATAATGCAAAGTAAGGTAAGATACCATCTTACATCGATTGGAGGGGTAAAAACTACAGTCTGACAATATCAAGCGTTGATTACAATGTAGAGAATGGGTACTCTCAGAAGTTGTTGATATTAGTATTATATTGATATAACCATTTTGGAGAAGTCTGGCAAAAAAGAGTTTCATTAAGGATATACAAATCCTTCAGTCAGGCAAATCCTAGTCTAGAGGCATATCCTAAAGAAGCACTTGATGTATATTAGAAGAAAGACAAAAATTGCTCACTTCGGCATCGCTCATTATGGGGAAAACCTGTCAACAACCTATATATCCAGCACCAGGAAAAGAGATACGTTAATTCTTTTATTTGACTTAAGAGTTTCATGCTAACTGCACACAGCACTTAAAATGAGCACTTTAGAGACACATACCAACACGGAGAAATCTCAGAGTCATAATATTAAGCAAAAAAGGTACATGGTAAGGACACCTGGCTGGTTCAGTCGGTAGAGCATGTGGCTCTTCATCTCAGGGTTTTAAGTTCGAGTCCCACACTGGGTGTAGAGATTATTTTAAAATAAATAAATTTTTAAAGAAAGGTTCATGGTGACACATAAGAAACTACTTAGATATAAACTTTGAAGACAAAAGAAAATGATGCTGTTAGCTTTTATGGTTAATTACACAAGGAAGTAAAAAAGTTAAGAATCTGCATGGATATTCAAACCAACACCAACATTTCAAACCAACATCAACTTCACAAGTGGTTTTGCTTCTGAGTAGGGAGGAAAAGCTTTAGAAAGAGGTAAAATCAGAAGCAAATTTGGCAAGGTTGAAAACTGTGTTGGGCACGTGAGTATTTGTTCTCTAATTCTCTGTAGTATGCAATCATCTGAAATTCATACACACACACAACATGATTGAGTGAAGGAAGAACACTTAGAGCCGGCTGTCATTTGCAGTGCATTAGGGTTGTGTGTATTCTGATTCCCCAGCCCCACCTGAGAGGGAGGGTCCTTTGGACTCCATTACTGAGCAGTCACCACACACCCCCCACTGCCACCTTCATACCAGTGACGTGCTGGGTAGAGGGTATTCGGAGATGCTAGCGGGGAGAGCCTTCACCACACTCATTTACACACCACCCCACAATTTTGGCACTCAAATAAACTGCCTATAAGTGATGAGCCGATTTAATCAACCCACAGTTCTGTACCATACCTGCGTACAGAAAATCACAATCACTTACCATAAATAGTAACTGAAAAATTAGAGATATGCACCTCCCAGTGTTCTTCTGCATGCTCCCAAAACCACCTAGGGAACCTGGTTAGCACCCAGGTTTGGAGTCTGGGTTCATAGCTAGACCCACTACTGACCCACCAGCAAACCGCTCCATTTGTGAGCCTCAGTTTCCACATCTCCAAAATGTCAACAATATTGGTGCTTAAGGCAGAGGGCTGCTGGAGGATTGAAGGAACACCCAGCAGCAAGTGGTGCACAGGTCTTGGGCTGGATCTTGAACCTCCCAGTGGTGAGGACACTGGCAGACACCACTCCACAGCAGTGCCTACCAGCTAGGGGTGGTCTTTCTACAGCCTCCCCCAAAGCCTTCAGGGCAATTCCCTCCAACATCCCCAGCCCCCACCCTCTATGTGGAAGGCTGTTCAAGGCCTTTTAAAAGCCAGTGGGAAGGAGCCCCAGGGTCAGCACTTGAAGATGTGAACTAGCCCTTGGCAGGTGGCCCCCAGGCCAGCCCAGCCCAGAGGAGCTGAGGTGCCAGGAGTGGCGTGAGCTGGACCAGGGGCGGTCACAGGCTCCACATCCCCCTCCCCACCCTGCCCAGCAGAGCCCTGGTGACCCCTCCCACCTTGGCACTCCAGCTTTAGTCCTCAGGGAGCCATGGGGGCCCTCACCTGGCTCAGTAGGGACCTGGGCCACATCCTGAAGAATGGTTTGGACCCTGCCAATGGGCCCTGATGCCATTCCAAAGGGTGTAGAATCTTCCCTCTACCCCAACCTTAAGACTGTGCCCAGCGTCGGCCCCTCTGCCCTTCCTCACCTCCACCTCACACCAGCTGTAGCAGAAATGGAGGAAGGAGGGCAAGGACCATATGGCATAGAAGAGAAACTTCTTTTCCAAGGAAGGGATGTATGGCACTTGACATTGCACCTGGTCCAGACAAGTGCTCAACAGACCTTCATTTTCTCCCTCTTCCCTCACAAGCCATGATTTCTAAAACCTTCTAGCCCAGACAACAGCCAGCTTTCTCCCTGAAGGGCCAGACGATAACTATGTTCGGCCTTGCGGGCCGTAAGGTATCTCTCACAACTCCTTGACTCTTGCCACCGTAACAAGGAAGCAGCCATAAACATGTGAATGAATGCGTGTGGCTGTGTTCCAATAAAACTTTATTTAAATACACTGAAATCTGAATTTTTATGTAACATTCACTTTTTCTGCTGACCTCTTCCTCCCTCCCAACTTCTTTTGATGCTTTGCAGCTTTGCCCCTTGGCTTTCTTGCACGATGCCAAATCAGAGCTCATCAACTAGACTGGAAGCTCTGAAGGAGAGGCCAGCAACTGGTTTACCTGAACCAGGAGTGTGTGCGTGCGTGTGTGTGTGCGCGCACGCGCGCACACACCACCCCCTTGCACAGTACTGGCATGTGACAGGCTTGTAATTAAGGGTGCCAGAATTTGATATTAAATTCCCTAAAGCCGTTAATAGAGCTAGAACTAGTCAGCCAAACCAAGAAGAGCATGAAGAGATGCCAGCCTCCCTAAATGGTCAAAGAAATGCCAAGTGGCAATAATGTCATATGCCAGTTTCATCTATCAGACTGGCAAAACTTTGCTAGCATCCCAAAAGGACAAAACATGGGGCTAGGCCCTCACACATCCTGGAGGTAGGAGATCCTATGTCACAGCCTACTGGACATTTTGACAATACCCATCAATACTGAAGATACACCCAGTCTATTATACAAATGCCCCATTAAAAAGTTGCTGAATAATACGCACACAATGTGACTGCACTTTTTTTAAATGTTCTACACATCCCCTTTTTATTTGAACCTAATATAATGCATCTCACAGTTGACAGAAAAGGACCCTTCCCTCTTAAATTCCATACACCTTTAGCATTAACTTTGTTGAGGACTAGGAAGATATGACACGTGAATCTGAAAAACACATAAAACAAAGAGTAGGGAGTGCCTCCTACTGTTCCGGGCACGTAACAGATGTCCACAATGACAATGATTGGTATTTTTGCTTCCAGTGTCAGGCCAGTACCCAAAACCCAACCAAACAGGTAGGCATTTGGGGAAAACAGTCTTCATCCAATAAGAACATGGAACACATGCAGATGAGGGCAGACACAGGGAGGTTCCTTCCACCTGGCATCTCTCTGCGAGACCACCCTAAGAATCCACAGGACAATATGACTGTGCCCATTTTAGAGGTGAGGATACCAAGGCCCAGAGAGGTGCTGATGTGCCCCAGGTGACACTGCAAGTTAATGGCAAAGACTCAGCAGCCTGCGGCCTGGCCCAGGATGAAAAGAGGGGAGGGCAGCTGGGGTCAGGTCAGATGCCCTGGAGTTGAGCCGAGATCCTCCCGTGTCCTAGCAAGTTCTCGAACCTCCCTGCACCTTCCCCTCTACGTCTGCCAACTGTCCCGTGCAGGATGGTTGTGAGATTAAACGAGAGAACGTACCTCCAGCCTGGCACTCAGTAAGCGCTGCACCCTTGCCGGCCACCATGTCAGGCTCTCAGCTCCACCCCCGCACTTCCCACTGCACTCAGTGCTGCAGCACAGATGGGCCCCTCCAGCCCTCACAATAGCTCCCAGTGACCGGGCCACCCAAGGCCACCCAGTCAGGAAGCAACCCAACTGGGACATACCATGGGACGACTCCACCAGAGCCACCTGAGTCTCTTCCCGGCTGTCTGGGGGAGAGAGGGCAGGGGACACAGCCACCACCACCCGGGTGCTGCCCCGAGCAGGCCCGGCCCTGCTTGCCTCCCCCGGGGCCCTGCCTACCAGGTGCTCCCGCTGAGCGGCTCTGCCCAGTGAGCGGAACCCAGCGCAGGGCCTCCTGCCCAGATCACGGTGTTCCCAAGAACAGGAGGCAATTGCCCGGGCCAGCCAAGATTTAAAGGTTGTTTACTTTCCAACAGTTACTGCTTTGGGTAATTAATGCCACATAAAACATAATGGAGGCCATCGTCACCTCTGAGGAGGGAGCGCTGGATGCCACCAGCACTGCAATAATGGCAGGTGGAGGAAGCAGAACTCCGCACACACTGGGTCCAGCACGTGGAGTTTGTCTTGTCACCTGCCCATGTGCGGCATCATGCAAGTGTGTCGACACGGAGCACTCGACACAAGGAAGGCTTTGCCATCCACACACCCAAAGTCTTGATCATGATGGCCTGCTGCCCGTGTGACCTTGGGCAGGGCACTTAACCTCCTCACAGCCACTTATGTCAGGGACTGGGCACCATGCCCAGCACACAATGGATCCCTTACATGCATACAGTAAGTATGTGTGTGTATGTACAGAAGTAAAGGTCTCCATGTCCTAGAAACTCTTCAGAGAAGGGACTGCTCCCAGGGCTGGAGCAGGGAAAATGCAAGATGCTCATCTTGTCTTTGGCATCTCGTGAGTGCCAAAAATGAGGACAGGCTCAGAAAAGGGACAGAGGCATGTCAAAGCGACACAGAGGCTGGAATAAACTGGGTAAGAACAGAGAAACAATGACGTTAGGTTTTAACACAGAATAAAATATCCACAAGTCCACACTGATGTAATAAATAAGTGAATGCATAAAGTAATGGTAAAGAAGAAAAGGCTCCTTATAAGTAGCATTCCAATTACTCAATGTAGAAAGAAGGAAACAGAAAATCATGATTAGGCAAATGCTATGTAAGAACTGGTACAAAAATGATCAACTAGTGGATGCTACAACAGTGCGCAGCAGTTTGAGGATAATCAAGACATCAGCATATCAGATTATCTCCCCATCCCAAGATATTTATTAATTACAAAAGGAAAAATACCAACTTTGCAGCAGAGAAACCTGGCAGACGCCCCTAACTCATCAAGGTCAGCACCACCCGCAATGAGACAAATCAGCATCGCGAGCCCCTAATATGATGCACTAGCAGGGCACAATGTCACTTCTGTGGCGTTCTTGCCAAAAATGCAAAATCTCAATCTCATTACTTAAAAACATCAGACAAACCAAAATTGACGGTATTCTATCAAATAACTAACCAGTATGCACTCTTAAAGTCTGAAGGTCATGGACGACAAGGGAAGACTAAGGGACTGTCACCAATGGCAGGGGGCTCAGGGGACATGACAACACAATGCCATGTGAGGGGCGCCTGGTGGCTCAGCCGTTTAAGTGTCCGGCTCTTTATTCGGCTCAGGTGGTGATCTCAGGGTCATGAGGTTGCGACAATGACGTTGAGGCTCGTGCTCAGCAGGGAGTCAGCTTCTCTCCCTCTCCTCCGCCCCCCCAACCCCACCCCACCCCCAAATAAATAAATACTTTTTTAAATGCCATGTGAGATCCTGGCTTGGATCCTAGAGCAGAACAGGGACAGCACTGGAGACACTGGTAAAATGCAAGACTGTGGTAGAGGTTAAGAGCATCACACCAATGTAACTACCTGGTTTCAATCATTATACCATGTTTATATATGATGTTAACATTATGCGAAGCTGGGCAAAAGGTATGTAAAAATCTTGGTACTGGTTTTGAGACTTGGTACCACTTCATCCCCTTTGACACTTTAAGTCTAAAATGATTCTCTTCTCCCTCCCCAAAATGCTCTGGATGCCCAAGTTCCACCCAGAACTGTGAATAGCAGACCTAGATGGGACCCAGGAATGGTCTTGCTCATAAGCACTGCTGGCTGATTCTAAGCCAGGGGCTTCTGGGCCCTGGGATATTTGCTAAGCAGTTTTTTAAATTGTCTGATGTGCTCTGAGTACCGGGAATGGTATCTCTTTTTCCTATTTTATTTCCCATTTGGTTATTGTTGGTTCATAGAAAATTCACTAATTTTTGTATGTTGGGCTTATATCCAGGCACGCTGCCGAACTGAATCTTTAATCTATTTAAATGAACAATATTTAACTGCAGACTGTCGACCCATTTTGAATTAACTGGTAAATTTGACGGTAAGGTAAATTAAATGGTAACTGCAAATGGTTCAACTTAATACAATGGTTCTTGCAAATCAATAAGCGAAAGGGCAACAGAAAAATGAGCAATGGCTATAAATGGCCAGTTTTTTGTAAAAGAAAGGTAAAGGCTTATAAACATACAAGAAGATGTTCAGTTACACCCTTAACATTTATTAGAAATTAAGTAAATGCAAATTAAAATAAGGAGCTTAGGGTGCCTAGGTGGCTCAGTTGGTTAAGCGTCGGACTCTTGATCTCAGCTCAGGTCTTGATCTCAGGGTTGTGAGTTCAAACCCCACGTTGGGCTCCATGCTGAGAGTGGAGCCTACTTAGAAAAAGACACAAATAAAATAAAAAATAAAAAATAAGGAGCTTACTTGTGTGTGCGTATTAGAACGGTTTAAAAGGTTGACAAGGGAGAGCCCAGGCATGGATATGGAGAAACAGGTACCCTCCTGCTCAGGTGGTAAGGGTATGAACATAAATTACTAGAACAAAGGACAGTAAAGAGTAGAAAACTCAGGTGCCTGGGTGGCTCATACGGTTAAGCATCTGCCTTCAGCTCAGGTCATGATCGCAGGGTCCTGGGATCGAGTCCCGCATCGGGCTCCCTGCTCCTTGGGAGCCTGCTTCTCCCTCTGCCTCTCTCTCTCTTTCTCTGTCTCTCATTAATAAATAAATAAAATCTTAAAAAAAAAAAAAAAAGAGTAGAAAACCCAATCTCTTAAGATAAGGTCAGAACTGTGACTCACCCCGAGCACCTCCCCTCTGAGCCCTGCCTTGCACCACGTCCTGGGCTGAGGTGTTCATGTGCCCTTTATTGGCCAAGATTTTGGAGGCAGGAGCCAGACTTCCTGGTCATTCATATGCCGACCCCCAACATCTGGCCCTGGGCAGCCCCATTTTCTGTCTGAGCCTCTGTAAGACGAAGGACTTTGCAGGCCCTGTCCATGCAGCCCCAAGACAACCTAGGCCCCTTCTTCCCCCTCACCCCAGGCCTTCCAAAAGAGCAGGCACCTAGGACTATCTCCAGGAACTGCTCCACCTCAGCCTCTGCTTAGAGGGTACAGAAAGGGAGAGGGTGGGAGCAGCCATGCTTACACAGGGCCCAGCTCAAGGGCCACAACCCGGCCAGGGGAGCATGGGACCCAGTCAGGCCAATGGCTCCCCTGGGAACGCCAGACCAGAGGCTGGGAATGAGAGCCACCAGCCCCTCTGCGCGGCCAGGCTGAGGATCTATGTTCTCGGGAGCTCTTGGTGGTCTCCCCGTCTGCCCTCTGGCTATGGGAGCGGGGAAGCAAGGAGGCACAGAGAGCATAAGGCAGATCCCCAGAGAAGAAGAGCGAGGAGAATCAGAGAATTCTCATGGTGTTTGAGCCTCTGGCTTTAGTTTGCTCCTGTGGCCCGGCTGCAGCCATGCCTTGAGGTTGCCTGCTCTGTGTGATGCCAGCAGAGAGCCAACAGTGGCCACCAGAAGAGGCCTCCACCACCTCATCCTTACACCGTCCAAGAGATGGGCAATAACAAGTGCTGGGTGGGAAGGCACCGGAATCCTCCTGTATGCTGCTAGCAATGCAATGTGGTACAACTGCTCTGGAAAGCAGTCTGGCACTTTCTCAAAAAATTAAACGGAGTCCCCGTATGACCCAGAAATTCCACTCCTAGATATACTCACCAGAGAAATGAAAATACAGGTCCACACCAAAACTTGTACATGAATACTCACAGCAGCCTATTCATAATATGCCAAGAGGCGGAAACTACCCAAACGTCCACCAACGACAGAACAGATAAATAAAATGAGGCCCACCCACATGGTGAAGTATTATTCAGCAATGAAAAAAGAATGAAGTATGATTCAGCAATGAAAAAATCTGATTCATGCTACAACATGGATGGCCCTTGAAAACATTATACCAGGGGCGCCTGGCGGGCTCAGTGGGTGGAGTGTGCGACTCTTGATCTCAGGGTTGTGAGTTCAAGCCTGCCCCACGTTGGATGTAGAGATGACTGAAAAATACAATCTTTAAAAAACAAAACAAAACATACTAAGTGAAGGAAGTCAGTCACAAAAGGCCACCATTTGTACAATGCCATTTACATGAAGTATCCAGAACAGGCAGCTTTTTAGAGAGAAAGCAGAGAGTGGCTGCCTCGGGCTGGGGTGGGGGCAATGGAGGGAATGAAGACTGACTGCTCACTAATAGGTACAGAGCTTCTTTTAAGAGGGACAAAGTGTTCTGAAATTGGTGGTGGTGGTGTAGTAAGTTCAGCTGAATATATTAAAAACCATGGATTGTGTACTTTAAATGGGTGGATTATATGGCATGTGAATTGCATTCCAATAAAACCATATAAAAACAGAGACCAGATTGAAGTACCACTCTGTGACCTGGGGCAAGTCACACAGCCTCTCTAGGCCTCCGTTTACTCACCTACACTACAAGGGGAGTGGGGTGGGGAGGGGGTAGGCTAGATCAGCACCTTTCAAAACTTTAATACATTCGTAAATTACCCACTAACTTATTAAGATGCAGGTTCTAATTCAGTTGTCCTGCAGCAGACCCAAGATTATTTCTAACAAGCTTTCAGATGATGCTGGTTCATGGAGCACATTTCCAGTAGCAAGGCGAGATGAGATCTTAGGCCTCTCTAACCCTAATCCTTTAGGAAATTGACTCTTGCCCACCTCTGTGAATTCCCAGAGCATGTGTAGTCCTTCCCATTCAAGACTCATACGGTCCTCTAACCACTCCCATGAGAGCTTCTGGGGCATGAACACTGGCTAGAGTGGAAGAGAAAGATCAAAATGTCCCATGTCTGCTGGAGCACAGAGTGCTCAGCTAGGTACAGGTGAGGTCCCCAAGCTACAAGCAAAGAGCCAAGAGTGGGGCAGGGCCCACAGTTGCCTTGCAAGGTCCAATCCTCTGTTTCTGGAAAGAAAGAGGTGAACAGCAATGCCCTCAACACAGTGACTAACAAACCCTTGTACACCTAAGCATCAATTAGTGAAAATTCAGACATTCCTGCCCTACCCAGTTCCGTCACAGTAGGAACCATGAACTCCAAGAGACTCTGATGCTGATGGCCCAAGGACCAAATACCATCCTTGAGCCACTCGTGAGAGAAGACAGGCTTGTGCTCCAAGAGAACGTCAACAACACACGACACATGCTGACAAGTTGGTTCCTCTCTCCAGACCTCAGTTTCCCCATCAATAAGAGGGGGCCGGATAAGATGTCCCTCAAGGTACCCAAAGGACATTCCCTTGGGTGAAAGTAGAAGGTAGGAAGAAAGGTCAGCTGGCCATCTCTGGCCTCCAACCAAGATAACACCCACACACCTAAGCAACGTGTCTCTTTGCTAGAGAGTTCTGCAAGAAGAGTATCCCATAGGGACCTGTCGGAGGGACACAGAGTCCTGAGAAAAATGAGGTAGGAACACCAGTCTCTTAATTAACACCAAGGAGCATTTTTCCATCTCCCCATGACCCCTACAGACTCTAAAGCTGTCAAGTCCTGGGCCTGGGAGCTGAGAGTTCTGGGTTCACACCTGGCCCTGCCCCTAGCAGGTTGGATGGCCCAGAAACATTCCATCTTGACTTGGGCCTCCTTCCTTCTCTTGTGAAATGAAGGGGTTGAGACAATCATAGTAGCTACTTGGGTAGAGTGGCGCCTTTAAAACAAAACAAATGCAAAACACCTTCCTCCTTCAGAGCAGAGAATCTGTACACATTCTTCTAAGTAGTTAATTCTAACCATAGTTCAGTGGCCCCCAGAAACCCAAACTCGGGCCATTTTACAAAGAACAGGGTGGTTCTTCCTACCCTGGCCTACCTTCCTGCTCTCCTCCCCTCCAAACAGCCATGGGGAACAGCCAAACTTAGCAGCTGAAGGAATTAACATTTACTGAGACCCAGTGACATACCTGGCATTTAAATGTGATTAACTTCCTACAACGCACCATACAAACTCTAACCTTTTCCACCTGAGCAGTGACCAGAGCCAAGTTTATTAAGCCTGGTACCCTGTCCCTCAGCCTCACTGATTCTGTCCCGGCTGCCAGGCCCTTGTTTGGTTTAGGGGTAGGACACTCAGGTGCCTGGCAGGCAGCTGTAGCCCACAAGCTACTGGCCAGGGGCAAAGTGCAATGCCCTTTGGGGCCAGGGAGAGCCCGCCAGTGACCACAGAAATGTCACTGCTGCCGGCCACGTGGCAGCTGTGCAGTGCTCTGATGAGCTGGTCTGAATTATGGGCACAAGGATCAGGTCTGTTTGGGTATCCCCTGGAAATTTTGGTATGTGCTGCTTTGCTTTTATAGTCAAAAGCCAAGGTATGTTGCCGGAGAACAAGCTAGCCAAAAGATTTTCTGCCCAAGCGGAAGAATCTGTCATGTCGGTGAGCAGATTAACTGCATTACAGAAGCCTTCGAAGCCCTGCCTGCAATGGGGACCAGTCCTCTGGCGCCGCAAACTCTGTGCCTGGCAGCGCGTGGCAAAGCTACGAACAGGTGCACCTCTTCACTGGGGTATAGGGCAGACCTCCTTGAGTGAGAGCAGAAAAGTGAGTCCCCCAGAATTTCATTCTGTGGAGTAATGATAGCTCACCTGGTAGGACAGACAGGGTCACTCACAGAGGCATCAACACCCTTCCAGTCCCAAGTGACTGAGGCCAAAAGCACCTTAAAGACATCTGAGAAGAATGCTGAACATTGATGGAAATAGTGAACAGTTTTGATGAAACTGGTCAGCTTCAGGAAAGCCTAAAGCGGCTCCCTGACCAAGACGCTAAAGAAGAGGGTAGCTGAAAGAATAAAGTGACTGCGGGGCGCCTGGGTGGCTCAGCGCATCTGACTCTCGATTTCAGCTGAGGTCATGATCTCAGGGTCGTGAGATCCAGCCCCATATTAGGCTCCTGCACTTATCAGGGAGTCTGCTTGAGATTCTCCCTTGCCCTCTGCCCCTCCCCTTCCCCCCCACCCCCGTGAGCTTGAGCGCTCTCTCTTAGTAGTTAAAAAAAAAAAGAGCCTGGGTGGCTCAGTCAGTTAAGCAACTGCCTTCGGCTCAGGTCAGGATCTCAGGGTCCTGGGATCGAGGCCCACATCGGGCTCCCTGCTCAGCAGGAAGCCTGCTTCTCCCTCTGCCTCTGCCCCTCCCCCCTCCTCCCATGCGCTCTGCGCTCTAACAAAATCTTTAAAAAAATAAAAATGGGGGGGCGCCTGGGTGGC
>NW_027397064.1:101285588-101661855 GCF_003265705.2 Callorhinus ursinus
CACCCTGCCTGTGTGTGTTAGTCTATTAAAAAGTCATGGGGGGGGGGCGCCTGGGTGGCTCAGTCGTTAAGCGTCTGCCTTCAGCTTGGGTCATGAGCCCAGGGTCATGGGATCGGGCCCCGCATCGGGTTCCCTGCTCCGTGGAAAGCCTGCTTCTCCCTCTCCCACTCCGCCTGCTTGTGTTCCCTCTCTCGCTGTGTCTCTCTCTGTCAAATAAATAAATAAAATCTTTAAAAATAAATATAAAAATTAAAAATAAATAAAAAGAATAAAGTGGCCACAAACCCACCACACACAAAGGGAACAGGAGAGCAATGATAAGGGGAGCCAGCTACAATCTCTGAGATGATACACTCCCCCGCTCTCTTTAGAGAAGATTACAGGAATGACAGCAACGTGGCATCGGACAAAAAGTCAAAAAACAGATACCAAGATGATCAGAGGTCATTTTGAAGAAACTCAACGACGCTATTAACAACATTTCCCTAAAAAGTCTAGAGAGTATTTCTCAAGTGACGTGAGGAAAACTGCGCCCACAAAGCACCTGCAGTTCAAATCACAAGTGGCTCTGCAGTGTGGAGATGCATGGGGGGGGGGAGCGAGGGAGACTGGGAGAGCTCCATCTGGGATTCGGCACGGCCTGGGCTACGTCAAGACCCTGACATCCAACTCTGCAAAGGACCACGGGGGAGGGCCCGTACTGCCGAGAAACAGGGAAGCTTCCAGAAGTGTAGGAAGGCATCGAGCTCGCACATCTAAATATTGGCTCCTGCGGGAAGATGGCCAAAGAAAGACCTGGAGAAATCCAAGGTGGATCAGCTCCCGTGAGAAAACAGCTCAGCAAGCGTGCTGGTGGTTGTGCAGACGGACGGAAAACTCAAGTCGTGGAAGAAAATAAATGGCTGAATTCAAGTCAGAAAGGTAGCTTTTTCCAAGTAGCTCCTTGGTGCCTGCCCTTCCGCGGGCCACGCAGGGCGGCGCCCAAGGTCACGTAATTAAATGAACCTTGTTTCTGATGCTTTGTCATTTGGGGCCTTGCTGACCCCAGAGGCCACCCCTCCTAGGGCTAGACAGTTCGGGGATTATCAAAGCCTAGCTTCTGTGTCTTCCTTTCATATGCAAACCAACCAATCCAGACACCATGCCCCAATCACCTCCTCCTCCAAGGGTTTAAGCCCACCACCCACCACTATTTCTCTGCCTGAACCACTCCGGGGCCAGGTACCAGAGGATAGACAGCCCTTAGGCCCCAGAGCCACTCCTAAGCCTGTTCGCGAGGCCTCGCCCATTCCCTCCCCTGGACACCCCAATAAAGGCTCTTGCCCAGGTTTTCCCCTCAATTTCTCGGCCTCCTGACCAACTCTGGTGCTTCCCCACGGAGCCCTGCATGGAGGGTGTGCCCCCTCCTCTTGAGAACAGTGACAAACACGCTATCTTTCAATGGCAATTGTCTCCTTATCTGTTGGCCTCACAATGCATGAAAAACAAGAAAGCCTGCATTTTAAACAGATGTGGACATCCCCCTGCATCATCAGGCCCCCTTGGGAGCTGGAGGGGTTAGCTGTGAGGGAGGGACAAAGGGTGCTGGGCAGACTGGATCCACAGGCACCATCCTCTGAACCTCTGCAAGCACAGCGGGGCATCTGAGGTATCTTCTCCAAATTCATTCTGATTGGGGCCTATTTATCGTGTTACTGAACTGATGCTGCATTGTTCTCATTTCTGTAACAGTGCTTCAGAATATAGATGGTATTAACATAATTTTTTTAAGATTTTATTCATTTATTTCAGAGAGAGTGCAGGAGGGGAGTGCGCAGGGAGAGAGCGGAAACAGTCCCCACTGAGCAAGGAGCAGGACTCAATCCGAGGGACCTTGAGATCATGACCTAAGCCAAAGGCAGATGCTTAACCGACTGAGCCACCCAGGCGCCCCTAACATAATTCTTATGAATATATCATTCCCAAGTCATTGGACACTCTGGAATTAGACCGTGTGTTACATGTTAACTTAATTAATTGGTCCGCTCAAGTTTGACATAACCAGGAGACCTTTGAAACATTAAAAATCATTTCTCTATGCTGTGAGCTAAGAATAATCTGTATTATTCTTTCATAATTACAAAAATATTCTTACATAATAATGAATAATCATTATTCATTTCAATAAATGTTCGTTGGTTTGGGTGAAAATCAAAGAAACAACAAAAAAACCCAATCGGCAACCACACCCCCAGCTCACTTACTAGTATTTTTATTAGTTTACTAATTCATACATGAATCATGAGGAACTGACACTTGGGAAAGTGTCGTTCCTTATTTTGTTTTGTTTTTTTTTAACCTGTGTTACTATGCTGTTTGTAAAATTCTTTGCTGATTAAACATTTCTAAATTTTACGTACCCAAAATAAAGTATCCTTGCATGGCAAAAAACAAACGAAAAACAAGCAACAAGTATTTCATTTAATTCTCAAAACAACACCTGAAGTGGGTGTTAGGTCTTCCACAGAAAACACGCGGTGACAACAGGTTCAGTGAGCTGGGAAAGGAGAGAGCCAGAACTGGAACCTGGGTGCATCCAAATTGAAAATTCCCCACTTTTTATCTGCCACCGAGTTTCTAAGAAAGGATCATTAATAGGGCCATCCAAACTGGTGTTACCAAGAAGGGGAAAGACTTTATCCATGAAAGATATCCAGCGTGTGTTGTTAAATTTAAGAAAAACTCAAGAATCTGCCTCATGCTCTTCCTGCTTGCCTAGTGTTCTACAAATGAAGGTTCCATATTCAATCAGTTAAGGTGGGACAATATGATGTAATAGAGGTGGATTCCTCCTTCATTCCTTACATACCAACATGAAGGCCAAAAGTGCCAAAGACTTAGAAAACAGGTGAATAAATTAAAATCCTAAAGTAGAGAAGCTCTTTTCCATATGGGACATGAAGAAATACACAGAAAGAATCAAGGCAAAATCCAATAACCTGATCCCATAAAAAATTATAAAAACCTATATTGTGTAAAAGAACAAGCAAACAAATGAAAAATGAATGAAATAAATGAAAACACGGAAAAAAATTTTTTTAAGATTTATTTGAGGAGCACCTGGGTGGCTCAGTCTGTTAAGCATCTGCCTTTGGCTCAGGTCATGATCTCAAGGTCCCCAGATCGAGCCTGGCATTGGGATCCCTGCTCAGTGGGGAGTCTGCTTCTCCCCTCTGCCTCTCCCCTCCCCCCTCGTGCCCTCTCTCCCTCCTTCTCTCAAATAAATAAATAAAATCTTAAAAAAAAATAAAGATTTGACAGAGATTGTGTGTGTATGCAGGGGGAGGGGCAAAGGGAGAGGGGGAGAGAGAATCTCAAGTAGACTGCCTGCTGAGTGTAGAGCCCTACACAGGGCTGGATCCCAGAACCCCAAGATCATGACCTGAGCCAAAATCAAGAGTCAGCCACTCGACCTACTGAGACACCCAGGCGCCCCTGGAAAAATACTTCTAACACAACATCCCAAATATGAAAAGAGCCTATATGAATAAACAAGGATAAAAAATCCCAGCTGAAAAATAGGTATATCACATGAAAAGCAAACAAAATAGTAATAACCAAAGAACATAAAAAGTATATATATTCTGGGGCAGCCTGGCTGGCTCAGTCGGTGGAGCATGCGACTCTTGATCTCGGGGTTGTCCCCTGTCAGGTACAGAGATTACTTAAAATTACTTAAAATTAAAATTACTTCTTTAAAGATTTTATTTTTAAGTAATCTCTGTACCTAAAAAATATATACATATATATTCAATATCATCAAGGAAATGAAAATTACAACAGGAATACCTTATACTCTCCCCACTACTTTATGGTTTTTAAGGTTAAAAGGTTTTAAAAGGCAAAGGTATGGAAGAAGAGACATTCTTCATTCATTCAAAGAAGTCATGTACGCCGGGCACCGAGCTAGATAGAATAGCAGTGAACAAGGTCTTTGCCTTCCAAGACTTCATATTTCAGGTGTGGTAAGAGGAGGACTGCATGATAAGGCAGGAGGAAATAAACAATTCTTCAATACTTATTGTTCATAAAAGTACAAGTGAAGTACACCTTCACTGCAGGGCAATATGACAGCATCTATCAAAATGTTGTACTGGCAATTATTATGTCTAGATATTTATCCTGCAGATATTCTCACTCTTGCTTAAGCATAAGATATGTGTACATGCAAGCTCACTGGAGTGCTGGGTGTCATTCTGGAAAAAAAAAAAAATGGAAACAAGCCTGATGTTCCTCAACAGAACAAATTACAGGACACCCATACAATGGGGCCATAATGGAACTAGTGAAGATTAACTTCTGTTTTTCATTTTTGTAATGTACCCACACAGAAAGACTATGTTTTGTGGGGGGGGAGCAAGTTGCTGAAAATATATAATGTGATCCCATTTATCTTAAAAAGAAAGGGGCACGGAGCACCTGGGTGGCTCAGTTGCTTAAGCATCTGACTCTTGATTTCAGCTCAGATCATGATCTCGGCATCGTGAGACTGAGGCCTAAGCAGGGCTCTGTGCTAAGCGTGGAGCCTGCTTAAGATTCTCCCTCTTGGGCGCCTGGGTGGCTCAGTCGTTAGGAGTCTGCCTTCGGCTCAGGTCATGATCCCAGGGATCGGGTCCCACATGGGGCTCCCTGCTCCACGGGAAGCCTGCTTCTCCCTCTCCCACTCCCCCTGCCTGTGTTCCCTCTCTCGCTGTGTCTCTCTCTGTCAAATAAATAAATAAAATCTTTAAAAAAAAAAAAAAAGATTCTCCCTCTCCCTCTGCCCCTTCCCCGCCCCACTCGTACATGTGGATATGCGCACTCTCTCTTAAAAAAGGGGGGGGCACACACATTTCTACTAAGTATGTATGCCTGTGTGTCTATATAATTAGACATATGTGGGTTAATGCAGGGCTAAGAAAAATCTGGGAAGTGGGATTATGGAAAACTTTCTAGAGTACAAATTTCTGTGCCGTTTGCATTCTGTTTTATAGTAAGTATGTGCCATTTTTTTACTCAGGAAAAAAACAAAAGGGAAAAAAAGCATTTAAAAAAAAAAGTATGGGGCGCCTGGGTGACTCAGTTGGTTAAACGACTGCCTTCGGCTCAGGTCATGATCCTGGAGTCCCAGAATCAAGTCCCACATCGCGCTCCCTGCTCGGCAGGGAGTCTGCTTCTCCCTCTGACCCTCCCCCCTCTCATGCTCTCCCTCTCTCAAATAAATAAAAATCTTTAAAAAAAAAAAGTAATGTATTTAAGGATCACTTGGCTTACTCAGTTTATATTCCCAAACTTCAAGCTAAAAATTAATCTGGAAAGAAAACGTCAGCTATGGAGAAAGTGTAACAAGTAATCCTTTGCCTCATTCCTTAAATTCAAAGTCACTGACGTAACTGGGGAGAGGGGGCAATGTAACTGTGCTTACCACCTGCCAGACACTTGTTACTTAATTCTCAAGGCCACACACAAATGAAACCATCCCAATTCCACAGGTCAGGAGTCTGAGGCTTCTCAAGATTAAGTGACTTCCCTAGAGTAAAAGCTGGTGAAAAGGCAACGGCCATCTGTCCTGGTTTGGGAGCAGAAGACAGGACTGCCCTGCCCCAAGCTCTTATCTCCCTGGCCAATTCCCTCAGGTCACCGTGGGTGGAGAGCATGGGGGGGGGGGAGAAACTGATTATGGTTTTCTGTTCAAGGAGGCATTTTCTACCCCCTCCATTCCTTCACAGTTATCTCCCCCACTCACCCTCAGAGCTGCATCAGGAGTAGCAGGTGACAGTCACCGCTCCCAGAAATGCCGGGGGGGGGCGGTCTCCCCTTTCATAACTCCCGTTATCACATCACACTGCTCAACCATTCCCCAGGCTTGCCTAATTGCATGACACAGGAGAGAAAAGCAGATTTCACGTCTCTCAGCTTATCTGTAAAATGGGAATAATACCTTTTGAGAGAAGTATTCAAAAGAGAATATCAGAAAGTGTAAATTCTACAGTGCCAAACAAAGGATCACACTAAAGGCTGAGGTCCTTGCACAAAGCTTTACTTGGCTGAGGATCCAAGCAAAGTAATCCTCCATAAAACAGCTCACATCATTTAGGGAGGGGTCGAAGTTAAAGATAGGATTTTAACAACCTGTGTAGGAAATGTCTCCTCCAGGTTATGTCCATTATCTGGTTGTACAGTGAATGAAGAATGAAGAAGTTCAGCAGGCCTTCTTGGCTTTAATCTGTTCCAAAGTTAACACCCTGCAGTTCCAAAAGGTACAATTCTTAGTTCTAGAACCAACCCCGTGTTAATCTTTGAATTAGGAAAAGGATAAAAATAGTAAAAAATTTCAAAGTCCCAATTTGATAACCTTGTTAACTTCCAAAATAGAATTAGGGTAGGGGGTAGGGAAAAAAAATCTGTCTATCTATCTATCTATCTATCTATCTATCTATCTATCTATCTATAGCATTAAGGTAAACAAGTGTCTACTTTATCATTAATAATGGCCAATATGTGAGTGCTTCCTATGTGCCAGGCACTGAGAGCGTAAGTTACTGGCCCAGGTGACTGCCCAACAGCTCAGCCTCAGCAAGGCAGCTGGGGAACTTGGCCAGCTGGTCTACCGCTCGAACCATATCATTGACACTCTTTTGTGTTCCCCGAACCTTAGCCATCCTAAACCACTCAGGGTTCTGGCACAGACAGAGTGCTTAAATGCACCCCCATCCCACCCCTGCACACACACACACTTCATTGCCTTTGCTTATTATGGCTTTTCTTTCTTCTCGCTAAGCCATTCTCTCCTTCCAAAGGACAGGAAGTTTCATTCCATAAATGAATGAAAGTAAGATTCCTGTAAGAATGCATTACTATAATAAGATCCAAGGGCCATTCTTGCAAAGCTGTTCCTTATCTCCAAGACAGAATTCCCACAGATACTGCCTGGGGTTCTCTTTCCACTCTTCTCCCTGACTCCTCCCCCACAGCACACTTCTGCCCCTTCCTTCCTGCTCCAACCTTCAGGAAAGATCTGGCCACTGACAGAAAGGTTGATCTGGGACGCTGCAGACCTCCATGCAACAGCCGGCCACCCATTCCTTAGGACTCCATGTCACAAGAGGAGGACACAATTTGTTTTACAAATTGTTTTCACCATACATAAAATTAGCCACTGGGCTTGGTGACAAGGCACCACAGGTAACACACTGGCTTGACACTGCACTGAGAAGTGAACATCTGATGGTTTCAAGGTCTTACAGCCAGAACATGCCCTCATGTTTTCAGAGAACTTTGAAAACACCATTACAAGGAAGAGGGTATGGCACGGCCTCAGAGAAATAGCGTAATAGACATCACAGAGCCGATGCAATAAACGTCAAATACTATTAACAGCTAACTCTTCAATTAACCAAAAAAAGGTTTTGACTGATGTGTCAAAACTATGGTTTTTAAGTGAATCAATGACTATTTGTCATATGACATGGAAGTAGAGGCTACTTTAAATAAGATATGCTGAAAAAGATAACTCAGTTCAGCATTATTAATAACAGCAACAAAAAGGGAGGAGAGAAAAAATAAAATGGACATAAAATAAGTCATGCCTATTGTTTAATTTTCCGAGTATCTATAGAGCACCTACTTCAGTGTCAACACACCAAGCTTGATACAATGTTTAAAAAAAGACAGATATAACTGCCCGGCTAGCTCAGTCGGAAGAGCATGAGACTCTTAAAAAAAGACGGATATGACATAATAAAATTAAAAAAAAAAAGACAGATATGGCTCTGCCCTCATAGAGTTTCCATTCTATTATGGGAGACAGACATTAAAATAATTACATTGTGGGCGCCTGGGTGGCTGAGTCATTAAGCGTCTGCCTTTGCCTCGGGTCATGATCACAGGGTCCTGGGATCGAGCCCCGCATCGGGCTCCCTGCTCCGCGGGAGGCCTGCTTCTCCCTCTCCCACTCCCCCTGCTTGTGTTCCCTCTCTCGCTGTCTCTCTCTGTCAAATAAATAGAATCTTTAAAAAAAAAAAATAAAATAATTACATTGTGTATTTTCTTCCAGCAGTTATGCCACTATACTCTCCTAAATAACAAAAGAGAAATAGCGAAATAATATGCAGACATCTTAAGTGACGGTAAAGAGGTTTCAATAATGACAGAAAATGGGGCACCTCGGTGGCTCAGTTGGTTAAGCGGCTACTTTCAGATCCAGTCATGATCCCATGATCCCAGGCTCCTGGGATGGAGCCCCGAGGCTGGTTCCCTGCTCAGCCGGGAGTCTGTTTCTCCCTCTTCCTCTGCCCCCTCCCTTTCCCCCCTCTCCTCATGCCCTCTCTCTCAAATAAATAAAATCTTTAAAAAAAAAATGACAGAAAATGTTATTACAAGAATAGTATTTAATAAAATCATGAAATGGGGGCGCCTGGGTGGCTCAGTCGTTAAGCGTCTGCCTTCGGCTCAGGTCATGATCCCAGGATCCTGGGATCGAGCCCCGCATCAGGCTCCCTACTCCGCAGGAGGTCTGCTTCTCCCTCTCCCACTCCCCCTGCTTGTGTTCCCTCCCTCACTGTGTCTCTCTCTGTCAAATAAATAAATAAAATCTTTAAAAAAAAAAAATCATGAAACAATTTCATGAAGTATATGATCTCATCGATGTAAAGAAAAAGGTATACGAAGGAGGTTCGGTAATTATAAAATCCATCTGTAAGAATATATGGCTGAGATTACTAAGAAAAATGATGAAAGGAACTCCTACACTTGAATGGGGAAACAATTTCCAAGCCACAATGAATAGTTCAATGTGAAATGGGGCAAGAATCAGTGAATCTCAGGGCTAGCTACGGGACATACACCTCTACAAGGGTCTGTTTCTGGACTAATACTCTAGAATACAGCTTTTTTAATGTTGCAAAGTGGTATCTGAAGCCAGTGAGAAAAGGATAAACTAGGCAATAGCTAGCAGGTTGACTATTTAGAAAAATAAAGTTAGACCTTTATATCACATCATAAATTCCAAATGCAACATGACAATATAAATCTCACTGGTAAAGCTGAAATAAATAAATATATATATATAATGCAATAATAATTCAAAAACATCACTAGATACCTAATTATTAAGTTTCATAAAAACATTCCAAATGCATTTCAATGTTAAAATTTAGAAACCATGAAATGAAATTTAGGAAACTACTATGTGATTGTGGGGTGGGGAGGCATTCTTAGAATAGAAGAAAAACTATTTTAAAAGACTGTAGGATTTTACAATAGACATTTCAAATAAATTTTTACACAGAAAGAAAGAAACATGACATAGATCCCACAACATGAATATAGTTATCACAAAATAAATATAGTTAAATGGCCAGCAACCAACAAGGAAAAATATTTGCAACGTATAAGAACTAAAGGTTTGATAGTTTTCATATATGGTGTGCTCTTACAATCAACAAGATAAAAAAAGATATAAACATCCCAAAACAAAAATGTGCAAAGAACATGAACATAATTGGTGGAGAAATTTAAAAGACTCAGAAACCTATTTTATAATATTCGACCACAGTGGTTGATACGTGCTAATTTATAATAACCACAGTGATAGAAACGCTGTTTTAAGTTCTATGTTTCACTACTCAGATGAAAAGACACAATGTCCAATATTGGGAAAGGCTAGCATATGAGATGGGGCATTCTGCTGAGACGGCAATTTGGTAAAAATGGGTCAAAAGCCTTATTCAAATCCTTCAGTCCAGTAATCCTACTTCAAAGATAATTTATTATTATTTTTTAAAAAACATTTTACACAAAGACAACAACTCAGGGCTAAGTGTCCCCCCCCCATGAAACTGATGAAAGCCACAGACCTGTAACACATAATACTATGCACGCATTACAAAAATTTAAGTTCTCAAAAGCATTCTGAGTGAAATGAGAAAAGCTCATAAATCTAATAAATGAAAAGAAGACATACATCTGGAGCAGGATCAGTTCTAAAAGACGCATACACAAAATATGTGTGGAAATCAGGCTAGCAGTGGTCCTCAGGTGAAATCAGAAGAGATTTCAATTTTTTTTTCCTTCTCATCTTCTTCCTTATACGTGTCTAAATCATCCAAATTTTCTATAATGAGCATGTTACTTTAATAATCAGGAAAATGCAACTTAAAAAAATATCTGAAGTAAATACACCAAACTGACACAGGATGGTAAGACCATAAGGCAACTCTTTTCCCCTCTGTTTCAACTTTTCTATACTGAGCCAAGGAGAAACTCTTAAAAAGGCCTAGCATGCGGACTGTCAAACATGGCCCAAAGTTGGCTGATTACAGGGGGCAGGGGTGGAGGGAAGGGGGTGGGTGGGAAGGCCTTGCAGAGGAGGCAAAGGTGGGTGGCCAGTGCACCCTCAGTGTCCCCCTCAGTGTCCCGGGCCAGCCATGGAGCCCCAGACCACGCACTCACTCCTCAGCACCAGAGGACAGGGCCAGGAACAAGACCAGCCTCGGAGCTCAGTGCTCTGTGAACATCAGCCAATCTCTTCAGGCTACCTTTAGGCAAAAAAGCAGAGGCCCAGAGAGGAAAGCAAAGCTCCACAAGCTGGGAGAAAGAAAGAAGGAAAATGGCCAAAGCCACTCCGCAGACAAGCAGTGAGGCACAGAGGTACCCCTCCACAGGGCCTGAGTCAGGCGCCCTGCTGCTAACCGAGCTTGGGCTTGTCAACCAGCGGAGGCCACAGAGCTACCCGCAGGGAGCATCGTGCCCTTCCACTGGGCCACATCAACCACAGCAGGGGGCTGCTTCCATCCCCAGGCCAACGCAGAGCCACCTGCTAACTCGGAGGTGGCAAGCCAGCAGAGGACAAGCCTGATGCCCGGGCTGGATTCCCAACCCCCAGGGGCTCTCCAAATTAAGGTCTCCAAGTTCTACAGAACCAATGAAGCCCCGGGAAGACCAACTGCTTCCACACAGCAGCTCCCCTGCAACTCAGTGCCACCTTAGAGCACACCGCATTCCCCTGCCCCTCTGCTCTGCCCATCTAAAAACCTAGGGGCAATTAAGCCACTTGATGCCAGGGTGTCTACGAGGTGACCCAGGAAGGAAGTGCAATAAACACATACACACGATCACACAGAAACCACAAAAAATACCATCTGTTAGGACACTGATCCACGTGTCCTGATAAAGGGAAGCAGCAACTGAACAGCCATTATCATACCAGGCACTTTAAACGGGTGCATTCTTTCAAATGTCGCAAAATTACACTACTCAGTTTACACAGGCCAACACGGAGTCAAAGAGAAAAAGGAAAGGCAGCTCAAAGTCACGGCGTGAGGAAGTGCTAGAGTGCAGATTCAAACGTCAAAGCCCATGCCACCTGCCTGAGGACACGGCGGGCGGTCCTGTCGCCACCGCCACACGCGTGGAACCCAGCCCCCCGGTGCTGCATGAGGACGGGGCCGCCCTTCCCACCACTGCAGCTGCAGAAGGGACCACAGACCTCGTATACCTAAGGTGCTCAATCTATGTCGAGGAAAGGACACCGGTCACGGTCACAGTAAACAGCAGCCCTAACGATGGCTGCTGATCACTGAGCCTCCGCCCCGTCGGGGACCGTGCAAGAACTGTTGCCTGCCTTACCCACAGCTGGCTGAGCAACTCTAGAGCTGATGCGCCCACTTTTCAGACGAAGACGCGGAGGCTCAGGGAGGTCTCAGCGCTGGGAAACGGAATCTCCCTGACACAACAGTCTCCTTCCCAGCCAACCCCACTGTGACCAGGTAAGGAAGCCCAAACGCGTCATCCGGGTCCGCTCCCCACTCCTGCTGGGAGGTCTTCCCAGCCCCACCCACCACCCCCACCCAGCGTGGCGCTACCTTGGTTGAGATAGGTCAGAGTCTCTTCGTGCAGCTTCACTGCGGGCGACGTGGCCGCGCACAGCACGTACTGCAGGGGCGGCAGGCGGGCCTCGTTCTCGGGGGACAGCTGGGGCTCCTCTTGCTTGAAGATGGGCAGAGCGAGCACATCACTGCAACACACAGGAGGGGGCAGTCAGGCACCCAGTGGCAAGGACAGAGCGCAGTTGCAGAAGCGGGTCCTGACCAGGGAGGGGCATCAATGGCAACACAGCCAAACCCGGGGCAGTGTGCTTGGGGGGGGAAGGGGGGGCATCCCAGACCCACACGTCACCGGCCCTCCAAGAGGCTCGTTTCAAACCAAGCCAACCAATCCTTGAGGAGTCTGTTTTTCACTCAATGGCCCTCCAGACAGTTACTGAATCAAATAATGGAGGCAAAAATGCCAAGTTATCTAGTATCTACAAATTACAGAAATCTCTGTGACAAGGGAAGGGGACCGGCAGCAATGAAGCGAACTTTAAATGCCGCATGGTTTCCATCCACAAGAGATGCCTCATTATGTAGTCTTGCTCTTAGCCTAAGAATCGGAACAAAAAATTTCATTTTTTTTTCAAGTAAACTATTCTACTCCTTGGCAGCTTCTCAGACCAATTCAACCCTGTCCTCAGGGATCTGTAAACTATGCAAATGGAACTGCATTTCACTCATCCGGGCTGTGACAGCCCACCACCCCCAACATTCAAATAAAAATGGACAGTTGGCCCATAATCCTGATTTTAAGGGTCAACACTAATATCTCCTAAAGGCAAAACGAGAAGGAAAGACCTCAGTTTTAATTCAGTTTTCTTATTCAAATGCAAAATATCAAGATGCTCAGAGATACTTTTCCTCCACCTCTGAACAGAACTCCCCGCCATATCCAAAAAAAAAAAAAAAAAAAAAAATCAGCCTCGCATCAGCCTAGGACTTGTCTCTAGATGTACTTTTTAAATGCCCTCACATGGGAAAAAGAAATTCTTGAGAATATGAATGACCTGTGAGCAGGAGAGGCTTTAAGACCTCTAAATTACAAGCCACCTAGAAACAGGTGCCCCAAAAGTGCTGTGTCCTTATCTTGATAACCCTCCTCCCTCTGAGTGTCCTGAGTTATGAATCAGATTCACCGACTCCACTTCACTATATAAACAGTAGTCACTGGTACAATCTGTTCCTCGTACAACACAATAAACCAGTAGTCTCTAAAACACAAACCCGGCACACACCCCAGCAATCCCAAACAATTCTCAGAAGTTAAAGTCTGGCTTGGAGCACACCTGGAAGCTCTCCTGTGTGGGGGCCGCCCCTGCCACCATCCCCAGCCCAAAGACAGGAGCAGTGCTGTCTTGGCTACCCCCACACCACCCCTTCCTTTTGCCACCCTGGCGTACACTCCCAGCCCAAGCGGTTATCTAGGAACACAGGAGAAGCAAGCAGGCCTGCTCACCTGGGGATTGCATAATTTCATGTTTGCCCAGACCGTGTTAAGTTAATAATCCATGGGCTGCTGCCTTTAAATTTAAAAAAAAAAAAAGAAAGAAAGAAAGAAAAGGAAAGGAAAGAAAAGTAGGGGTGGTAAGAATCATCACTCACCAGTAATTTGTTTCAAGCCTGGCATCCTTACTTGCCAAGGAATAAAAGTCACGAGAACATCAAACAGAAAAAAGGAAGAAAGGAGTAAAGGCCACTACCTTCGTAAGGTCAGACAACTTGCAGAGGTTCTGCAGAGTAAGGAGATGACCAAAAGTAAAATATATAAACCAAGGAAAAGGACAAGACTCTCACTCTAGAGTTGGGGGAACCAGTGGCATATTCACTGACCCTCACTCTGGCCTTCACTGAGGTCAGACTCTAAGAGGGTGAAAATCCCAGGTTCCAAGACATGAAATTAAAAAAAAAAAAAAAATTTTTTTTTTAACAGCATGGACCAAATGCTTCCTTATCCACGGTCCCTAAATGACCCAGAAACCAATATGGCTTTCTGGCACCTTTTACCCCAATTCCCACCCCACCTCCCAACCCCTAAACAATACCAAAATCCTAAAAAGGTATCTAAGGAATTCCATAGACCAATTTCCATTTCAGAAGCAGAAGCACCTCCCATACAAGGGAAGAACTATTTCCTAATGGGATGACATTTTAAATATCCAGGAAGTTTTACACACACTCACATTCCACTCAAGGTCACCTTCACACTCATTTTTTTTTTAAGATATGGCAACATATTTAATGGCCACAAACTAAAATTTAGGCAAAACCACAACCATAAGCCATCACACAGTACAATAAAAGCGGACTCCATTGTAGCATTTCATGCAGGTGAACGGACACAATTTTCTGCAGACTCTTAACATCTGCCCCGTGGACTTCTGACATCCCCCAGAGCAGCTTCCCTCTGGTGACATTTCCATGGTCTGTAAGGAAGGCCATCATTCCTTAATTAAGATGTGAGACTTTGGCCGCCTCCCACTACTCAGGCCCATGAATAAAAAACAGAGGACACATCAGTTAAACCCAATCACTTCTTTTCTTCTGGAACGGCGATGTCTTCAGAGAGGACTAGCGGACACATACTTATCAGAAGCCAGGACTTCCAAATAACGTGTACTGCTAAATCTGAGTGGGAACTTCTTGGGAGGGAAGAAAAAAAAGGGCACTCAGAATGGCTCTCACTTCGGGGCTGTTGGCACCAGCGATTCCTTCCACCTCACAATTCACTTTCTCTGAGCCCATACCAAATGCCCTTTGGGTTAAATTAGACACATTTCATAAACTGTGACTAGGATGGAAATAAAGACAGGCTAAAGCTGGTTCAGGCGAGTTCAGTAAATGAAATGACTGCCCATTAGTGCCCAGCCAGCTGCAGAACAGGGAAAAACAATCCTCCAGGAACTGAAGCTAACGGGCTCCTGACTTCCTTAAAGGGGATAGGAGAGAACTTTGAAAAACAAGGCGGACTTACTTTTCCCTTTGAAGAGCACTAGTCAAGTCCCTGCAGAAGAAGAAAGATTTCCATCAAGGGCAATAAATGTGCCGGCCGCAGGCCAATACACGCAAGACCACCTGGAGGGAGGGGGCAACCTGTCCCTGAGCCCCCGCCCGCGGGGCCGCGAGAATGAAGCGCAAGGTCGGCCCTCGCCACTCACTCGCCGGCCCGCCCAAGGGCACCGGAGAGGGCGCGAGGCTCGGAGAGGGACCCGGGCAGAGAGGGGCAAAGAGCAGGGGGCGAGGCTTCCCCACGACGGGCACCGGACTGATGGTAGGAAGTGTCCTCTGCTCCGACGCGAGCCGGGAGAAGAGGGACGGGGGAGGCGGACGGAGCGGGAGGCGCGGCCAGCCAGCACGTGTGTGCTCCGCGCCCGCCAGGGTGGTCAAGGGAGGACGGGTCCCGCCGGAGTCCGTCCCCAGGCGGGACTCTGGGCGATGTCCCTCCCAGTCCCCAAAGGGCGGACAGCCGGGGGTGGTTGGGGGAGGCCAGGGCGCAGCGAGGGCGCTCGGGACCCAGGACCCTGCGGCTCCCGCCCCACCCGGGGACGTCCGACGGCGCCTCGCCCGCCGGCCCCGGCCGCGCCCCGTCCAGCCGGGGCGGCGCGGCCCTTACCGCAGGTAGCTGCCGGAGTTGTGCTGGTTGTAGTGCTCGGGCTGCGTGTGCCAGAACAGCATGGCTGCTGCTCCGCGGCCGCCGCGCCCCAGGCGTGGCAGCGAAACAGCGGCGAGCCGCACCGAACTCGCCCGGTCCCCTGGAAGCCGCGCTCCCAACCCGCGGTGCCGGCCGGCCCGGCGCATTTATGGACGGCCCGGGGGCGGGGCCACGGCCGGACCCGCCCCCCCTCGGGCCGCGCGGCGGGGCGGGGGCCTCCGGAGGCCGCGCACCTGGCTGACCCGCTCGGGCGCGCCCTTCCCGGGAGCGAGCGCGCCTCGGGTCTGCGGGACGGGAGGGGGCGGCGCGGCCTCGGACTGGGGCTGAGGCCCGGCCTCCTCTCTCGCCCCCGAGGGCGGGGCCCAGGGGACCCTCACCGCCGCCCCGACGACCTCCCGCGTTTACCCCGCGCGCCGCCCTCGACTCTGCTGCGCCCAGGGCGGGTCCCCACAGTGACACCGCGGCTGGGGAGAGGCTGCCCTGAGCTTGGACGTTAGGGACCCCGGACCAGACACTCTCCGCCCCCTTACCTTGCTCTTGTTTTTGCATTTCACTTTACACTCTCTGAAATCGCGATACTTTTTATTTTTGTTCATTGATTGTCTTTTCCACTACAATGTAAGCTGCGAGAGGGCAAGGCTTGGACTCCAATTCATCGTGTTTTCCCATTGCCTAGAAAAGTGCTTGGGAAATAGTAAGTGCTCTCCATAAATATTTGTTGAATAAATATGAAAAAAAAGGAGTGCATCGAGGGGGTAATCAGAGAAGGCTTCCTGAAGGAGGTGACATTGAGCCGAGGCTTTACAAACATGGAGGAAGCATCTCTGAACATCTGGAGGGAAAGTGGGTCCAGGCCCTAGTAATTGCCAAGGCAGACCAACTTTAGCATGACTGGGGCTGGGTGACCAAGGGGATAAGGAAATAAGGTGAGAGAGGTGGACAGGGCAGATCACAGAGGGCCTGGCAGGGCCTGGCACGGAGCTGAGATTTCTCAGTGTGTTTTCAGAAGAGGAGGTGAATATGTGATTTGCCTTTTGGAAAGATCAGTCTGGAAGAAGTGTAGGCAGTGGATCATGGAGGGGAGGGGATCAGTAAGGAGGGCATCGAGGTCATAGAGCCATGACTCACACCCAAGTGATATCCCCCACTACATGGCACAGTGCCTGGCACAGAAGAGCTGGACGTTCTGTCTCTGAGCGTTGATGGAATGGAATGAAGTCCCATGAAGCCCCAGACCTGAAACTCCAGCTCCCCCAAGCGTGGATGTGGGTAGAACCCTCCCTCACTCTGCTCTCGCAGCAACTCTTCCTCCAGCACGGGTCCTCGTAGCGGCTCTCAGGGACCACTACCTCCCCACTGCTCTCCAACCCCATGAGGAAAACAGAAATGTGTCATCCCAATGCCCCTGCAAGGAAGGACTTACTGTGCGAGCCACGAGGAATGCTATAAGCAGAGAGCCCTCAGACCTCAGCCCCTTCAGGGACAGGCTTTGCTGCAGAGAGCCTCCTCACACAAGGTCACACCCAGGGAAGGCTGTCCACATCCCACTGCCTATTGAGACAAGAAACTGAAAGTCTGGAGTCTCTGCTGATTGGCTCTTTTAGCCCTAGAACTCCCCGAGGAGCCAGTCAAATGTGTCATGGGTTCCTCCCATGGGCCCTCCCTCAGTCCACTCCTGCTTCCTTCCCATCCCTTGCACAGGGGTGTTAATCTCAAGGAAACTTCCTAATGAACATCCTGAACACTAAGCTCCGTCTCAGGGTCCATGACAAGCACAGCATCTAAGTGGGAGGCTCTCTGGGCCGGTGTGCAAAGAGCACACCCTTAGCGGATCCCATCACTGGATAGATATCCCCAGAGCACTTGCCGTGTGCCAGACATGGCATGGGGTGTGAACTGGTGCTCTAACTGGAGAGGCCAGGGGAGCAACAGTAGAGGCTGCTCTAGGAGTAGGAGGGAGGGTTGTGGAGCTCTGGAAAGCCCCCGGGGAAAGTGATGTCCCCTGACGGATGGGTAAGTGGAAGTTAGGCCAATCTGTGAAGCGGGGCTTAGAGGAGGGTCTCCAGCAGCACACACAGCATGTGCCAAAGCCCGGAGGAAGGGCTCTGGTCGTGGGAAACAGGTGACAGCATCTCAGACCTGGGTTTTCCACCTGCCTCTGTCAGGATCCGTGACCCTGGGTGGAGTAAACTGTGTGCTGCTTCTCTCATCAGGAGGGCCCTGTGACTTGCTTTGACCATAGAATGCGGTGGAAATGACGCTGGCCCTGTTCCAGGCTGGCCCCAAGGAGCTTTCTGCCTCCGCTTTCCTGGAGTTCTGGAGCACCCTGGAGAGCGTAGATCAAAGCCCAGCCAGCCCCCAGGCCATCTCAGATTTGGCAACGGATCTGCTCCAGCAGGCGCCACACAGAATGAGTTTGAGCCCTGCCACCGGGCCCTGCCCAAAATGCAGACTTGATGCCCAAAATGCAGACTTGAGAGCCCGTGCTCTTCAGCCACCATCAATTCCTATCCTAAGGCCCTGCATTCCTTTCTGGGAACAAGGTTGGGCAAATGCGCTGGGATCCAGATGTGTGTCTGCTCCTGAGTAGTAGCCCAGGGCCCCCTAGAGTCCTCAAAGGACCACACCCTCTTGGCCACTCCACAAGGGGGTCCAGCTGCTCTTCGAGGAGGTCACCCTGAAGAATCTGGGGCCTGATGCCCCGGGGGGATGGTTTCCACGAATGCACAGGAGTTTAAGGATGGCCAAAGTAGGCGGGGAGGTATCCTAGCCAGAGGGAAAAGTCTGTATAATTATGTTTATCCCGGTATTGTTTATAATGGTAAAAATTGGAGACAAACGAAATGTCCCATCAGTAGGAGGCTAGATACGTCATCTGCGGCCTGTTCACATGATGGAATTCTCTACAAGCTTGAAAATGAATTAGAGCTCCATGGTTGACGCTCACAAGCATAAGGTAAGGCGAAGAGAAACAAGATGTAGATTATATATTGTATAATATGCTTTATCAGGGTTAGCAACATGCAGAATAACACTAGCTATTGTACAGGAGTCTTTACGTATGTGGCTGGGAAGTGATAAATACAATTCTCAGAGCAAAGCTTACCTCTGGGGAGGAGGGCTCACGTAGAGGCTCACACAGGGGCCTTCAACTGTAGGCCATTACCATGAGTGGCCATTAGAACATTCTTTATATATTCTGGCAATTGGAAATATTTCATTAATAGATTCATTTTTTAAAAGATTTTATTTATTTAGTTGAGAGAGAGAGCATGAGCAGGGGGACAGGCAGAGGGAAAAGCAGACTCTGTGCTGAGCAGGGAGCAGAGCCCGATGTGGGACTCGATCCCAGGACCCTGAGATCATGACCTGAGCCCAAGGCAGACACTTAACCAACTGAGCCACCCAGGCGCCCCTCGTTCATAGATTTATTTCTGAGTACATGCAAGGCCAGAAGCATTGGCAGCCCAGGGTGTGGCATAGGAGAGAAGAAAAGGACCATGTTTGCCCTGCGCCAGAGTTCAAGTTTCACATGCTTTGCCTTGAGAGGACAGAGCACCTTCTAAAACAACTAGAAAAGGCAGATATGGATGCTCCCAGGTATTTGCAGGTAGCAAGTAGCTCGCCATCTGCCCAGACCCCGTGACCTTTCCTTGGACAGGCTGTGCCCCATGCCCCAATGTCAGCCACTTAGGGCCCACACACAGAGGAGGGACTGCTGGTTTGGGGGCTAGGTGGGGAGGCGTCTATACCTGCTGTCCACGTCCTGGGAGGGCAGGGCTAGTGCACTCAACAATGTATGATGCTAAAAAGCCATCTTCCTGACTGGGGTTCCCTGAAGGGAAGAAGAACTGAGACCCCCAACTGTGATTTTGGGAATCAAAAATCTGTTTTGATTTTGAACCCCTACTCTGGGCTGGACACTTTCCACAGTAGCCCTGGGAGGGAGGGCCTGTGAGCCCTTTTGCAGATGGGGAAGGAGAGGCTTCAACAGAGTAAGGGAGCTGCTCGAGTGTGTAAGGCCACACAATGGAAGGGAAAGACCAAAGGGCCAAGACGAGGTGCGGACTGTGGTGCCCACAGGGGCACCTCCTCTGCCCCTTGGCAATTTCCCTGGCAGGTTCCCCTAGGTAGGGTGCCTCTGCAGAGCCCAGGGGCAGGCATTTGCTCCTGGGGAGAGCCTCTCCTGTGGGTGCTGTTATGCCAACAGGCTAAACACAGAGCGTGCAGCACTGTCAGGCTGGAGGCTGGGCCAGCCCTCACTGCTGTGCACATGGCCCAGACAGGAAAATGGGATGGACCTGGGGCTGGCAGGAAGGAGCCCGCCTAGCCCTGGTCCCTGGCCTGCATGGCCCTGACTCCTGCTGAGGGGCGGGGCGGGGGGGTGGATAGGGAAGAAGTTCCCACCTGCTGAGCGCTGCTATTAATTTAATTCACCAATCCCCACCACACCTCTGTAAGGAGGGGAAACAGACTCCAAAGGCTGCCTTGACTAACCTAAGGCAAGGTGACGGAGATTCAAGATTTGAACCCAGGCCATCTGATTCTGGTCCCCTGTACTCAGTCCCCTGTTTGGCACAACCCTGTGACCCTCAGCCTAGGCCAGGGTATGGGAGGGGCCGCTGTGCACAGGGTTCTAGCCCAACCCAGGTCACACCCAACATGCACCCAACAGCTGGGGAAGGCTAGGATGTCTGAGGCCCTTGGGAGCAGACGGCCTTCCTGGGAAGGCAATGATCTTCCTTGAGTCTGTGCCCCCATCAGGCTCTGGAATCTCCCAGGCAGGGGCCATGTCCTTCTCCAAAATGCATGCCCTGTACCTGACACAGGGTCATCACAGAGGGGCTGCTTAGGAGCCACAGGATTAATCTGATTGACATAAACTGCCATGAGACACCCTGGTGGATGCTTCCAATAGGAAACTCACTAGTGTGGTCTATTACATAAGTAACTAATCTTCTAGGAATAACATAGAAATGCACACAAAATTCAAAGGGTGGTACCTGGAAAGGAAAGTATTCTCCCTGCCCCCTCCACTTCTCTCTTCATCCAACTTTCCAGGGTTAGCAGTTTCCGTGGGCTCTTCCCAAACATGTATGGGAGGCACACTAGGGATTTAGAGCTATCTAGAGATGTTAGAGCTAGGTAACCCAGACGGGCTTCCTGGGGGAGGAGTGGAGGGGTAATTTGAGCTGGAGGCCTGAGGGAGGTAGGATTTCTGTGGTCAAAGAACAGAAGGGATTCTCTAGGCATGAGTAACAGTGTGTACAAAGGTGCAGAGGGAGGAAAGAGTGTGCTTCTCTAGGGATAGGATAATGGGGGGAGCCACGGGGAAGCCCCCTGGAGCAAGAAGGGGCCAAGTCACAGTAAGCCTCAGTGACCTCTGACTTCTAGGGAGTAGACTGGTCGTGTCCCCTTGGACAAGTCACTTAACCTCTCTGTTGCTGACTGCGTGATGGACGTTTGCTGAGGAGCGAGCGCTCTTGGGATCAGCAGCTGTCGGGGAGTGAGTGAGGGTAGGAGTGGGCAGGGATCAAATTAAGCTGTGAGGTCTTAGTGGACCCTGTGGGAACTCTGGGGCTGGGGTGGTCCTCAGAATTGTCCAGAATTTGAGCAAGGGATACACCCACACTCACCAATAACAGTCAGATGCAGGTTGCCCTTAGGGAAGGTTGATGACCTTGAGCAAAGTGACTCAGCTAGAGGCGAGTCCGGAGAGGGACCCAATCAGGAATATTAACGGCCCGCGGGGGCCTGAGTGCCTCAGTGGGAAGGGGACCTTGGCCGGGCGCAGCACCCACCAGGCTCTCCGAGCTGAGTCTCATTCGTGAAATGAAGGTGATGATACCTGCGTCTTGCGGCTCTTGGGAGGCCTAGCGGAGACAATCCCTGGGGCGTGCAGAGCGCCCTCTCCCCACCTTCTCTAAAGCACTTTCCACTTTCCAGCTGCCCATCACCAATCTTGTTTTTAATTCTCGAATATTCAAAAGTGTGTGGTGGATCAAAAATCCAGGTGCCGGTTAGAGTTTCATTCTGCTGCGAGTGACAAAAGCCCCAAAATAAAGAGGGCTTAAATGAGATAGACACTTGTTTCTCCCTTAAATTCTAGAAGTCTAGAGTTAACGCCATCCGATACGGTACCCAGGAGCCCCATGTGGCCATGGAGCGCTTGAAATATGGCCAGCCTCAGCCAGGATGTGTTATAAGTGGAAAGTACAGCGATATCCCCTTATCCGCAGTTTTGCTTTCTGCAGTTCCAATTCCCTGCAGTCCGCCGTGGCCTGGGGCGGGGAGATGATCCTCCTTCTGATACATCGTCAGAAGGTCAGTGGCAGCCTAATGCTACGTCACTGCGCCTACGTCATCCCCCTCACGTCACCTCACACGTAGTCATTTTGTCATCTTGCAGCTTCCCACGAAGGAGGGTGGGTGCAGGACAGTAAGATATTGTGAGACAGAGAGACCCCATTCACGTAACTTTTATTACAGTGTATTCTTATAATTGTTCTATTTTATTATGACTTATTGTGAATCCCGGGCTGTGCCTCATCTATAAGTTAAACTTTATCATAGGTACATATGCATAGGAAAAAGTCATATATACAGGGTTCAGTACTATGGGCGGTTCCAGGCGTCCCCTGGAGGACTTGAAACATATCCCCCATGGATAAGGAGGGACTATTATACACACCAGTTTTAAAGATTTTATATGAGGGGTGCTTGGGTGGCTCAGTCAGTTAAGCGTCTGCCTTTGGCTTGGGTCATGATCCCAGGGTCCTGGGTTCGAGCCCCACATCGGGCTCCCTGCTCAGCGGGGGGTCTGCTTCTCCCTCTCCCTCTGCTCCTCCCCACCCTGCTTGCACTGTCTCTCTGCCTCTCAAATAAATAAATAAATAAAATCTTTTAAAAATAAGTAAATAATAAAGATTTTATATGAAAAAGGAATAATATAGCTCTGTCAATAATTTTTATACGAATCCTGTGATAAGTGACAGTAGTTTTAATATATTGAGTCAAATACACTATATTATTTAAATTAATTTCACCTGTTTATTTTTACTTTATTTTATTTTATTTAAAATTTAAATATAAATATGTGGTTTGCATTTGTGGCTTGCATTATATTCCTAATGGACAGAACTGCTCTAGAGCAGTGTTTGTTTGTTTTTTTTTAATTTTATTTATTTGAGAGAGAAAGCACATGTTGGGGGTTGAGCAGAGGGAAAGGGAGAGGGACCAGCAAACTCCCTGCTGAGCACGGGGCTCGATGCAGGGCTCCTCTTGGGAGACAGACACCAAGTCGTGGGGTGAGACAGTGAGACACAGGGCGAGAAGTGGGGCTCCATCCCAGGACCCTGAGATCATAGCCTGAGTCGAAGTCAGACACTTAACCAACTGAGCCACCCAGGCGCCCCTCTAGAGCAGTGGTTCTTTTTTTATTTATTTAATTTTATTTTATTATGTTATGTTCGTCCCATACAGTACATCATTAGTTTTGGATGTAGTGTTCCATGATTCATTGTTTGCGTATAACACTCAGTGCTCCATGCTAGAGCAGTGGTTCTTAACCAAAAGTGACCTTGGCCCCCAGAGAACAGATAGCAACCTCAAGAGACATTTTTGATTGTCACACCTCAGGGAGTGGGATGCTACTGGCATCTAGTGGGTGGAGGCCAGGGATGCTACTAAACATTCTGCAATGCATAGGACGGTCCCCGTCCTAAGAATTATCTAAGAATTATGCAGCATGAGATATCAATAGGGCTCAGGTTGAGAAACCCTGGTCTAGAGGTCCACGCCATTAGTCCATGGAGTTCTACGGTATCAGGGACCTGGCCTTCTTATACCTTCTTAGCAATGTGTGCCTTCCATTGGCAACACTGTGGCACACTCTAAAATGGCTGCTGGAGCTCCAGCCATCATGACAGCATTCTATCCAGGCACAAAGAGGAAGGGCAGAATAAGGGCACACCTTCTTTCCTCAAGGAGGATGTGCGCACCACTTCTGCTTACTCCCCATTGATTGGAACCTAGTCACCGGGCCTCATCTTGCTATATGGGAAGCTGGGAAATGTAGTCCTTAGTGGAGTGGCATGTGCCCAGCTAAAAAATCAGGAGTTTCTTACTGAGGAAGACGGGAAATGGGTCTGAGGCGGAGACTGGTATCTGCCGTACCTTGCTAGGAGCACCAGGCAAGGAATGTTATTCCCATTTTACAGAAAAGAAAACGAAAAGAAACCCGGCACCCAGGTAAGGGGAACGGTCCAGATTAAATGGCAGACTCAAGCATGAACCTAGGGCACCTGAATCCCAGCTGTCTCTTCCTCACTCCCTGCTACCCTACAAACTTGGCTAAATCACACTTTTGTCCTTTGAATCTCATTGGCCAATTGTGCATATTGTCATCTCCATCCCCACGGTGGCAGTTTCTCTGTCAAGAACTTCACTCTCTCAAGGAAGAGAGTAACTTCTCAAAGATGCGCCTTCAAATTCAGATAAAGCCTGGTATTCACTTAACAGCACTGTACCGATCTCAGTTTCTTAGCTCTGACAAATGTACACAGAACCCTAGGATGTTAACAACAGTGGAAACTGGGTGAACGGTATATGGGCATTCTCTGTATTATACTGGCAATTTTTCTGTAAGTCTAAAGTTATTCCAGAATAAAAAGATCCTTAAAAAAAAAAAAAAAACCTTCTTTCAGAATTCAAATAGTCAAGTTGATACATTTCAGCATGAGTGGTTTGATTTTCTTAAAGCAAAGGTCATCCCCACCACTCACATTTATCATTCACCAAAGAGCCCAGACAGGGCGGATATATTCTAATAAATAACTAGTGTACATCCAGCCCTTAGCATGTTCCAAGGGTTATATGGGAACGTTATGTTTACGAGCTAGCCTGGTTCTCACAAACGGCCCTATGAGACAGCTACTGTGCCCATTTTACAGATGAGGCTGTGGAGGTCTGAGTGACCAGGCGACCTTCGCGGGGGCACCTGGCTAACAAGAGAAGGAGCTGGGATCTGAGCCCCAGTCCCTCCCACTCCAAAGACCCTACTACTGCCTTCTGCCGACTCTCCCCTCTCCATTTAGATTCTCCCATCAGTCTTTTGGGCAGTCAAGCATCCTCATTGTGATGACAACTGCCCTGCTTCCCACTCAGCGAATTGCCTTGGGCAGAGTCAGCCACAGGCACTTTGGCACAGTGCCTTCTCTCCGGGGGCCAAACAAGAGCCCTGTTATCTGCTTTATACCTCCTTCTGCAAACTTCCCCAGTTACAAGTGTCAGCCTCTGCAGGGAGGCCAGATTTAGCGCCTCTTCCCCAGGGGGTTACTACTCCAGAGAGATGGAGGGAGAGGGTGGGACCGCTGAGGGCCCCTCCCCACACCGCTGAGGGCCCCTCCCCACCGGCTCAGCCCAGGGGTTTAAACTCCCACCCATTATCCCATTTAACTCTCCCAACATCCTAGGGAGGTGGACGGCATGACACCCAGCTCACTGACGGGAAAACCCAGGCTCTGAGATTCAGCCACTTGTCTAAACTTGTTCGGCTGGAGCCAGGATGGGGCCCAGTGCTGTCTGTCCAACTGCACCAGCCTAAAAGGAGAGTGCCGGGCTGGGACCAGACTCAGGATGGCTCCCCACGGGAGGCAGGAGATGTTGGACAGGCTGCGAGCAGAGCCTTAGCTCCTGGGGGAAAGAAGCAGGACTCAAGAGAAACTATCCTCCTGCTGTCCTTAGAGAGATTGTCCCCACTGCCCACCATGCCTTTACACCCTGGAGCCTCTTGCCTCAGAGGCTCTCTCCCGCCTACTCATTCATCCCAACCCTGCCCAGAAAGAGGATGGACCTACCATTGTATCTATCATTGTGTCTTCCAGAAACTCTCCACAGTGGAAGTCAAGACTTCTGTTTTCAGGTCAGGCAAATAGAGTGAGAAGAGTTGGCAGCCACAAAGATTTGGGATCTGGAAAGCAGATGGGTGAGGCCATCCGACCCTTCTGATAGAGATGCTTTTTAGCCTCTGTAAGGAAGTCTCACGATTGTACAGCAATGCTGATGCCATTACAAAATTGCCAGATGGCCAAGAGCCGTTACTGGTTGTCAGAAGCATCCTAATTGTAGAGACATGAAAATATGAACAAAATTACGTGTCTTAGAATGAATGAAATAGGCTGGCTCCACACAACTGCGAATCCTACCTTGTTAAGGTAGGATTTAAAAAAAAAGCTACATTTCCCAGAGTCCCTTGTGGACCTGTGACCTAGTTCCCACCAATAAGATGCACCCATGGAAGGTTCTGATTTGGAAATGACAAGAAGGTTGGATAAGAAGTGAGAGGCTGGGAGAGGTCATCCATTTTGCTGAAATGGGTGGCAAAAACAACAAAGTTAATTTTCTGAGATGAATCAAGACAATTAAGCAACACTATGAGAGCATTGCCTAGACTTGTTTCTTCTTCCCTTCTAATAATTCTGCGGGAAATACGTTCCTTTTTGTCCAGCTAGTTAGAATTGCCCACCTGAAATATCTTTTCTTTCATTTTTTTGTTAACAAAACCCAGATTTTGTTGGGTCTTAGCAATTTGTGCCCAGCTAACAACTATATTTCCCAGGCTCCTTCAAAGGGAGGGCTAACCACATGACTAAGTTCTGGCCAATGAGGTGTAAGGTGACGGTGGGTGGGGTTTTTGGAGAAATTCCTCAGAAGGTGAGCTGACCTCAGTGTGTCCCACAAGGTCATGTCTCTCCATGGGGTGGTATGGGTCAACTCTTCAAAGCTAGAGTTTCATATATTATTGTTAATTGTGACCATAGGGCACCTATTCGAAAGGAGTGTCTTCAAAACAAAATCGCACCTCAAAATGGATATTTGGAATTATGATAAGACAACAAAGATACGGAACCTTAGGTCCCCTGCTGTCTACTGATAACCCCCACAGCTGATGGAGAATGTTCTTTCGGCTTTGTACACATGTTTAGACTTGGCACCTTTGTGTCTGAACCACAGCCAGCTGCAGAAGGAATCACCTGACACAAATCAACAAAGTGCTTCTGTAGATAATGTTAGTGCAGGAAATATGTGACAGGCTAGACTCTGAGTTTATTGCCTTGCCTTTTTCCCAGGTAGATTACTAATTACCTGACCACGGATTTGAGTTTCATTTTGTATTTGCAGGATTTGTCATTGAATAACAGTTAACGTCCTTAACTGAGGTGATGGATGTGTTAATTATTTTGATTTGGGTAATCATTCCACAGTGTATATGTATATCAAATTATCACTTTGTACTTTTTAAATATATACAATTATATTTGTCAATTATTCCTCAATAATGTTGAGGGGGAAATTAACCACTGTCTTATGGCAAAAACCCATATTTATAACTCGACAAATACTAATTTTCCATCTACATGGAAATTTGCCCTACATCCCTTTGGAACCTTCAGAAGTTGGTGTTGTTTTCCTGATGGTCCTATTTCTTAGTGTTTTAAGTTGGAATAATCCGGCTTGATGAAGTTTTAAATTATCATTAAAAATTTCTTTGTGGATCAAGTGTTCTTTCACATTTGTTTCAGTGTGTCACCCCTATTCCACACTGGAAATAGCATTTTTCCACATTATATTCTGTTGAACCCAGTAGTGAAATCTGACCGTCACCTTCCCTGCCTGAGAGTGACTCGATGCTCGTATAAATATATTTTAGAGCAAAGAACAAGAGGAGGGAGAGCTGAATCAGTGGACCAATCTGCTTTTGCCCTTGCCTTTTCCTCCTCCCTATTGCCTTGAATGCAGATACGAGGGCTGGGGCTCACGCAGCCATCTTGTGAAGGCTATATGCTCATTTTTTTTTTAAAGATTTTATTTATTTATTTGACAGAGAGACACAGCGAGAGCAGGGACACAAGCAGATTGGGAGAGTGGGAGAGGGAGAAGCAGGCTTTCCGCTGAGCAGGGAGCCCGATGTGGGACTCAATCCCAGGACCCTGGGATCATGACCTGAGCCAAAGGCAGACGCTTAACGACTGAGCCACCCGGGTGCCCTCTATGCTCATTTTAACATTGTCTTAGCAGAAATACAAAAGGAGTCTGCATCCCTGAAAAACCTCATGAGGACACCATTTCAGCCAGGGATTGCTCATCAAATCTTCATTGATATTCATTGACCATAATTTGATACTACAGAGTGGGGGCTGCAAGTTACAGAATCTAATGTTTTGGAAGTGGCTGACTGGAGAGGGTCACGTCTGGAACTGTAGAGGTACATATGTGACAGGCTGGAAGGCTGGCAAGTTGTTACCTTTAGTTTCGGGGTAGTGAAACATTTGGTCACATTCTTGCCCGTGATGCTTTGGAAACTGGACTCTGGGGCGCCTAGGTGGCTCAGTCGTTAAGCGTCTGCCTTGGGCTCAGGTCATGATCCCAGGGTCCAGGGATCGAGCCCCACATTGGACTCCCTGCTCCACGGGGAGCCTGCTTCTCCCTCTCCTCCACTCCCCCTGCTTGTGTTCCCTCTCTCACTGTGTCTCTGTCTGTCAAATAAATAAATAAATATGTTCTTTAAAAAAAAGAAAAAGAAACTGGACTCTGTGCCAGCCAAGGGCGTAGGTCAGGGCACATGGGAGAAGAGGGGGCAGAATATCAGCATAGGCTGGCTCAGCTCATTCTGGCTGCTTTGAACCAAGTCCTTCAAGAGCAAGGAAAGCCAGGCGGGAGCCAGCTGGTCAGAGACGAAGGTAACACACTCTGCCTACAGCCTCAATTGGAAATTGATCGAGGGTCCTGTAATTTGGAGACTTGTAGAGTTGAATTCAGTTGCTCCTGTTCCACATAGCTGTGAAATGAATGTGAAGGGACGTTAGCAGAAGACAAGAAAATTCACCTTCAGGCTTTTTCAATTTCCTTCCAGTGAAGACAAGGTAGTTTGCTGCCAGAGGACAAGGGAAAAACCCACCAGGAAAATCAGATTAAGGGTGAGACTTCCCACCTAAATTTATTGTTTCACATGACCTCAAGGCATGAGCAGAGGGGACTGGGCCAAGGAGGAGGGGCCAAAGGGGAAGGGCTGAGCCAGCATCAGCTGTGACAGGGCCCAAATTTTTAGACTTAAAAAATAAAGGTCATCACCGTAAGTGTAATTGTGGGGATTAGTGTCCAGAATATCTTAAGGATTCCCATAAATCAATGAGAATACGAGAAACCATTCCATTGAAGAATAGGCAAAAGAATTGAAGAGGCATTGCCCAGGAGAAGAAACACAAATGGCTCATAAATATATAAAGCATTATTCAACTTAATTAGTAATCAGGAAAATAACAATTTTTTTTAAAGATTTTATTTATTTATTTGACAGACACAGCGAGAGAGGGAACACAAGCAGGGGGAGTGGGAGAGGGAGAAGCAGGCTTCCCCCTGAGCAGGGAGCCCGATGTGGGGCTCGATCCCAGGACCCTGGGATCATGACCCGAGCCGAAGGCAGATGCTTAACGACTGAGCCACCCAGGCGCCCCAGGAAAATAAAATTTCACAGCCTGGAAAAAATTTCAAAGTCAGAAAACACCAAATGTTGGGCAGGATGGGGAACAGGGCTGAGGGTGGGATGAAGTGGCAGACCACCGCAGAAAAGGGTCTGGCAGGAAACAGTTAAATGTGTACACATTCCACTCCCCAGCAACTGCACCCCTAAGTATTTGCCCTGGAGAAATTTTTGAACTTATTTTTTTTTTTTTAAGATTTATTTATTTGAGAGAGAGAGAGACAGAGCACGCACTAGCCGGGGGAGGGGCAGCGGGAGAGGGAGAGAGACTCTCCAGCAGACTCCCCACTGAGCACGGGGCCCAATACAGGATTCCATCCCACCACCCCGAGATCACGACCCGAGCTGAAATCAACAGTCAGATGCTTAACCAACTGAGCCACCCGGGTGCCCCAGATTTCTGAACGTATGCACCAGGGGACGGTTGCAAAAAATCTTGAGAGCAGCAGTGTTCATAAAAATTAGGAGCAGCTGGAGAATGGAGTAACACATTTCTTACACAGAAATACACAGAGCAGTAAAGATGAAATAAGAATAGCCACATGCATCATCAGTATGGTTCAATCTTAGAAACACAATACTAAAAGGAAAAACTCTAGTTGTAGAAGAATTTTTAAAATTTATAAATTAATAAATCCATTTATAAAATGTGCAAAACTAAACAATATGTTGTAAAGGGATACATAAATATGTACAAAATCAGGATTGCACTGAAGGGAAATGGCGGTTTAGTTTAGTTTTTCCTTTTTTTAAAAAAAAATATTGTATTTATTTTATTTTAGACAGAGAAAAAGCACAGCAGGGCAGGAGGGGCAGAGGAAGAAGGAGAGAGAGAATCTTAAGCAGACTCTACATGGAACATGGAGCCCAGCACAGGACTCAACCTCATGACCCTGAGATCACCCCATGAGCTGAAACCAAGAGTCGGATGCTTAACCAACTGCAACACCCACGCGCCCCTGTTTTAGTTTTTTAAATGTCTGTGACAGTAAAGAAAGGCAGTAAAGTCTTTCTTATGTATGACACATTTCACAATAAAAACAAAACAAAAGGCCATGGGAAGGCAAGTTGCTGGATTAGGATTACTCATACATGAATGTATATATATTTTTTTAATATTTTATTTATTTATTTGACAGAGAGAGAGCACATACAAGCAAGGGGAGCAACGGAGGGAGAGGGAGAAGCAGGCTCCCTGCCGAGCAAGGAGCCTGATGCAGGGCTCAATCCCAGGACCCAGGGATCATGACCTGAGCCAAAGGCAGATACTTAACCAACTGGGCCACCCAGGTGCCCCGAATTTGACCAGAGGAACAATAGCCTCCAAGTGGAGTAAGTTACTATATTACCAAAAATTAGAAAATGAAAGTCTTGCCACAGGCTCTGGTCCTGAACTCATGTCAACAGCAAACAGGCTGCTGGAGCCCTAATTATGGTTTCCAAGAGGGCCATCTCCCCAGTGCCCACACCAGCTGTGAGAATGGAAGAGAATGGATCCCAAAGATCCTCACAGAGGTCAGAACCAGGATCACCTGGTGGGCTAACCAAGGCACTCACTCCATTGCCCAGGCGGCGACTCTTCGGGATCTGACCATGTTCTGGGTCTGTGATTGCACTGTGTTCCTCACCGTCTCTTTCCTGAATGAGTTTTGTTGTGGACATCTCATTCTTCCTCTACCATTCATTGTATATTTAGCATGTTTGGGACAGAGGACTTGTCTTTCAGTTTCTAGGCCCCTGACAAGCTCCATCTGCCCCTGATGAAGAAGACACCATCCAGGGGGCCTGGACTTGAGCTGGATGCAATCAATGCCTGAGACACAGGGCAGGCTAACTGTATTCTATGGAGAAGAAGAGTATGTGATGGGTGGTAGGTTGCCCAAGGAGGAAACTGGGGTGGAGACTGCTAGTTGCCCACCCACATAAACATCCCCTTTGGGCGCCTGGGTGGCTCACTTCGTTAAGCGACTGCCTTCGGCTCAGGTCATGATCCTGGAGTCCCGGGATCAAGCCCCACATCGGGCTCCCTGCTCAGCGGGGAGTCTGCTCCTCCCTCTGACCCTCTTCCCTGTCGTGCTCTCTCTCTCTCATTCTCTCTCTCTCAAATAAATAGATAAATAAAATAAACATCCCCTTTCCTCCTTATTAATGAAACCCTAATTTTGTTGGGGGAACAATGCACTTCACCACCACTACAACAAAAACTACATTCAGCAGTCTTCCTAATAAATGGGATAACAATATGACAAGGTTCTAGCCCATGAAACTAAGTGAAATTTGAGTGGCACTTTAGGGAAAGCTTCTCAAGAAGAAATCTAACTCAGCTAGCAAGTGCCATTCTGCCCTTGTGCTTGCCTGCTTTCTGTGCCTGGATCACGAAGTGAATGACGGAACAGCAGCAGGTATTTTGTGGCCATGAGGTACTCTTGAGGATAGAAGCTGTTATACACCAAATGTCTGTGTTCCCTCAAGATTTATATGTGGAAGCCCTGACCTCCAGTGTAGCTGTATTTGGAGTGAGAAAGTAACTAAGGTTAAATAAGGTCTCAAGAGTGGGGCATTGATAGGATAGGATTAGTGTCTTTTTTTTTAAAGAGCCCCATAAAGAGACATATAAAAAAAGTCATGTCATCTGCAAAGCAGGAATAGAGCTCTCACTAGAAGCTGAATTCTGGCACGCCTGGGTGGCTCAGTCAGTTAGGTGTCTGCCTTCGGCTTCGGTCATGATTCCAGGGTCCTGTGATCGAGCCCCACGTCGGGCTCCCTGCTCAGTGGGTAGCCTGCTTCTCCCTCTCTCCCCTGCTCATGCTCTCTCACTATCTCCCTCTCTTTCTCAAATAAATAAATAAAATCTTAAAAAAAAAAAAGAAAGAAAGAAACTGAATTCTGCTAGAAACTTGATCTTGGATTTTTCAGTCTCCAGAACTGTGAGAAAATAAATTTCTGTTGTTTAAACCTCTCAGTCTAGGATATGTTGTTATGACAGCCCAAGCTGACTAATATAGAAGCCATGTGCTAATGATGGCAGCAAGAAAAGATTAAAAAGTTGAAGAATTGTAAGATGAATCAAGGAGTGAAGAAATAGATAATTCAATTGTGATAAATGGAGACTTCAACCCCACTTTCAATAATGGATAAAACTAGGCAGATAGAAGACAGGAACAGCACTGTAAACCAGCTAGACCCAAAAGACATCTATCAAACACCCCATCCAACAACAGCGGAATACATGTTTTCTTAAGCTCACATGGAACATTCTCCAGGATAGACCACATGCTGGACCATTGAACAAGCCTGGAATTAAGTTAAAAGCAGAAAATTTGGGAAATTCACCAACATATAGAGATTAAACAACATATGCCTAAGTGGGTCAAATGAAGAAAGGGTCAAAGAAGAAGTTGCAAGGGAAATTAGAAAATACTTTGAAATGAATGAAAATGTGTGTGTCCAAATCAAAACCTATGGATGCTGGCCAGACACCAGCAAGATGATGGACTAGAAGTCTCCAGATCCTTGTTCTCCATTGAAATATTAAATAAGCAACTGGAGACTGGGTGAAATAACTTTATAGGAGCTCTGGAAATCAGTCGAGATCTACAGCAAACAAGTGAATGCCCAACCAAGAAAAAGCCATGTTCAAAACAGTAGAAGGGGTGCCTGGCTGGCTCAGTGGGTAGAGCACGCAACTCTTAACCTCAGGGTCACGAGTTCAAGTCTCACACTGAGCATGAAGCCTAGTTAAAGTTAAAAAAAAAAAACGAAAACAAACAAACAAGGAAAAACACAATAGGACAGTTTATGGTGTTTTTACTCATCCTTCCTCCAACCACTCCCTGGCATGGCATACTTTGGGAGAAGTGGTAGCCAAGTTCCCAGTTCCTTCTGTAAGCCAGAGAGAACAAAACCATCCAAGTTTGCAATGTTCTAACCTGTCCTGGAGCTGCCTAAGGGATTGGTCTCTGTGTCATCTAATGTAGAGTTCAGATGGCCAAAAGCAGCGCGGCTTGGATCTCAGGCTGGAGGAAGCCAGAGAAAGCAGCTGGAACAGTTCATGAAAACTGGAAGGGGACTACAGAGCTGCAGACCCCTGACATAAGAGATTACTGATGGAGGAAATACAGTAATACCGCTAAGGCCCTGAGAGGAAGCTGAGTGAGATTCTTAGGGAAATTAAGCCATTTAAAGGCAGTCGCACGGGGCGCCCGGGTGGCTCAGTTGGTCAAGTGGCTGACTCTTTTTTTTTTTTTTAAGATTTTATTTATTTATTTGAAAGAGAGAGAGGGCAGGAGCGGGGTGAGGGGCAGGGGTGGGTGGGTGGAGAAGCAGGCTCTCCGCTGAGCAGGGAGCCCGATGCAGGGTTCAATCCTGGGACTCTGGGATCATGCCCTGCTCAACCGACTGAACCACCCAGGCATCCCAAGCAGCCGACTCTTGATTTCAGCTCAGGTCATGATCTCAGGGTCCTGGAATCAAGCCCCACATAGGGCTCCACACTCAGCGGGGAGTCATTTGAGATTCTCTTTCTCCCTCTGCCTCTGCCCCTCCCCCTGCTCACACTCTCTCTTTCTCGCTTCTCTCTCTTCTCTTTTAAAGATCTAAATAAATCTTTAAAAATAAAAAATAAAAAAAATATAAGCAGTCATGGATATGGAGGGATGGGAAAAAAAGCACACACACAGGCCAAGGGAAATACCCACCCAGAAAAGGCCTTAAGCCTTCATATCACGTTGATTAGTGAAGACCATCCCTTGCTCAGAATCAATCTGCAAAGACTGAGAGAAGATAAAGATAAAGAAGATAAGAAAGACTTTTTTTCAAATGCTCAATTTTCAACAAAAGATCACAAGACATACAAAGGAATAGGAAAGTATGGCCCATTCAAAGGAATAAAATAAGTCTCCAGAAACTGTCCATGAAGAACCACAGGCTGTGTGGACTTGCTACACAAAGACTTAAAAACAATTGTCCTGGTCCCTCAAGCAGTTGAAAATAGAGCTACCCTACAACCCAGCAATTGCACTGCTGGGCATTTACCCCAAAGATACAAATGTAGGGATCCGAAGGGGTACGTGCACCCCAATGTTTCCACAATAGCCAGACTGTGGAAAGAGCCAAGATGTCCATCGACAGATGAATGGATAAAGAAGAAGTGGTATATATACACAATGGAATATTATGCAGCCATCAAAAGGAATGTGATCTTGCCATTTGCAATGACGTGGATGGAACTGGAGGGGATTATGCTAAGCGAAATAAGTTGATCAGAGAAAGACAATTATCACATGGTTTCACTGGTATGTGGAATTTAAGAAACAAAACAGAGGAGTGAGCATAGGGGAAGGGAGGGAAAAATAAAACAGGACAAAACCAGAGGGGAAGACAAACCATAAGGGACTCTTAATCATAGGAAACAAACTGAGGGTTGCCGGGGGGGGGGAATGGGGTAACTGGGTGATGGGCATTAAGGAGGGCACGTGATGTAATGAGCCCTGGGTGTTATATAAAACTGCTGAATCACTGAACTCTACCTCTAAACCTAATAATACACTATATGTTAATTAATTGAATTTAAATTTAAAAAAATAAAAATGGATGCCTGGGTGGCTCAGTGGGTTAAGTGTCTGCCTTCGGCTCAGGTCATGATCCTGGGATCCTGGGATCCTGGGGTCCTGGGATCAAGTCCCACATCGGGCTCCTTGCTCAGCAGGGAGCCTGCTTCTCTCTCTGCCTGATGCTCTTCCTGCTTGTGCTTTCTCTCTCTCTCCCTCTGATAAATAAATAAAATCTTTAAAGAAAAAAAAACTAAAAAAAATAAAATTAAAACCCGGTCTTAAATATGCTCAAAAAGCAGAAGGAAAACACAGATAAAGAACTAAAGGAAAGCAGGAAAATGATTTATGAACAAAATGAAAATACTGACAAGAAGATACATATAAAAAAAATTCTAGGGCTAAACAGATAAAAACTGAATTTAAAAATTCACTGGAGGAGTGCAATATAATGAAGATTATATTTGGTCATTCAGATGACCAAATATATATTTCCCAGGTATATTTGGTCTTCATCCACAGTTCCTGAAAATGTTGCAGAGCCATAAAGGTGACATGAGTGTCTTGTTACTAATGAAGGTGACTTTTGGACCCCACCCAGGGGCAGGGGCTGGTTGCAAGGAGGACTAACCATGTGATTAGGAAGTTGGAACTTTCACTGCTCCCCCCTGACCTGTGGGGAGGGGAGAAAGGCTGGAGGTTGAATCAGCCAATGGCCAATGATGCTCAGTCATGACTATCTAATGCCTCCATAAAAACCCGAGAGGACTGGTCTCGGAGAGCTTCCAGATTGGTGAACACATGGGTATTGGAGAGAGTGGAATGCCTGGAGAAAGCATGGAAACTCCGTGCCCTTTGCCCATACCTCACCCTCATCTCTTCATCTGGCTGTTGTTTCATATCCTTTATCATATCCCTTAATAAGCTGGTAAATGTAAGTCTTTCCCTGAGTTCTGTGAGCCACTCTAACAAATTAAAAGAACTCAAAAAGGAGATTGTTGGAGCCTCCAATCTATAGCCAGCCAGTCGGAAGCATAGGTAACTGCCTGGGGCTTACAACTGGTGTCTAAAGTTGGAAGTGGATGGCAGTCTTTTTTTTTTTTTTTTAATAGTGATTCATTGGTTTAAAAGAAAGAGAGAGTGAGCAGGAGGAGGGGCAGAGGGAGAGGGAGACAAGCAGACTCCCGACTGAGCAGGGAGCCTGATGATGCAGGGCTCAATCCCAGGACTCTTAGATCATGACCTGAACCAAAATTAAGACTCAGACACTTAAACCAACTGAGCCACCCAGGTGTCCCTGGAGGGCAGTCTTGTAGGACTGAGCTGTTACTTGATACTATCTCTGGGTAGCTAGTGTCAGAATTGAGTTGAATTATTAGATACCTCATGTCCAAGAATTGCTCATGTTCCAGAATTGTTTGGTGTTGGTAGGGGGGACCAACACCATGTACCCTCCGCCACATTGGAATTGGGTCTGGGAGTGCAAAAAGAGTTGGCATCAGTAGAAGGGGTTTGAAAACAGACTTTAACAGGAAGAGGGAAGAATCAGAAAACTAGAAAACAAGTCATTTGAAATTGTCAAATGTGAGGAGCAGAAAAGAAAAAAAGTGAACAGAGCCTAAAAGAATTATGTGGACATCATCTAGAAGATGAGATCCAGAAGAAGAGAAAGAAAAGGAGGCAGATCATTTGGAGGAATAAAAGCCCCAAACTTCCCAAATTTGAAGAAAGATATGTATATACAAAATTCAAGCTCGGCAAGCTCCAACTAAGATGAACCTAAAGAAACCCACACTGAGACACATCAAAATCAGACTGTCAAAGACAGAGAGGGAATCTTTAAACCAGCAAGAATAAATCAACTCATTATGTATGAGGAATCCTCAATAAGATTATCAACAGCTTTTTCAGCCGAAACCTTGCTGGCCAAAAAGAAGTAACATGGTATATTTAAACTGTTAGAAGACAAAACAAGACAAAACAAAACAAAACAACCCTATCAATGGAGAATTCTACATCCAGCAAAACTGTCCTACAAGAGAGAAATTAAGACACTTGCAGATAAACAAAAGCTGAGGAAGTTCGTTGATACTAGCCCTGCTCTGCTGAAGTGCTAAAGGGACTCCCTCAAAATGAATTGAAAGGATGCCAGACAATAACTCGAAACTACATGAAAATATAAAGTTCTCCAGTAAAGGTAAATAAATGGGCACATATAAAAGCCAGTGGGACTATAATTTTGGTGACAAAAGCATTAAAATAATCATAAATCTATGTTAATGGATACACAATATTTAAAGATGTGATTTGTGACATAAAATAGAAGGGAGTCGACCTGCAAAGGAGAAAGGTTTTGTATTCACCTGAAGTGAAATTGTATGAGTTTATTTATTTTTTTAAAAGATTTTATTTATTTATTTGAGAGAGAGGGTGAGAGAGAGAGAGAGCAAGAGCGGGGGGAGGGGTAGAGAGAGAGGGAGAAGCAGGCTCCCCACTGAGCAGGGAGCCCGATGTGGGGCTTGATCCCAGGACCCTGAGATCATGACCTGCTCTGAAAGCAGACGCTTAACTGACTGAGCCGCCCAGATGCCCTGAAGTTGTATGAGTTTAAAATAAATTGGTGTAACTTTAGGGGCACCTGGGTGGCTCAGTCGGTTGGGCATCTGACTCTTGATTTCAGCTCAGGTCATGATCTCAGGGTCATGAGATCAAGCCCCACGTCAGGCTCTGTGCTCAGTGTGGTATCTGCTTGAGATTCTCTCTCTCCCTCTCCCTCTGCCCCTCCTCCTCCTTGCGCACTCTCTAAATAACTAAATTAATAAATATCTTTAAAAAATTGTTATAACTTTAGGATGTTATATGCAATCCCCATAGTAACCACAAAGAAAATAGCTATAGAGTATACACAAAAATAAATGAGAAGGGAATCAAATATATCACTACAAGAATGAAAAGGAAGGTAGTAATGGAGGAAATAATAGACAAAAAACTATAAGGCATACAGAAAACAAATCACAAAACAGCAATAGCAAGTTCTTTCCTATGGTTAATTACTTTACATGTAAATGGATTAAACTTACCAATCAAAAGGCATTGACTGGCAAAATGGTTTAAAAAAAAAAACAGTTTCAGGAGGCTGGGTGGCTCAATCATTAAGCATCTGCCTTCGGCTCAGGTCATGATTCCAGGGTCCTGGGATCCAGCCCTGCCTCAGGCTCCCTGCTCAGCGGGAAGCCTGCTTCTCCCTCTCCCACTCCCCCTGCTTGTGTTCCTGCTCTACTCTCTCTCTCTGTCAAATAAATAAATAAAAAAATCTTTAAAAAAAACAACAACAGGAGTGCCTGGGTGGCTCGGATGATTAAGCGTCTGCCTTCGGCTCAGGTCATGATCCCAGAGTCCTGGGATCGAGCCCCACATCGGGCTCCCTGCCTGGCGGGGAGCCTGCTTCTCCCTCACCCTCTACTGTTCCCCCAGCTTGTGCTCTCTTGCTCTCTCTGTCAAATAAATAAATAAAAATTTTAAAAAAATAAAAAAATAAAAAAAACAACAGAAAACAGTTTCAGCTGTAAGATGAATAAGATTGAGGATCTAATGAATAACATCACACCATGCTGCTTAAATGTTCTCACACACACACAGGAACTCATAAATATGTGAGGCAATGGATATGTTAATTAGTTAGATGGGAGGAATCTTTCACACTGTATATGTATAGCAGATCATCACAATGCACCCTTTAAATATCTTAAAATTATATTTGTCAATTATTCCTTAATAAAGCTGAAAAACAAATAGGATCTAACCATATGCTGTCTACAAGAGACCCTCAATTTAAGGACATATATAGGTTGAAAATGAAAAGATAGGGGTGCCTGGCTAGCTCAGTTGGAAGAGCATGTGACTCTTGATCTCAGAGTCATAAGTTTGAGCCCCATGTTGGGTGTAGAGATTACTAAAAATAAATTAAAAGGAAAGTGAAAAGATAGAAAAAGATACTCTTTGCAAATAACAACCAAAAGAGAGCCAAGTGGCTATACTAATGTCAGACAAAATACACTTTAAACCAAAAAGTTTACAAAAGACAAGGAAGGATATTATATATTAATAAAGTAAAAAACAAGATAAAACAATAGTAAATATATATGTACCAAGCATTAGAGCTCCTAAACATATTAAGGAAACATTGACAGAATTGAAGGCAGAAATAGCTCTAAAATAACAGTAAGGGACAAAATTCCACTTTCAATAATGGATAGAACAGCCAGATAGAAGATAAACAATAAGGGACTTAGATAACACGTTGGACTAACTGAACCTAGTAGACATGTACAGAGCATCCACCCAACCACACAACATGCCATGCACAGAATATTCTCCAGTAGGAACAATACATCAGGCCATAAAACAAGTCTTAATAAATTTAAAAGACTGAAATCATACCAAGCATTGTCTGAATAGGTCTTTTTCATAAAAAGACGTACAGATGGGCAAAAGGTATACAGGAAGGAGCTCAACATTACTAATCACCAGAGAAATGCAACTCAAAACCCCAATGAGATATCATCCATGCCTGTTAGAACAGCTATTTTCAAAAGGACAAGAAATAACAAGTGTTGGCGAGGATGAGGAGAAAAGAGAGCCCTCACGCGCTGTTGGTGGGAATGAAAAGTTGGTGCAGCCACTACGGAAAACTGCATGGGGGTTCCTCAAAAAAATTTTAACACGGAATTACTATACCATCCAGTAATTCCGCTTCTGGGCATTTATCTGAAAGAAATGAAATCACTATCTTAAAAAGGTACCTTCAGCAAATGGGTGCGGTGAGCTCAACTATATGCCTCAGCAGCTCGGAGGCTGTGCCAGCCCGTGATTCCTATGGATTCCAGTGATTGATTCCTATGGATTCCAGCAACAGGGAGGACAGACTTGAGGAGACGTGGGACTGATTGTGCTGGTCCCTGGACGCCCGGAAAACAGGCCCTGCCGTAATCAGTGTTGTTTCCTGGGCCTTAGCGGAGTAACGGATGCACTTTGCCTGCCTGCTGGGAGCAGGCCTTCCTAAATCGCCAAATAATGTCTGGAAGGCTGGGGTCCAAGGCCATTTTTGCTGGCTGTAAGCGGGGTCTCGGGAACCAGAGGAAGCACTTCGATCTTAAAATCAAAAGTGTTTATGATCAAAATGAAACGGAATACTATCTAGGCAAGTACCCATGCGCCTATGGGTACAAAGCAAAGAACAGTACAGTGACTCCTGGTGGCAAATCGAACAAAACCAGAGGAATCTGGGGAAAAATAACTTGTGCTCACGGAAACAGTGGCAGGGTTTGTGCCAAATTCCGAAGCAACCTTCCTACTAAAGCCATCGGTCACAGAATCTGTGTGATGCTGTGCCCCTCAAGGATTTAAACTTAATGAAAAGTAAATAAATAAAGGTGTAGAAAAAAAGGTACCTTCAGATAGGTATTAACGAGGGCACGTGTTGTGATGAGCACTGGATATTATACATGACTAATGAATCGTTGAACACTACATCCAAAAACTAATGATGTACTATATGCTGGCTAACTGAACATAATAACAATAAAAAAGGGACCTTCACCCCCTTGTTCACTGTAGCATTATTTACAATAGCTAAGACATGGAAACAACCTGAGTGTCCGCTGATGGATGAATGGACAAAGAAAGTGTGACTTATAGACACAGTGGAATGTTATTCAGTCATAAAAAAGAAAGAAATCCTGACATTTGTGACAATAAGAACGGAACTTGAGGGCATTATGCTAAGTGAAATAAATCAGTCAGAGAAAGGCACTGTGTGATCACACCTAAATGTGAAATCTAAAAATGAAAACAAAAAACAGAAAAACTGAACTCATAAAAGAAAAAACTAAACTCATAGCAGATTGGTGGTTGCCAGAGGTTGAGAGTTGGAGGGGGTGGCCGAAATGGGTGAAGGTTGTCAAAAGGTATCAACTTCTGGTTATAAGATAAATAAATCCTGTAGATGTAATATGCATAATGGTGACTATAAATTTAAAAAAAAAGCTATCCTGCATTCCTGGTGAACCTCAAAGATTAATACCACCATCAAAGACATCAGAGATACACAATGGTAATCAAAGCCTACCACAGCCTCATGTGGTTCACCTATTTAGCCTGTAGACAAGACAGCTGATTCATAGGGATTGGAAAGCTTAATAACATGGTGAATTTAGACCACCTTATTAAGAGTGGAAGAGCACGGGACTCTTGATCTCGGGGTTATAAGTTTGAGCCCTATGTTGGGTGTAGAGATTACTTAAAAAAATTTTTTTTAAGATTTTTAAATTTATTTATTTGAGAGAAAGAATGAGTGAGAGAGAGCATGAGAGGGGGGAGAGGGAGAAGCAGATGCGGGGCTCATTGTGGGGCTCAATCCCAGGACCCTGGGATCATGACCTGAGCTGAAGGCAGACGCGTAACTGACTGAGCCACCCAGGTGCACCTTAAAAAAATTTCTTTAATCTTAAAAAAAAAATAAGGTGGTGAAATTAAATACAGATCTTCCATAAATCTTTCTTTACTGGTACAAATTATCACAGACCCTAGTGCTTTGTATTCAGTTATTGATATGGCAAAGAAATGGGGAATGCCAGATGTTTTCTTTTAAATCAATGTAGGATTTGCATATCATAAAATCTACCCATTTAGAGCATAAAATTCAGTGATTTTTAGTCTATTCTCAAAGTTGTGCAATTAGTTTTTCTAATTCCAGACCATTTTCATGACCCTACAAAGATCCAGACGGAGCTTACTTGTACCTAACAAAGACCTGAACATATCTTTAGCACCATGCCTCAAAACTATGTCAACTCTCCGATTCTGGGCCATGCTTTGAAACCCAGGGGTCTCGAACATCCGCCTGGACATCCTACTGGTCCCTTGGCCCTTATGATCCAGTGGATTCAGTGGTACTCAATGTGTCTGTGGCAAATTTAGAACAAAGCCATACCCTCTTCTGCAGGTAAGTACTTTCCTGAGAAACAGCTTTGGCTCTGCTTGAGAGTGAACATCTATGGGGTACGAGATGACGAAGGAGAGGTTGTCTGACCATTCCAGTTTCAAATGGATGGGATCTGGCTCATGCAAGTCCTGGAGACACATGTGAGCTCCTGAACACAGGTGGCTGCCCCACTCAGTGTGCTTGCTCCAAGCCCACTTCCTCCCTCAAGCCACCCTATGACTGGCTGACTGAAGAGGAAAGCATTGCTTGAACCCTGGTGCTCAGAGGGCTCTGAACGACAAGCTCCCACCAGCGGTGTGGGTACAGCCCTATTCAGTGGTGCACTGAAGGACAGTGGAGATGGGGAGTCCTCCCGAAGCACAGAACTCCAGGCAGCACATCAGTGTGGGGTCCTCTTTGCCCAGAGGAAAGATTATGTGAGATGAGACTCTCTCCTGATACAAGGGTGATCGCTAAAGTCAGTATCCAGGAATTTGGAAGTAACAAGATTAAAAAACTGATAAGAAGGAGGTTAGAGAAAGAGGTAGAATGGGCCCTGAATGCGGAGATATTTGTGTCTCATGGGAATGGTCCCCACAAGGCCACCCTTTGCAGAGGAAGTTTTCAATAATCAATCTCTTTCCCCAACCAGTACTTACTCATTGACCAGTTGGAACAGTGGCAGGATGGAGGTTTTATATTGGCTCCACAGCATGGAAGTGACCACTCCGAAACCAACTTGGCTACTTACCACTACCAAGTGCGTTCAATATGGCACCCTACAGTGGGGGACCAGTCTGCCCCCTGGTGGAGGTTGACTGCATTGGACCTCCTTCATCATGGGCGTGGCAGTGATTTTTCTTTATTGGGGTAGACGTTAATTCTGCAAATGAATTTTCCTTCCCTATCTGCCATGTTTTTGCTGGGAGCACCATCTATAGACTTAATGGAGGTCTCTGTCCCTCAACATTGCTATTGATCAAGAAATTTATTTCAAAAAGAAAAAGAAACTTATTTCACGGCATAAAGAAAAGTAATACAATAGGCTAATAATACCCATGGGACTCATGGGTTTTACCATGTACCTGATCACTCCAAAGTAGCTGGTGTTTTAGAACAATGGAATGGCCAAACAATGACTGTAACCCCACCAGATAAGAGACAACACCTCACAAAAGTGAGTTTCTATTTTACACAATACAGTATATGTCCTGAATCAGTATGTGGCCCCGTTTTTTCCTCTTAGGCAGAATACTTGGGTTGAGGGGGTTGAAGGGCTAATCACCTCCCTCACTATACAACTAATGACCCACTCACAAGACATTTTTTTAAAGATTTATTTATTATTTTAGAGAGAGAGCATGTAGCAGGGAGGGGCAGAAGGAGAGGGAGAGAGAGAGAATCCCAAGCAGACTCCACGCTAAGCACGGAGCCTGATTCCGGGCTCAATCCCACAACCCCAAGATCATGACCTGAGTCAAAATCAAGAGTCAGACACTCAACTGACTGAGCCACCTAGGTGCCCCAAGACATTTGTTTGTATACCCCCACAGTTTGGGGCTCTATTATTTAAGTAGTCTGGGTTACTCAAGGTAATTTTTCACTAGAAGAATTTAGTTCATTTAAATTAAACTAGAATTTGGGGGCGCCTGGGTGGCTCAGTCGGTTAAGCGTCTGCCTTCAGCTCAGGTCATGATCTCAGGGTCCTGGGATCGAGCCCCACATCAGGGTCCCTGCTCAGCAGGCAGTCTGCTTCTCCCTCTCCCTCTGCCCTTTTTCCAGCTCACTCTCTCTCTCTCTTTCAAAAAAATAAATAAAATCTTTTAAAAAATTAGAATTTGAGACCCTTCCTTGGCCCATTTGGGGCTCCACTGAACAAACAAGAATGTTAACTAGCATGACTGACCCTAATTTTCAAAAGGAGATATCGTTACTGCTACACAATGAGGGGCAGGGAATCTTCAGGGACTGTTCCTAGCATGGCTATGTCTAATGGTAAAGAAAATGGAAGACAAAAGTAATCCAACATAAACAGAATCACTAAGAGCTCAGATCCCTCAGGAATAGTTTTGGGTCACCTCATTAGGTAAAGAACCTTTAAGGGTGAGAATAAGAATAAGACCTTGGGTATATGGCAGAGTGTCTGCTTTGGGGTCAGAAGTGAGGGAAGGAGAGAAGCTCATCACTCCTCTCTGCATTCCTCACTCTGTCCTTGCCTGCCCTTCCCTCCTCCCCTCAGGCTGGAAGGAGCTCCCTCCTCTGGGCTCCCACAGCCCTTGGGCTCCTCTGGCCTTGTACCCCTAATGCCATGGACATGCCCTTGCTTTCCTCCTCGCAGAGGACAGGAGCTTTTGACCTATGTCTGGTGCCTGCCCAGGGATCAGCATGATAGAGGTGCTCAGAGCCACCTGAAGATGGAACCCAGGAGGCAGAGGTGGGGTGGGCTCTGCCCCGGGGAAGACAGCTTGGCTGAGTGCAGCGGTCCCAGGGGAGGCTGCTGATGGCCTCCCAGAGCTGCAACCTGAAGACTCCAGCCACCCACCGGAGAGGCAGGCTCCAGCCACATGGATGTTCCTACTCCCCAACCACCTCACAGAACAAACGCACAACCAGGTCCAAAGAGCAGAAGGAGAACTGTGACCTGGATTTGGAGGCCAGGGGCCTGGTGGAGAGAGCTCCAAACAGGAACAAGTAGGGTGGGAAACAAGTCTCTCTGCGCTCAGAGGTATGTAGGCAGAGATAACAGTGAAATAACCTAATCACACAATTCCTTTATTGAATTCCCTGCACGGAGCCACATACTCTGCCGAACGATTCACATTTCCATTTTGCAAAGGAGAAGACAGAAGCTCTGAGAATTCGAGCACTTGCCCGAGGAGTGACGACAACTTGGTGGCCTCACCAGTGTCTGACGACTGTATGCATCGCTAAAGCCTGTGTTCTCAGCCTCCATGCCGACTACCATTACCTACGAACCAGAAAATGCTTAGGGCAAGAAATCCACATCGCACCGATGTTATAGGGTGTATAAATCATCCACTGCTGCCTAACAAACTGCTCCAAAATTTACCAGATTTAAAATAACAAACATTTAAAAAATCTCCCACACCCGTCTGGGTGGTTCTGGCTCAGGATCTCTCATGATGCTGCAAGTCAGCTTGTCAGCACTGCTCTGGTCACAGGAAGGCTTGACTGGGGCTGGAGATGCTGCTTCCCAGGTGACTCACTCAGGTGGCTGTTGGCTGGAGACCTCAGGTGCTCACCACACAGGCCCCTCCACAGGGTTATCTGAGTGTCGTCTCAAGATGGCGGCTGGCTCCCCCAGAACAAGTGACCCAAGAGAAAATGAGGAGGACGTCTCAGTGCTTTTTATGACCTAGTCTCAGGAATCACACACAATCATTTTCCCTTTATTCACTAGAAGTGAGTCACTAAGTCCAGTCCATACACAAAGGAAGAGGAATTAGGCTCCATCTCTTAAAGGGAGGACTACTAAACATCAAATATTTTAAAACCACAAATTAGGGATGAGACCAAACAAATTTGTGTTTCTTTTTTTTTTTAAGATTTATTTATTTATTTAAGAGAGAGAGAGAGAGAGAGAGAGAGAGCGCGAGCGACAGAGCAGGGGTGTGGGTGAACGTGACCTAATCTCATGAGACCTTGAAACCTGGGTCTACAAGTCAGAGAAAGGAAATCAGAGAGATTGAAAGCTGCAGCAGATGCTCTCCTGTTGACCTTGGGGAAGCAAACTGCCATGTTGCTGGAGAGGGCAATGGGGCAGGACACGGGGCAGGAAAGGGCAGCCCCCAGGGCCAGGAGCAGGGATGTTAGTCCTACAGCCACAAGGAAATGAATGCTGCCAACAACTACATGAGCCTGGAGGAGGATCTGGCTCCAGAAAGGAATGCAGCCCAGCCGACATCTTGACTTCAGCTTTCTCAGACCCTGAGCAGAGGACTCAGATAACCCATGGACTCCTGATCATGGAGACTGAAATCAGACATCCCTGTGTTGTTCTGAGCTGCTTGTTCATGGTAATTTGTTATGCAGCCACAGAGAGCTATTACAGTAAGCATAATCTCTCTGTTTTTTTTTTTTTTTTTTTTTTAGATTTTATTTACTTATTTGACAGAGAGAGACACGGCGAGAGAGGGAACACAAGCCGGGGGAGTGGGAGAGGGAGAAGCAGGCTTCCCGCTGAGCAGGGAGCCCAATGAGGGGCGCGATCCCAGGACCCTGGGACCATGACCTGAGCCGAAGGCAGATGCTTAACGACTGAGCCACCCAGGTGCCCCATGATCTGATTTTAATATATTTATTTCCTATATGAACATACACAAAATAAACTTGGGTTCATATAATGTCTACTCTTTTGCAAATGGCTTTTGCCATTTAATATGTCATAAGCATTTTCCCCTATCATTAAACATTTATCTAGAAAATAAATAAATAAATAAATATTTATCTAGAACTGAACTCCAATAACCACATAGAGTATGGGCATATCATAGTTTAGACTCTTGTCTAAATTCCATTCTTGTATATGCATCTGTATACACTTGTCCTGTGATTTTGCTAGGGGATAGTCCTGGAAGTAGAATTTTTTTTTTAAAGGTTTTATTTATTTATTTGAGAGAGAGGGAGAGAGAGAGCATGAGCAGGTGGAAGAGGAGGGGCAGAGGGAGAGGGAGAAGCAGAGCCCCCCCACTAAGCAGAGAGCCCGACCTTGGGGCTGTGGGGCTGGATCCAAGGACCCTGGGATCATGACCTGAGCTGAAGGCCGACGCTTAACCGACTGAGCCACCCAGGCACTCTTGGAAGTAGAATTCTTAAGTCACAGGGTTTGCACTTCAAGATTTCTCATTCTTTAAGCTGAAACATCCCTCAGAAGGTCTGTGCCCGTTTACACTCCCACAAGCAAGGTGTAAGAGTGCCCCCTTACACACTCACTCACACCCCTTCCCATTGGCTACCATTTTGATTGTCCAATTTTTTTTTTAAAAAAGGTAACTATTGTGTGTGTTTCTGTCTCATGTATGTTTGCATCTCATGTGTGTTTGTGTGTTCAATGGGGTGTGCCTGGATTCTTTTAAAAATTTTTTTAATTTAAAATTCAATTAATAACATGTAGTACATTATTGGTTTCAGAGGTAGAGGTCAGTGATTCATCAGTCTTATATAACACCCAGTGCTCATTATATCCAATGCCCTCCTTAATGCCCATCACCCAGTTACCCCATCCCTCCACCACCCACCCCCGCCAGCAGCCCTCAGTTTGTTTCTTATGACTGAGAGTCTCTTACGGTTTGTCTCCCTCTCTGGTTTCATCCTGTTTTATTTTTTCCTCTCTTCCCCAATGGTCCTCTGTTTTGTTTCTTAAAACTCCACATATCAGGGAAATCATATGATACTTGTCTTTCTCTGATTGGGGATATGTCTGGATTCTACAGTGAGGTCAACCCCTTCAAAAAGGAGGGTTTTCCTTCCGGAACTAGACTGTCATTTTTTCTTTGTGGAAACATGGCAATTACTTCACCAAATGTCCCTGTCTCCCCTCAGTGAAACTGTAAACTCTTTGAAGGCAGCATTTACACTTTTGTCCCTTTTGATCCTTCTTGGGAATTAATTCAGGGCTGAATTCCCTTGATAAAGCTGTGGTGTGTTGATAGCAAGTAAAATGTCCAAGTGTGTTGAAGTATCTCCCTGTGATTTTAATTTGCATTTCCCTGATTCCTAATGAGGCTGAGCACCTTTTCTTAACTCTCATTTGGATATTTCGTTTTGTAAACCACTAGCCTGTGACCTACTTGTCTTCTAGTATTTTTCTTATTTTTTTACAAGAGTTTTTCTTTTATATAGTTTGATATTAAGGTCTTTGGTGGTTAGATAAACTGTGAATATATTTCCCCACTCTCTTTTTCACTGTTCTTTTTATTTAAGATTTTATTTTTAAGTAACCTCTACACCCTGTGTGGGGCTCAAACCCACGACCCTGAGAGCAAGAGTCACATGCTGTACCTACTGAGTCAGCCAGGCGCTCCACTTTTTCACTGTTTTAATGGTTGTTTTGATGAGTAGAAATTATTATTTTTGATTCAATTTATCAGTCCATTTCTTTTTTTAAAAGATTTTATTTATTTGAGAGAAAGAGAATGAGAGATAGAGAGCACGAGAGGGAAGAGGGTCAGAGGGAAAGCCGACTCCCTGCTGAGCAGGGAGCCCGATGCGGGACTCGATCCCGGGACTCCAGGATCATGACCTGAGCCGAAGGCAGTCGCTTAACCAACTGAGCCACCCAGGCGCCCAGTCCATTTCTTTATGACAATTTCTCTTTGTGTCTTATTTAAGAAATCTTCCCTACCTTCAGGTCATGAAGATATTCCCAATTATCTTCTCAAAGATATCTTGTTTTGGGGCGCCTGGGTGGCTCAGTCGTTAAGCGTCTGCCTTCGGCTCAGGTCATGAGCCCAGGGTCCTGGGATCCAGTCCCACATCAGGCTCCCTGCTCAGCCTGGAGGCTGCTTCTCCCTCTCCCACTCCCCCTGCTTGTGTTCCCTCTCTCACTGTGTGTGTGTGTGTCTCTCTCTCTGTCAAATAAATAAATACATTTAAAAAAAAGATATATTGTTTTGCCTTTCATGTTTAGGCCTAACTCCCCCTAGAATTCATCTTTGTGCATGGTGTGAGGTAGGGGTCAAGTTTCTCTTTTTTTTCTCCACCTGTATATCTGGTGGACGCAGTCCATTTATTGAAAATACTTGCCTTTTCCCACTTCTTTGCGATGCCACCTTTGCCATAAATTAAATGTCCAACTATGCATGGGTCTATTTCTGGGCTCTTTATTTGTTCCTTTCCTGTTTGTCTATTACTGCAGAATACCATACTACCTTAATTATTTGATCGTTCTAAAAGTTCTTGATTTCTGGTAGAACAGATTCTCCCACCTCTTTCTTCTTCTCCTCCTCCTCCTCCTCATCTTCTTCTTCCTTTTTTTCTTTAGAGAGAGAGAGAACACGAGCGGGAGGGAGGGGCAGAGGGAAAGGTAGAAGCAGACTCGGGGTAGAAGCAGATGCGGGGCTCGATGCCAGGACCCCGAGACCATGCCCTGAGCCGAAGGCAGATGCTTAACTGACTGAGCCACCCAGGTGCCCCTCCTTTCTCTTCTTAAGTCTTTTGGCTATTTTTGTCCTTTTGCATTTCCACACAGACTTTGAAATCAGCTTTTCAAGATACATAAAAACACTTGGAAATTTTATTAGAATTTCATTAAATATGCAGCTTATTTGGGGGAGAGCTGACAACTTTATCATACTATGTCTTCCAAAGAACATATCTCTCCATGTAGTTAAATTTTCATTTTCCTCCAAGAATATTCTTATTGTTTTCTTCAGAGAAGTCTTTTCCATTTTTTTGTTAGATTTGTTTCTAGGTCCTAAGAATTTTTATTCTGTTGTAAACGGTACCTATTTAAATTTTTCATTTTCTGTTTGTTGTTAACATATAGTTGTGGTTTATTTCTACCGAATTTTGTCCAGCAACTTTGCTGAGCTAATTAATTCAAATAATTTATCTGTAAATTCTTTGGATTTCCTATTTACATAGTTATTTCATCCACAAACTGTGATAGTTCTCTTTCCTCCCTTCAATCTTTATGATTTTAATCTCTTTTTTCTTGACATTCTACGTTTAGATCTTTTCAGCGTCTGCAGTAAAACATTCAGCTGAGGTAGCAATAATTTGCATCCTTGCTTTGTAGCAGATCCCAAAGGAAAACCTGTCAACAACTCATCATTAGGTATGCTATTTGCCCTAGGTTTTTACAGGCAACCTTGATCAGATTAAAAAAGTTTCCTTCTATTCTGAGTTTTCTAAAAGTTATGTTGAATATCATGAATGGACATTGAGTTTTATCAAGTGCTGTTTCTATATCTATTAAAATGATCATGAGTTTTCCTCATACTCTACTCATGTGATGAATTTCATTAATTGATTTTCTGTTAAACCAACCTTGGAGTAAACACTCCTTGATCATTATACGTTGCAAGATTCGGTTTGCTAATATTTTGTTTGGGAGTTTTGTGTCTATGTTAATGAGTGACATTGGCCTGTAATTTTCCTTTCTCATAATGTCTTATCGGGTTTGATATCAAGGTTATGCTGACCTGATCAGGTAGTGTTCCCTCTTGTTCTGTTTTCTGGAAGAGTTTGTGTGGGATTGGCACTTTTTTCTTATGTGTTTGGTAAAAAGCACCAATGCCGTCCTCTGGCCTTGGAGTTTTTGTTGTGTGAAGTCTTAAAATTATGTATTCAATTTCTTTAATAGCTATGAGACTATTAATTCCTTTTTTGTTGTGGCCGTTTTGGATTGTATTTTTCTACAATTTGTCCATTCTGTCCACATTTTAGCAGAATGTCGTTATTGTTACATTGTATATACTCATCTTGGTTCTTTTTATTTTTTGGAAGTGCAATACAGTAGTTTTTAGTGTATCCACATAGTTGTACAACCTTCACCACTATTTAATTCCAGAATATTTTAATTATCTCAAAAAAAATTCTCTATCCATTAGCAATCACTCCCATTCTTTCCTTCCTCCAGGCCTTGGCAACTACTAGTCTATTTTCTGTCTCTTTGGACATTTCATGTAAATGGAATCATAGGGTATGTAGCCTTTGTGACTGATTTCTTTCACTTAGCATAATATGTTCAAGTTCGGCCCATGTTGTAGTATATAGCAGTACATCATTCATTTTTATTGCCAAATAATGGTTCATTGTATGGACATACTACATTTTATTGATCTATTCATCAGCTGATGGACATCTGTGTTTCCATCGTTGGGCTGTTATGAATAATGCTGCTATAAACATTCTAAGTTATTGCGTGGACATGTATTCTCTTGGGTAAATATCGAGGCTTGAACTTACTAGTTCATATGGTAACTCTATGTCCAACTTTGAGGCACTGCCAAACTGTTTCCCAACATGATTGTACCATTTTGCATTCCCACCAACAATATAAGAAGGTTCCAATTTCTCCACATCTTTGCTAAATTTATAACTGTCTGCCTCTTGACTCTAACTTTTCCAGTGAGTGTGAAGTGATCTCATTGTGGTTGTGATTTGCATTTCTTTAATGACTAATGATGTTGACCTTGCTTCATATTTTCATATTTTTCCTGAAAGGTCTATTAGATCCTTTGTTTATTTTAAAATTGTGTTGTCTTTTGTTGTTGACTTTTAAGGGTTCTTTATATATTCTGGATATAAGTTCCTTATCACATACATGATTTGCAAATTTTTTGTTTTTGTTCTCTGAGTGCTTTTTTCACTTTTTTGATGTTGATGAGTTTTGGTTTTGTTTTTACAGATTTATTTATTTCAGAGAGAGAGAGAAAGAGATAGAGTGTAAGCACAAGAGGGCCAGAGGGAGAGAGAAAATTTAGCAGACTCCTCGCTGAGCTCGGACATAGACACGGGGCTTGATCTCACGACTCTGAGATCATGACCTGAACCAAAAACAAGAGTCAGACACTCAACCGACTGCATCACTCAGGGGCCCCTTGTTTTGTTTTTTTTAAGTAGGTTCTACACCCAGTGTGGGGTCCAGTGCAGGGCTTGAACTCACAACCCTGAGATCAAGACCTGAGCTGAGATCAACAGACTCTTAACTGACTGAGCCACCCAGGTGCCCCCTTGATGATGTTTTTTGAAGTATAAAAAGTTTTCAAGTTTTTCATTTTGGTAAAGTCCAATTTGTCTTTTTCTTTTGTTGCTTGTGCTTTTGGTGTCATATTGCCTAATACAAGGTTGTGAAGATTTGCCACATGTTTTCTTCTAAGAGTTTTATAGTTTTAGCTTACATTAGATCTTTAATTAATTTTTAAAGCTTTTATTTATTTATTTGACAGAGAGAGTGAGAGAGCACAAGCAGGGGGAGCAGGAGAAGGAGAGGGAGAATCAGGCTCCCGCGGAGCAGGGAGCCTGATGCAGGGCTCGATCCCAGGACCCTGAGATCGTGACCTGAGCCGAAGGCAGACGCTTAACCACCTGAGTCACCCAGGTGCCCCCTTTAACTTATTTTTAATTAATTTTTGTATATGGTATGAAGTAAGGATCTAAATTTATTCTTTTCTTTTGCATGCTTTCCAGTTGTTCCTGATTATCTTTTTAACAGGATCTCTGAAGATGTTTTTTTTTCATTCCTGATATTGATAATTTGTGACTTTTTAAAAATCTCAGTTAATCTTGCCAAGCGTTTATTGATTTGGGGATGTTTTTAATTGTATTAGTCTTTCTTTTTTTTTTTTTTAAGATTTTATTTATTTATTTGACAGAGGGAGAGACACAGCGAGAGAGGGAACACAAGCAGGGGGAGTGGGAGAGGGAGAAGCAGGCTCTCTGCCGAACAGGGAGCCCGATTTGGGGCTCCATCCCAGGACCCTGGGATCATGACCCGAGCCGAAGGCAGACGCTTAACGGCTGAGCCACCCAGGAGCCCTGTATTAGTCTTTCCAAATAATTAGCTTTTTGATTTATTGATCTTCCCTATTACATGTTCTTTATTTAATTGCATTATATTTTATTTAATGCATTATATTATTTACCTTCTTCTACTTTGTGTTTATCTTGCTATTGTTTTTCTAACTTCTTTTTTATTTTTTAAAGATTTTATTTATTTGACAGAGAGAGCACAAGCAGAGGGAGAGAGAGGGAGAAGCAGGCTCCCTGCTGAGCAAGGAGCCCGATGTGGGCCTCGATCCCAGGACCCTGGGATCATGACCCAGGCCGAAGGCAGCCGCTTAACTGACTGAGCCACCCAGGCGTCCCGTTTTTCTAACTTCTTGAGATAAATGGTTAATTATAAGCATTCAGCTTTAACTTTTAACTAACGCATGCCTCCAAGGCTAAAATGTTCCTCTAAGCTTGGCTTTAGCTGCATTCCACAAATTTTGATGTGTGATATTTTCATTATCATCCAATTAAAAATATTTTCTAATTCCCATTGTAATTTCTTCCTTGTCCATTGGCTTATGTGGAGGCGTATTTTTAAACAGAGTACTTGCATGGTATATCTTTTTCCAGTCTGTTGTCAACTTACCTATACACTTATGTTTAGATGTGTCTCTTGGAAACAGTATATAGCTGTTTGTTTTTTTTAATCTGTTCTAATTTTTTCCCCCATTTTATTGGTGGATCCTGTCCATTTGTATCTAATATAATTGGTAAAATGTTGACTTAAATCTAACATGTCACTAGGTGCCTTCTATTTGTTCCATCAGCAATATTTCCTTTTCTTTCATTTTTGCCTCTTTTGAAGTCATTATTTTTTAATTATACAGTTTTACCCTTTTCATGAGTTTGGAAGTTATACCTCACCTTGCTTTAATTTTATTTTTAGGTTTTCCCTAGAGTTTCAAAATGCGTCACTGACTTTTCAAATCCTAATATATTTTTTTTAAGATTTTATTTATTTATTTATTTGAGACAGAGAGAGAGAGAAAGAAAGTATGAGCAAGAGAAGGGGCAGACGGAGAGGGAGAAGGAGGCTCCCCGCTGAGCAGGGAGCCTGACATGGGGCTCGATCCCCGAGCCCCGAGATCATGACCCAAGCTGAAGGCAGATGCTTAACCGACTGAGCCACTCAGGCGCCCCCTCAAATCCTTAGTTAATCAGTACTTCTAACAGTCTCTTCCTTAGAACACTTGAACCTCAGTTGGCTCCCTTTTTACTCACATACCGTTGTTATAAATTTAAATTCCATGTACATTTGAAATTCCACAGGTCAAAACTATTGTTGTTTTGCATAGGCAGAATCATTTAGATTTGCTTCCATAATTACCATTTCAATTGATCTTCCTTTCTGCAACACCCGCCTGGTATCTGGGATCATTTCCTTCTGCCTTGGCGCAACATCTCTGGTGTCTTAGTTTTCTTTTCTGGGTCAGCAAACACACCCAGGACACAAGTTGCCCTAAGCGCTAGGCTTGGCTCTCAGGATTTCCATCTTCTCATGCTAATTCTCTGTAATTCCTAGTAAATTTTCATTACTTGAACTCTCTGATGCTTCAGTCAAATTTGCAAATTTTTGGTCCAGTTTTTTTAGTTGCCTTCTGTAGAAAGTTTTACCCAAAATTATCTAGTGTACCATTATCAGAAGAGGAAATCCTACCTTTTTATTTTCCATTTGCCATTATTTGTGAGCATTCCCCCATGTGTTTAAGAATTTTTTGAGCATACACTCTACATGCTGGATAGTATTCCATCAAAAAGTTAAGCCATGATTTATTTAGCTGTTTCATCTTCAGTTGGATGTTTTGGGTTGTCTTCCTGTTGCTCAGGGTTATCCATTACAGATGATGGAGTTCCCTCCAGTTAGTGTAAGCAGGAAGGGTTTTCTCTTTTTTCTTTTTTTTAAGGTTTTATTTATTTATTTATTTGAGAGAGAAAGAGAAGGAGAGCAAGCACAAGCAGGGGCAGAGAGAGAGGGAGAAGCAGACTCCCTGCTGAGCAGGGGGTCCGATGTGGGGCTCAATTCCAGGAGCCTGGGCTCATGACCTGAGCCAAAGGCGGACGCTTAACGACTGAGCCCCCTGGGCGCCCACGGAAAGGACTTCTTCCAGAGAGTTTGGCAGTGGATGTTATCTTTGGGAGAACCGGAGGATCAGGTTGGATGCCACTCAGCCAGGAACAGCAGCAGACAGAAAATACCTTCCCAGATAATGGGACAAACCTTCACGGTCCACCTACTGTTTGGTAGCTGTGACCTGACACTGCAGACAAGCTAGAACCTGCACCTGAGCTGTCCCCCAAGAACCAAGTGTCACCGCCGTTGTGTCCATTCTCAACAAAACTGCCTTCCATCATGTGAGGTGCACTCCTTGGCAGAACCTAGCCACACATGCCACCCAGGACCAGTGGAGCATGGCTCAGCAGGAGAGGAAAGCATGTTAGAAAGATTGGGAAAGGTCGGAAGCAAGCCAGTCCTCCTCAGATTCGGCATCTCTGCTTTGCAACCTGACGTTTCCGAGAGCAGCCGTCTTCCTGAGTGCTACCCTCTCTGCAGTGTGTCTTTCTGGGGCTCTCTTCCCATTCTTTGGAGGATGTCTCACACAGTATGAGGGACCTCAGACTTGGCTGAAAAAGCAGGACCCTCTGTAATCAATAACAACGTGGATACCATCGGAACTATTTCCCCTTTTGGCCTTTATTAGGGAGCAAAACCAGGTGGGAGAGGAGTGAGCTGAGCAGGAAAAAGAACCAAAAGAGACAAAGCCTCTCTAACGTTTAGGGGTCCGAGGGGCTATGGGAAACTGATGCTGGGAGGAAGGAGATCTTCTATCTCCCCCTTCCTCCATTGCCATGTGCAGAAAGGGTGTCCCAGGAAGGCTGATGTTGTCCAAAACATTAGGTGTCCCCTTAGACACAGGCCTGTTAGGACACCGATGGTCTCATGTAGTGTGGCATTCCTTGAATGGTGGTCCACCGATGTATTCTCAGGGGTCGGCAACTTCTCTACAAGAAGTAAAAATTTGGGAGTTTCTAAGTCTATCATAATCAAAAGAAATAGGAGACATCTAAGTCACCCTATAGGGACCCCTGGGTGGCTCAGTTAGTTAAGTGTCCTGCCTTCGGCTCAGGTCGTGATCCCGGGGTCCCGGAATCGAGTCCCAAATTAGGCTCCCTGCTCAGCGGGGAGCCTGCTTCTCCTTCTGCCTCTGCCTCTCTCTCTCCCTCTCTCATGAATATATAAATCAAATCTTAAAAAAATAAATCACCCTATAGCTTAATATTCTCACACATTATTGTTTTTAAATTATGAAATATTTGATAATACAAATATATATATACAACATACATGTTAGTAATGAGCTATAAAAATAAAACAAACACCTGTGAGCCCACCATCCGTATTATGAGCCAGAATATCATCAATGTCATTGAACTTGGCCACCTGCTTCTTGTCTTGTTCTCCCATGTTGAAGGGAAATACACAATGGAGACCAAACTTGAAAATGCCCCGAGCAGACAAAACTGTGCAAGCCACGTAAGCGAGATTAGATCTAGCTCATTTCATGAACATAAGTGCAAAAACATATTATTCTTGTAAATGTCTCCGATAATCATAAAAGACATTTAAGCCCATTTCCTAAAATGGTATGAAATAATCACTTTAAACCAATCCCCTGCCATCTAAAAACCCCTTCCCCTTTTGTGATCATCCATCATTGCCCAGATCAAACAAATTCCTCATTTTCACTTTGCTAAACTCTTACTAAATACTATTTTACTGAGCTGGTTTTAATTATTGCTGTTCTGGATTGTTGGCACCCCCCCACACACACACAACAACCAACCACTCTCCTAAATTGGTTTTAGATCTACTTACTTTGTAAAGTTTTACCACAACCTATGTGTCTCTAAAAGACACCTGGTTATTTAGTTTTGGTCATTTTCATCTTTAAAAACTTCAAAAAATGGTAAGATAGTCTACACATTCTTCTGGAACTTTCTTTTTCCTTAGGTGTTCCTAAGATTTATCCATGTAGATAAATGCAGCTGTAGAGCATTCCTTTGCAGTTCTGTACCAGACCCCACCATGTGACAAATCTGCAAGGCCTCTGTCCTCCCTCCTTGTAGGACCACTTTGGGCTGTGTCTGGCCTTGCTATTAGGAATTATGCCGCCTCCAACGCTTGCATGAGTCTGCTAAAACACTCATGTGTAGGTTTGTCCAGGGCATGCCTCAGGAGTGGAAGGGATGGGTTGGAAGGTACATGAATCTTTAATTACAAGAGGATGTTACACTTCTCCACGGTGGTCACACTGCTTCTCATCATTTTCGGGCTGGTGGAAGCCCAAAGACTCAGCTGAGTTCACACAGATGAGCAATGGAAGGAAGCCAGCATTGGGACCCAGGCCCGACTCCAAAGGCCAATGTCACTCCCTCACTTAATTGGTTTAATTGACCACCGAATAAAAAGTAGTGGCTAACACAACATGCCAGGCAGGGGCCGGGGCACTTTTTATTTTTAAGTGACTTACAGAGAGCCTGCGAGGTCAGCACTATTGGCACTCTGCCCATTCAGAGAAAGAAACAGAGGGAAAATGTTACCGACTTGCCGGAGGGCCCCCAGAGCTGGGACTGGGACCCAGGCAGTGTAGCAGGGTTCCGTGTTCACGGCAGACGGCAGGGCCCCTGAAGAAACAGAAAAAGCTCTAGGTCACGGGGCATGCCTTTGAGATCACAGGCTACTCCAGGAACTGCAAACTGATCATTCATTCATTTATTCGTTCATTCTTTCATCCATTCATGCATCCATCCATCCATTCATTCATTCAGCACCTACCACCAAACCAGCACATGGGCTGTACTTGGAATACAGATGTCAGTGCGACAGGCCCAGTTCCCACCCGCAGGGATGGGTGAAACAATCACACAAACGGATATGAACATGTTAGGTAAGAAAAGTAAGGGACTCATTTAGATTCTTTTCCAAAGAAATAATGACCTGGCATTTAAGCTGAGACATAAAGTACCTGTCAAAGTTAGCCAAGGGAATTGTGTGTCTAGGCGTGTGTGCGCACGGGCACAGGGGGTAGGAGAGTGGGCCATGCAGAAGGAAAAAAAATGCAAAGGCCCCGCCCAAGGCAGGGAAACAGTGATATGAGATGTAGCTAAAGAGGAGCGCGGGGGCTGGGTGGTGGGTCTTGTAGGCAGCATTCAAGATTTTCAAATTGTGTGTGTGTGTGCGTGTGTGCGTGTGTGCGTGTGTGCGTGTGTGTGTGTGTGTGTGTAGCCACTGCAAGGTCTGAAGCAAAGCGATGGCAGATCAGATGAACGTTCTTAAAAATCCCAAGGGGGGCCGTTCTGGAGTGAGGACAGAGGGCAGGAGCCCGGAGGCAGGAGGGGATGGAGCAGCCCCTCTGTGGCTGTGCAGGGGCTGTGCAGGGGCTGTGCAGGGGAGAGCAGGGGCCGTGGTCCTCGCAAGAGGAAAGAGACCCACTGTGGGGGTGGGGCTCATTGCACTGGGGAGTTGAAGGTGTGTGTAGGGGTGGGGGGGCAGGATGAGGGGAGGGCCTGGCCTTGGCATCTGCGAGGGGGGGAGCTACCGAAAGGGAGGGTAGCGGGTTTGGGAGACCAGCTGGAAACTCCCACTGTGGGCACTGAGCAGCTCCTGAGACGTCCATGCTGTCCATGCGGAGACCTCGCGAAGGCAGAGGGGGGTGTGAAGCTGGAGCCCAGGGGTCATGAGGCAAGGCCCTCGGGACACAGCAGGCGCAGAAAGGAGTCGGGGGAGGGGAGGAGTAGTGCCCTGTAGAGAGGGCGCCTGAGAAGCCCAGACAGGAGGGGCTGTGGGGGCCGAGCAGTGGGGCCCGCCACCCCTCACCCCGACCAACCCCTCACTCCTCTACTCTTTTTACAGTAAGAAATTGACCTCCTCCTAGACTGGAGTCATCTGGGTGAAGTCATAGACCCCTGCAACACTCAAGTAGGGTTCAAGATCCAGACTTCCTGCCTCAGGTGGGCCCCTGACCCCCTCACCAGGCCCCGTGAGCAGCACCCCGGGGGCGCCCCCGAGGCACAGTTCAGTGAGCCTGGCATCCAACAGCTCAGGGTGAGGCCGTCGCAGCCCGCAGACGGGGAAGCGGGAGACCAGAGGAGAGGCGCTGATGGGCGCTGGAGCTGGGGACACCTGGGGCGCCCCCACAGCCAGCCTCCGGGGCCCCGGTGCTGGCAGCAGGCCCGCCGTCTGAGGAGGGCACTGGTGTGGAAGCATTGTAGTGTTTTTTAAATACATAATCCGGGATTAGATGCCCATTCACATGACCTTTGTCCGTTCTTGCCTGGAGCCACTGAAGCGGGAGTTAATAAATACTGGAGGAAGCCACGAGGCCGGCTGGTTTGGGCGAAGGCCCTGCAGGAAGCGCTTTCCCCTGAGCAGGGAGCTTTATGCTGGAGGGGGGTGAGGGCTGAGTGCCCAGTTTGCCCCGGACACTCCTGGCTTCCCTCTGCTAACGGCCCCCATTCCCTTCCGGAAGTCCTAGTCAGGAGGCTAAGTTAGACAGGCAGCAGCCTTACCCGTCATGTCCGCGGTGCTGTGTTCTGCAACAGCTTCTCTCAGGACTGCCCAAAAGCTTGGGACCAAACCACCCGTCCTGTTTTAAGCAAAGTGCACGGCAGTGGTTCTCGAGCTGCGACCCCAGACCAGCAGCATCAGCCTCGCCGGGGAGCTTGTCAGAAATGCACCTTTTCAGGCCTGCCTGCAGCCTTCCAGAATCTGCTGCTCAGGGGGTGGCACTGAGCATGCTGCTTCACAAGCCCCCCCCCCACCCCGGGAGACTCCCACGTGCCCATCTGTTGTTCCTGGAAAAATGTGCTAACGGTGGGAGGTGGGGGGGGGGGGGCTGGGAAGACACCTGCTAGACAGGGGCAGAGCCTGGGGTCTTGCCCTAACATTTGTCACCGTCTAACCGAGACTTCTCCTCATGCCTCATGACTCAGTTTCCTCCTCTGACAACTGAACAGGACAGCACGTCCCTTATCTGCATCACAGAACTGGTGGAAAAGCCAGTCCGAGGTTACAGATGAGAATTCTCCCAAGTCTAAATGCCAGACAAGTTTATTAATGCTGCCTGTCAGCTGCACGTCCCCACCCCCTCGTGAATGACCCAAGAATGTCAAGAGCATATTTGGTCTTCAGGTCAGAGCTTTTCACCTTGGGAACCTGGGACAGGTTCAGGGGGGTCCTGGAACCTTCTATGAGTGAGTGCCAAACTGAGTGGAAAGGTGCACTTTCTGGAGAGAAGACCTTTCAGACCCCCTGAACCAAGCGCTGTGGACTACAGTGGGCCTCTGAACACCCCACCCCACCGCAACCATGGCCCGTGACCATCTTCAAGATGGCAGACCTGGGAAAGGCAGGGGTTAGAGACCCAAAGGACTGTGGTCTGTGCCCGCCCGGGAGTTTTCCACATTCACTAATGAATAATGGAGTGTGCGTGCAGGCTTGCGGGGGTGGCTCCACCCGACTTCCCTCTCCCTGCAGGAGGCAGCGCGGGGGCATCCCAGCATTCACTCCGTCCCAGCAGCTTACCTCAGCTCCACGAATCCTCACAGCCCCACCAGGACGTAGCTGTTGTTCCACCTTAAAAATGGAACTGCCAGCCGGAAGAGTGGCGACTTGCCTGGGGAGGGTGGGAGCTGGGATTTGGGCCCAGGCATTTGTGATCCTACCACCCCGCTGTCACAGGTCAAACGGGGGAAGGAGGTGGTGGGCCACAGGGAAAGGGGCCTGAGTCATGGGGTGGTGGTACTTGAGGTACATCACAGTAAACAATGGAAAACTCACCATCTTTTTTTTAGTAAAAGGCTTCAAAAAAGTGGATTGGTGCCCTTGGTGTCCTGCACGCGATCCTCCTAAGTCCATGCTCCGGTCAGCTGCCAGGCGGCCCCCTCCCTCCAAGTCCTTCCCCCAGGTCTAGCCTGCTCCCAGCAGCAGCTCCTGAGCTGAGTTCCTGGAAGCTAACCTCCTCTCTGCTCAGACAGCCCACCTGGGTCTTTACGCCCAACCCTTCCACTCCACACTGCAAGGTGGCAGCTCCCGAAAGCACTCAGGGCAGGTGGGACACTCCCCCCAGAGAGTGACGCGTTGACATCGAGAAAACTCCCTTGATGGAGCCCCCTCGGATTCTTTACAAACACGTCACCTTCTGGGGTTGGGGAGACGGGATAAGCTATCTACAGGATCCAGGGAGGAAAAAGACTGCTCCAGGGCAAGAAACTGAATTAAGTTTCATTTATTCTAGGGCAAACTCAAAAGGGTTTTTTTTTTTTGTTTTTTTTTTTAGCAAATCCTAGCACATTATTAACAAAAAAAATCTGTACATTTGCCATGATACACTTGAAAGTGAAACAAATAAGATATAAATACAGATATGGATGTAACATGAAAAGCCCCCAAAAAACAAAAACAAAACCCAAAAAACCCAACCTGGGGGTGTGGGGACCATGCGTGTGAACACAGTGCCGACAAAACTATTTTGGTGGCTGATAGTTTTCAGAGCGTTTTTTTTTTTTTTCCCATTTCCAAACATCATTGTTAGCAAAGTCCTGGTGGGATTCTACAAAGTCCTTACTTGCTGTTAACGTGTAGTATTAGGCTTGATAAATAAAGGGCGGCAGGGAAAGAAAAAGACGGAGGAGACCAGGATCGGCTGCATCACCTGCACAGGGGAGGGGAAGCCGGGGGGCGCCACAGAGAGGCAGTCCCGGGCTGTCCGCAGCGCCGCCCGGCGAAGCACACACGGTGTACTTGAAGGAAGCTGCAGGCCCACCTCGGCCTCAGCCTGCCCGCCGCACCGTGGCAAGTAGGAGCCAGGAGGGAAGCCAGTCCCAGCGCGAGGGAGGCTCAGGTGGGTGGGCTCGTCAGGGTCCTGGACGGTCAGGTGAACAGGGGAGGCAAACAGAGTTTCGCAGTTTTGGGTGCTTTGCTCTTTGTGGTGTTTGGGCCGAACGGGAGGCCTGCAGGGGGGCGGCGGCTGTCCGGGGTTCGGGGGTCGGCGGCAGGCGCAGCTCCCTCCCCATGAGGTGGTGGCGGCATGCGAGTCACCCCGGCGCGAGGGCAGGGCTTTGACTGAGGCCAAGAGACCTGTACGTGATTGTAGCTCTCTCTAGGTCAGGAGACTGAAGGCTGGGGAAGTGACATTCAAGGCTAGCCCTTTGGGAGTACTGTGAGGACAACTCGGCAATGTTCAAGATTCTTCCCAACTGCAGGCGGCAGGGCCTGGGGGACCAGGGAGTCAGAGAGTTCAAGGAGAAAGGTGTTTCCAAACGCATCAGGTGTAACAGAACTCATAAATAACCTAGCCAGAATGCACGTTTCTACAACAGAGGAGTAATCAAAAGGTGCCCTGACTCACTTGTCGAGTGTAAAAAGGAAATCCCATTAGTGAAATATAACAAACGGTATTTATCAGTGAAAGTAAGGCCTGGTCCTGCTATGTTCTGAGCCAAAAATAAGTCAATATTCAACCACTTAAAATGCACCCCTGAAGTTCCTTCAACAGCAGCAGTGGGGTACTTCCCTCCATGTGCAAGATACCCCCTGCGTGCGCGCATGCGCGCGTGCACACACACACACACGCGCGCGCACTCTCTCTCTCTCTCAGTGAAGGCACCCTGGCTTCACTGTTCCTGGACCTTCATTTTCAGTGCCTAGTTCCAAATAAAGTATCTAAAATAAATTCCGAATGAAACTGAGTTTATGTGTGCTACAGTGTTGCAACTTCCAACACAAAGCCGAGGGCCAGAGCAGGGGGGTCTGTGGACGTCCATGGTGACCCCACACAGTCTCTGTTCTCAGGGCTGCAGGCTGCAGGGGATTCTGCATCGGAACAGCGAACATCTCATTAAAAAAAAATACCACCAGAGTCGGCATTTTCCAGAAGGAAAAACCAGTTCCATTTAGACACAGGATAGAAAAGCCTTTGTGAAGACATCAAGGATTTCCATGTGGCTTTAAGAATTTTACTCAAAATGTATTTAACCAGATTCCAAATCTAGAGTTCATTTTACTGGAGCAATCAAACCCTTAAGAAATTTGTAAGGGTAGTTTCTCTGATCATTTCTCCTTGGAGAAAAGGAAACAGACTTTGAAACTGGGTTTCAAATCCTGTTTTTCTGCAATTTGCTAGCCGCCAAATTACTTTTTCCTTAAACAAGGACTATTTCAACAGATGAGCAAGAAAGTACTTTTGTCCATAAAATTAAAAAAAAAAAAAAGATTCTGATACTTGGCCTCTCTGGACTTTTCTTCGATCTTACTCCTATATTAAACCGAGAAGTCAAAACTGGGATGCCATTTACCAGACTGACGGAGAACACTCCAGAACTGAGGAGCTGAGGCAGAGGCTGTGGGGGAGGCAGAGAGAGGGCGCTAAATCTAAAAATCTGCACCACCAAGCACCAGGGTCAAGGCGGAGCCCTGTTAACATAGTGTTTCCCCAAGAGCTGAGGAGTGGAACACTCACTCACACACACGCACCTTCTTTTGTACCCTCCAGGCTTCATGAAATGCCACGTTAGGCACCCACGAATGGCTGCTACAGATTTACCTTGATTTTTGTGTTTGGATTTAAACAGAAGAAAGAATTCTTTCGACTGGAAGCTCCAGGCGGGGACAGCGTGAGTAGAGTGTCCAGAGGGGTGGGGAGCCCATCCTGGAAGGAGGCTGCAAGGGGACCCTGGGCCTCCAGGCTAGATCCTGTACAAGCAAAATCCCACGTGGTTGTTACAAGACCGTCTTCAGGCTTTTCTCTGTTTCTTGCCGAGACTTGACTCACACTCTTAGTAGGTCTCACAATACAACTGAAAGATGTATGACCCTTTCCTGGGGTCACAGGCCGTATCCAGAAGGAAGTAAGCGAAGTGAGAGAGAAGCACAAATTAACATACCCTCCTCAAATGTTAGTAACTAAGAGAAAATGCTACTTTCTACCAAGTATTGGCCAGAGAGCTCCAATTTTTTGAAAGTGCACCCCACACACATGGTTTTATGATCTCAGCAGGCTGTACAAGATGCATTTAAGTATGGCTCTTTTCTTATTCCATTTGTTTCATATGAGGACTGCAATACAGGCCTTGCTTCCTTTACATTCAATACCAGTAAGATTCTACACAAAAGCTGGAAGGGACCAAAATACTGATTGTAATAAATATTTGCGGGCCTCCTTGTATTGATTGGGCAGCTGATGAGGGGGAGGGTGGGGGAGGGTCTCGGAGAGGCACCACCGACTGCTTCTAGGGCTACACGAAGAGACTCTGGCGCTGCCATTAGCTGTGTGTGGACACGTCGGATGAGGAGCTGCTGTTACTGTTCGTGGTTTGGGCCCTCTTTATATATAAGTTTAGTAGCTTCATCTGCAAAGAGAAGACACAAACGCATTAGCAGGAGGAAAGCAATCCGAGAGCAGACAACGAAAACCCAGGCAACAGTAAGAAAACAGCACGTTCTGGGCACCTGGGTGGCTCAGTCGGTTGCCTGCCTTTGGCCTGGGTCATGATCCCAGGGTCCTGGGATCGAGTCCCACGTCGGGCTCCCTGCTCAGTGAGGAGTCTGCTCCCCCCTCTGCCTCTGCCCCCGCTCATGCTCACGCTCTCAAAAATAAATATCTTAAAAAAAAAAAAAAGGAAGAAAACAGCATGTTCCTTAGTTGAGAAATTCATCATATGAACATTTACTGAGGGCCTACTACTCAGGCAGCACACATGTGCCCCGGGGCGAGGGTCACAGCGGTGGGAGGAAGTCAGGGTCTAGAGGAGAGGGAGCTGCAATGGTTCTCCGGAACAGAATGAAAAGTGTTACTGTAACCAGGTAGGCCACAAGGGTGCTGGGGAAGCAGGTATGTGAAGAGCAGAGGCACACATTCCAGGGGTGACTGCAGCCAACGGCTGCACGCAGCTGGTGCGGAAAGCGGGGTGCGGGCCCATGCTCCACAGGGACGGCTAGGCTAAACAAGGCTGATCACATTAAGAACAAAAAGAAACAAGTATCTGTGGAAACAGGATGCCCATAAACGTCCACATAACACACAACTTATAAGACTGAGGGAATTATGAACTATTTCCCATCCACTGCTCTTTACCTGCCTTGCTCTAAAGAGGCCATGCGGCTGGTTTCCAGGGGGACCCAGGAAGAGAGGCTCAGCGTGTGGTGCACGAGAAAGCAGCCCCTCCCCCCAAAAAAACAAGCAGGAACTGGAACAGCCACTGTACAGAGCTCCTAGGAGAAGCTAAGTCTCCCTGACACATCACACCAAGGTAGATGTAGAGAATGAAGTGAACAGCTGTGTCATGTGTTTTTCCACAAAGGGAGTGAGCAGTAGGCAGTCTGAGGTTTGCTGCCTTTATTCCACAGTCCAGCCCTGGGATCTCCACGCACCGGCACCTGTAGCGCTGCCTTAGCCGTTTTAACTGAGCAGAGTACAACACAGGTTGCTTTTCCTTCCCCACCCTTTCAAGTTTTAAACCTTTAATTTTATTTAAAGATTTCATTTATTTATTTGAGAAAGAGAGAGAGACAACGTGCAGAGTGGGGCAGAGGGAGAGGGAGAATCTCAAGCAGACTCCCTGATGAGTGCAGAGCGGACGTGGGGCTCGATCCTGTGACCCTGAGATCATGACCTGAGCTGAAGCCAAAAGTCGGACCCTCAACCGACTGAGCCATCCAGGCGCCCCATGAGGGTAGTACCATCATTTTACACGAGGATTCTCATGTTCTCAGGTTCAGAGTGATACATCCAGGGCCGACCAGGTTCAAGGGAAATCCCACTCATCAGACAACGCGACAGCTTGTGCCTCAACAGATCCAGCACAGTCCTAAAACCAACTCCACCATTAACTAGTTGTGTGACTTCAGGCAAAACATTTTCTGAACCTCAACTTCCCCTCCTGCAAAATGAAGAAAAATGAGAACACTTCCGTGTGCCTCCAGCAGCTCCTTACTCAGCAAACATGTCCTCCGAACACCCCTCCCCTATTCCTGCGCGAGCTGTCCTGTCTCCTCCTGCAGCTCAGCCCCGTGCTGCCAAGCCCCCCAGTTCAGTCCTGTCTCCTCCAGGAGGCCTCCACCTTTCCTCCTGCTCCAGGGGGCCCGCAACCCAGTCACTGGGTCAGCTCAGCTGGTCCCTCCTGGGGGACTGTGCAGGCTTGCGTCAGTCCCGTCCCGCCCCAGGGCAGAACAGGGTTTTGCTTTTCCCACATGCCTTAGGGGTACAGTGAAGAGGGCGGCTTCCTAACCCGTACTCGTTGAACCAAAGAGTTGTTAAAGAAAAAAAAATGTTCCAGAAGACAGGACAGTTCTATTTCTGTGAAAGGCTGGTTAAAAAAGAGTTGCTAAACACTGTTGTACTTATTTACAATCAAAACCCCTGAAACAGATGAATGGATAAAGAAGATGTGGTATACATATATATACACGATGGAATATTTCCCAGCCATCAAAAAAAAAAAAAAAATGAAATCTGGCCATTTGCAGCGACGTGGATGGAACTAGAGGGTATTATGCTGAGTGAAATAAGTCAATCACAGAAAGACAAGTATCATATGATCTCACCGACATGTGGAATTTAAGAAACAAAACAGGATCATAGGGGAAGGGAGGGGAAAAATGAAACAAGACAAAACCAGAGAGGGAGACAAACCATAAGAGACTCTTAATCTCAGGAAACAAACTGAGGGCTGCTGGAGGGGAGCAGGGTAGAGGAATGGGGTAACTGGGTGATGGGCATTAAGGAGGGCACGTCATGTAATGAGCCCTGGGTGTTATATGCAACTATGAATCACTGACCTCTACCTCTGAAACTAATAATATATGTTAATTAACTGAAAAAACAAAAACAAAAACAACACGGAAGTATCCACTAGCAACGTCCAGAACATAAGTGCAAGCCCAAGGAAAAGATGGTAAGAGAGTTAATGATGTGTACACGTTCAGCAGTTCACAAGGAGCTTTTACGGATTCCCATATTTGAGCCACACAAAGTTCCTCTGAGGGAGGCAGCACAGGTTCTCCTATTTTACAAATGAAAAGGCTAGAGTTCACTTGCTCCGGAAGCTGGCAGAAATTCAAATTACAGACTGTTACAACGTTAGGACGTCAGATGTAATCCCCACAGCAACCACTAAGAAAACAGCTACAGAATATACACAGACAGAAATGAGAAGGGAGCAGAAACGTTTCAGTACACAAAGCAAACACAAAAGGCAGTAATGCAGAAAAATGAGGGATAAAAACAGCTCTACAGCATACAGAAAACATATGCCCAAATGACAAAGGTCTCTCCTCCCCAGTAGTTACTTCCAGTGGAGATGGTGAGACTCCCCAGTCAAAAGACAGAGATCGGCAGGATGGGTGAGGAAAACATGGTCCCACTCTATGCTGTCTACAAAAGACTCACTTTAGGGAAGACACAACGAGGTTGAAAGCGAAAGGCTGGAAAAAGGCACCCCATGCGAACCGTAATCGACTGTGCAGGGGTGGCTGTGCTAATGATATTGGGCAAAATAGACTTTAAATCAAAAAAGTTTATAAGGGACCAAGAAAGTCCTTATATATTCATAACAGGTCAATACAACAAGACGACAGACCATTAAGTATATAGTAACATGCCAGCAGAATATAAGAAGAAAACGCTGACAGAATTGGAGAACAGTTGGAAACTTCAAGACTCCGTTTTGTTTTTTTTTTTTAAAGATTTTACTTATTTATTTGGCAGAGAGAGACAGACAGCAAGAGAGGGAACACAAGCAGGGGGAGTGGGAGAGGGAGAAGCAGGCTTCCCGTGGAGCAGGGAGCCCGATGTGGGGCTCGATCCCAGGACCCTTGGATCACGACCTGAGCCGAAGGCAGACGCTTAATGACTGAGCCACCCAGGTGCCCCAAGACTCTGTTCTTAATAATGGAGAGAGCAACCAAAAAGAAGACAAGGAAATCAAAGACTTGCACACCACAACGAACCAACTAGATCTAACAGACACACCCAGAACACCCTACCCAACAACAGAATACACATTCTTCTCAAGAGCACACAGTCCATGCTCCAGAACAGGCTGTGTGTTAGGCCACAAATTAAGTCTCAATAGATTTACAAAGACAGATCCCATACAAAGTGTCTTCTCTGACCACAACTGGATGAAGTGAAAAGTGAGTAAAGGAAAGAAAACTGAAAAATTCACGAATTTGTGGAAACTGAACAACACACTGGTAAACAGCCAATGGGTCAAAGAAGAAATCACAAGAAAAATTAGAAGAGATCTTGAGACAAATGAAAATGAAAACACAACTTACCCAAACTTACAGGATGCAGCACACACAGCACAAAGAAGGAAATGTGTAGCCACAAATGCTTAGATTAAGACAGAAGGAAGAGCCCACAGCAATCACCTAACTTTACATCTTAAGGAAGGAGAAAGAGAATAAATTAAACCCAGAAGGAAGGAAATAATAACGATCAGGACAGAGATAAAGGAAATAGAAAAGCAACTGAGAAAATCAATGAAACCAAACGCTGGTTCTTGGAAAAGATAAACAAAATCAACACAACTTTAGCTCAGTTACCTAAGAAAAAAGAAGACTCAAATTACTAAAATCAGAAACGAATGTGGGACATTTCTACTAACTCTACAGAAATAAAAAAGATTAGCGGTGCCTGGGTGGCTCAGTCTGTTAAGCGTCTGCCTTCGGCTCAGGTCATGACCCCAGGTCCTGCGATCAAGTCCTGCGTTGGGCTCCCTGCTCAGCGGGGTGTCTGCTTCTCCCTCTACCTCTCCCCTCTGCTTGTTTTCTCTTTCTCTCTCTCAAATAAATAAAATCTTAAAAAAAAAAGAAATAAAAAAGATTGTAAGAGAACACTATGAATAAACGTACACCAACAAATTAGATAACCCAGATGAAACGGACACATTCCTAGAAACACCAAACCTAGCAAGACTGAATCACGAAGAAAGAAAAGGCGAACAGACCTATAATTAGTAAGAAGACTGAATCAGTAACCAAAAATCTCATAGGCGGCAGCGGCCTTGCGGCAGACACAGAGATGCAGATCTCTGTGAAGACCCTGACGGCAGGACCAACATTCTCGAGGTCGAGCCCAGCGACACCACTGAGAATGTTAAAGCTAAAATCCAGGACAAGGAGGGCATCCCACCCGACCAGCAGCATCTGAGTTCTACAGGCGAACAGCTGGAGGATGGCCACATTGTCTCAGACAACAATATCCAGAACGAGGCCACCCTGTACTTGGGAGCTTCACCTGCAGGGTGGCAGCATCGAGCCTTCCCTCTGCCAGCTGGCCCAGAAATACAACTGCGACTAGATGATCTGCTGCAAGTGTTCTGCTCGCCTGCGCCCCTGCAGTCACCTGCCACAGGAGGTGCGCCTCACCAACAACCTGCCCCTCCACCAGCTCTTCTTTTGCCTGCAGGGCCACCTCCTGCCAGAGCCCCTAGGCCCTGGGGCCTCGATACAAGTTTTCCTCTCATTGACAGCAGTAAAACAGAAACAAAAACACAACAAAAAACCTCTTATAAAGAAAAGCCCTAGACCAGATGACTTCCCTAATAAATTCTACCAAACGTTTAGCAAACTACCACCAACGCTCTTCAAACTCTTCCATGAAATCGAAGATTAAGGAGCACTTCCAAACTCATGCTGTAAGGTCAGCATTGTCCTGATACCAAAGCCAGATGGGAGACAAGAACAGAAAACTATGAGTCAATATCTCTTATGAATACTGATATAAAAATCCTCAAGAAGACTAGCAAACTGAATTCAACAGCATTATTAAAAAGAGTATACACCATGGCCAAGTGGGATTTGTTCCTGAAATTCCTTGATAGCTCACCATATGAAAATCTAATCACTATAACACACATTAACAGAAGGGGAAAAAACCACATGATTTCAATTGATGATGACAAAATTCAACACCCTTTGATAATAAAATTGCTCAACAAACTAGGAATAGAAGGAAACTGCCTCAACATATCAAAATCTATATATGGGGGGCCTATGATGAACATTATGCTCAATGGTAAAAGACTGAAAGTGTTCTCGGAAGATCAAGGACAAGGCAAGGATGCTGATGTTCCCCACTTCTATTCTATTTGGTACTAGAAGTTCCAGCCAGAGCAATTAGACAAGAAAATAAAAGGCCTCCACAATGGAAAGAAGTAAAATAGTCTCTATTCATAAATGATGAAAGATCTTATATGTGGAAAACCCTAATGATTCCCCCCAAAACACCCTGCTAAGACTAATACATTTAGCAAAGTAGTAGGATATAAAATCGTCAGTTAATGGAGAGAGGGTAGTCTTTTCAACAAATGGTGCCGTGGAAACTGGATATCCACATACAAAGGAATGAGATTGGAGCATCACCTACTGCCATACAAAAATTAATTCAAAATGGACCAGAGACCTGCATGTGTGAGTTAAATTATAAAACTCTTAGAAGAAAACACAGGGCAGAAGCTTCACAACACTGGATTTGTCACTGATTTCTCGGCTATGATACCAAGATCACTGGCAACAAAACAACAGATAAATTGGACTTCATGAAAATTAAAAAATTTTATGCATCAAAAGACAGGGATTAATGTTCCAAATATACAGAAAACTTCTAACTAAAACTCAACAATTAAAAAACAACAAACTCCAATTCAAAATGGACAAAGGACTTCAGTAGATATTTCTCCAAAGAAGATACACCAAGCAGCCAACAGAACATATGGCCACCAGCCAGTGGGATGGCTACCATCAAAAAAAAAAAAGAGAAAACAAATGCTGGTGAGTATGTGGAGAAACTGGAGCCCTTGGTGCTGTTCTTGGGACTGTAAAAGGGCACAGCCACCGTGGAAAAGTTATTATAGGATTCAGCAATTCCAGTCCTGCATAGATAACCCAAAAGAACTGAAAGTCAGGTCTCAAAGACGTATCTGTACACACTATCATAGCAGCACTACTCCCAACAGACACAAGGTGGAAAGAACAAGTGTCCATTACCAAAAAGTGGATAAGCAAGCTGTTGCATGTACATATAATGGAATATTATTCAGCCTCAAAAGGGAAGGACATTCTGGCACATGCTACCACAAGGATGAACCTCAAGGACCGTTATTCTAAGTGAAATATGCCAGCTGCAAAAAGACAAATGATTCCACTTTTATGAGGCACCCGAGTAGGCAAATTCATAGAGACGAAAATAGAACAGTGATGGCCAGGGGCCGGGAAGAGGGAATAATGAGGAATTATTACTTAAGGGTACAGAGTACTGGTTCTACAAGATGAAAAAGGTTCTGAAGGTGATGGTCACACAGCAATGGGAATGTCCTTACTACCGGTAAACCGTACACTCAAAAATGGTAAAGATAGCAAATTGTATGTTATGTGTATTCTGCCATAATTAAAAAAAAAAAAAAACCAGAAAAAGAAAAGAAAGCTTGTTCAAGGTCCTAGAGCCAGCTGAGAACTGGGAGACAGAGACCAGAGGGCAGGCTGTCTGACCCCAGAGACGGCGTTGCTGCCACAGTGACGGGGCACTCTCAAAATGCCCCCCAACGCATTCCTTCTGCGTCCTTGCGTCGGGCCTTTCTCTGCGGAGAAACAGGAATTCCTTTTGTTTCTAGTCTAACAGACTTAGCACCATGTCTGTCAGCTACCGATTTTTGGTGATGGAGATGTGTATCTGAGTCTACAAAGCTCCTATCACCACATCAGAGTTACCACGTTGAACACCCGGAACAGGATGAATCGGACTACCAAAGCAGAATGGTGCAAGGGCCGGCCTTCCTAAGCCCTCTGAGTGGACTCAAGCTGTAACGGGCTCCAGACCCAAGGCCACCACTGAAAGGAGCCCCAGCAGGTCAGCCACCAGACAGGGATGAGAAAACACCTGTATCTTCTCAGTCCATTATTAGAGGGGTCACATGAGCCGATGGGACAGTTGCTTTACTGAGGAAAATGAAAATTGCCAGGCAAAACCGGGGTCTAATACAATTTGGGGATTAACTTTAAAAGCTGAGTTCCCTTTGTAAATGCTGTCTTCTAGCCCTCACCGCTGGTGAATCTTGGCTCAGTATTTTTCAGGTCTTGGCTAGGGCAGGGATCAGTGAAGAGCCTTTTTGTAGGAGGAAGTGGAAAATGGAATCAGGCAAAGTAGCCCCCAAATCATTTATCCACAGCCGCCTCACTCACACCTTCCGACCCAGCGGCTTATTTTTGTCTGCAAGGAGAGTCAAGTGTCTCCTCCTGGATTGGCGGTTCTCAAGCAGGGGTGATTTTGCCCCCCAGGGGTGATCTGGCCATGTGCAGACTTGATGCAGATGACTGCGTCTGAGGGTGGGGGCGCTACTGGAGTCTACAGAAGGCAGTCAGGGGCGCTGCCGATCTTCCTACGATGCCCAGGACAAGCCCTGACAACGAAGTGGCCCGAAGTGTCAGTGGCGCTGAAGGGCAAGTCCTGCTTGGACAGAGGCAGGCAAGCTGGCTTTGCCAGAACTCTCAGGGAGCGAGGCTCACCAGCTGTGTCAGAGGAACTGCTCTATTTGGAAAGAAACGGGGCACTACTTGTTGATTCCTTCCTTCATAAGGAGCACGCCAGGCACCTCTAGCTTCACGGTTTTTAATCCAGAATGCCGCCAGGGTGTTTTAACTCCATGTTGATGCATGTCCCCCACGGGCAGTCGCTGGAGTAGCCTCGCCACCAGGCAGGAGGCCTGCAAGGCCCAGGAGTTCAAGCTGCCGCTCCCCCCTCCGCCTCTCCTGCCAAAGCTCGGGGCATCCACCTGCTCTCACCTGGCAGGCTCTTCAGATTTTAAGTTTATTTTTAAACCAATAAGCACTCTCAGCTGCAATGAGCCAATGGGCCTTTTGTTCCACATCTGGCCCCTGATTCTAGAAAACTCTGAAAGGAACGTGAGGGGCAGTACAGGGAGGGAAAAGCTGAGCTCTGTGTGCCCTTGGGCAGTTAAATGTGGGATAACTGTCCTTGTCCCCCAGGGATATTGTCATGAACGAATGCATTAACACACGCAAAGTGCAGCCAACAGCATCTGGGACCCGGGACTCAGCAAGCACCAGGCGAGAGCCTGCTCTCATGACTGCTGATGCCCACGAGGGACTCCGGCTGTCTGGAGGCCAGAGCTGCAGCCAAGCAGACCTGTGACGGCCGGCGGAGCCCAGGTGTAACACTATACATACCTTGCTCCCCGTGAGCTGTGCGAGGTGAGGTTTCAGCTCTTCTCCAATTACGGAATAAATTGCCACTAAGCAAAACACGCTGGCCTTACGCACGCTGCTTTCAGTGTTGTCATAACCCTACAAAGTCAGAGGCACACAAAAAGGACATGAGATCAAAGGTCTGCTTCAGAGTCAATGTCTCATCCACATTTCCACAAATGCCCTCACAGTTCACCCGTGGCCTTGTTGCCAACAACCATGGTGCACCTGAGGTCTGCCACGGAGCCGAGAGAGGCCAAAACTTCAAGGTGTTGAGAATGAGCTGGTGCTGGGGGACTGGAAGCGGGAGGCTGGCCCGCCTGTGCACGGGGTGCTGTTCTACCGGAGCGGTCGCGGCAGCGCCACCCAACGCGCACGCGCCAGAGTGGGAGAACAATCAGCTCGCTTCTCTCACATTTCTCCCAATGGTAAAGCCAATCTTTTTTTTTTTTTTTTTGAAAAAAAGACAGAGTGTGAGCAAACACGAGCAGGTGGTGCAGGGGAGCGGAGGGAGAAGCAGGCTCCCCGCCCAGCAGGGAAGGCCTGACCAAGGGGCTTGTTCCCAGGACCCTGGGATCATGACCCGAGCCGAAGGCAGGCGCTGAACTGACTGAGCCACCCAGGTGTCACCCAGGTAAAGCAAACCTTGTGTGAAAATGCCTTTTAAGAAATGAGAACTGCATCCCTCACTCTTGTGGGCAGAACCTCTGTGCCAGCCAAAAATGGCTGGGGAATGTCCAGACCCGCATCCTCTACAACTGGGCCTCAATCTACCCGTTGGCCTGGCCCCTGCCCCACACTCAAATGAGACTACCTGCTGCTCTCCAAGCAGCCCTGAGGATTTTTCTGTATTTAAACTCCAAGCCAAGTGTGTGGCAAGCAGAGTATTTATTAAATTGTGAAGCTGATTTATCTCTACCTTCCCTCTGAAATCTTGCTCTCCTTCGAGGGTCTGACTCTAAACTGGCTCCTATGTGAGCCCTCCCCTCTCCACTACCCCAGCCCCGAAATCACCCCTCAACCTCGTATCTCGGAAACCTCCACTCATACCTACGGTAATGGCACACGGTGCCCCCATCTAGAGCCGCCGGCATGGCTGTACTGGGTCCCATGGCTGAAACACCCTCGGGGTCGTGCCGCAGCACCACAAGACATCTCTTCAATTCCACACTCTAACACAACGCCTCACACTTAGAAGGCTTTCAAGAAGTGTTTGCTGGAGAGGAGAGCAAGGACCTGTATCTGATCCATGGCCCGCCTTGCCCAGGGCTGGGGCCCACAGATGTGCAATAAGGGTTTGTTGAAGGAACGAACAACAACAAAAATGACCAAAATATATTTATAGTAAACAGAAAGCTCAATCCGGGAGCCACAGTTCTAATCTGCCAGGAGGATCTTCCTGCTACATTCAGGGGAGGCGTTAGAAAACAGAAGGCGTGGGGTGTCCAAGCCATTCAGCTGCACAGGTTCCTAAAAGCACAGGTTGGCGCCTGCCTTTCCCTCCCCGCCCCTGGGGTGAACGAGGAGAGCAAAGCCCCCACACGCCCGGGTTGGGTGGTGCCTGCTCCCGGGCAGACGGGCGCCGGCCAGCCGCCGGGAGGGCCCACCTGTAGCAAGCCCGGGATGATGTCGGCGAGGAGCTGCAACAAGGACTCCTTGGCGATCCTCTCGACGACTTTGGTCTGCATCTTGATGGCGGCGAGGTTGATGGGGTAGTCAGCCGTCTGGATGATGGGACAGAGAACTTTGATGCACTGCTCCGGGTGGATGGAGCTGGCCAGCGTGGACGCCGCCTCCTCGGCCGCTCGCACTACCTGAAACACCAGGTCCCCCACACGAGTGAGCTCCCAAAGACCAAGTCACACTGCCACCTAACTTCGGAAGCCAGACCATAGACTTCACCTGATGTCTCTGGCTAATTTTGTACAAGGAAGTAAAAGCAGAGTGGCTTGGAGGGTGATTTTTCAGGGGGTCGGGAGCATGGGAAGGCATGCGTGGGGATTCTGCCAGAAACCCTGGAAAAGTGGCTCTCCAAGTGTTGCCTCCCCCTACAGCAGCAGCATTCCTGAGAACATGCTAGAAATGCAACCTCCCTGGCTCCAACCCGGACTGGCTGAATCAGAGACTGGGGGTGGGGGGTGGGGGGTGGAGCCCAGCAAGCTGTTTTGGGTTGTTTTTTTTTTTTTCTTCTCAATTTATTTGACAGGGCGCCCGGGTGGCTCAGTCAGTTAAGCATCCGACTCGGTTTTGGCTCAGGTCATGATCCCAGGCTCCTGGGACCGAGCCCCATGGCAGGTTCCCTGCTCAGCGGGGAGTCTGCTTTTCCCTCTGACCCTCCCCCTGCTTGTGCTCTGTCAAATAAATAAATTTTAAAAAGCCTTTAAAAATTTATTTGAGAGACAGAGAGCAAGCGCATGTGCGAGTGGGCGGGGAGAGGCAGAGGGAGAGAGAGAATCTCAAGCAGACTCCCCGCTGCGTGTGAAGCCTGATGGAGGGCTCAGTCTCACCACTCTGAGATCATGGCCTGAGCCAAAACCAAGAGCTGGATGCTTAACTGACTAAGCCACCCAGGCGCCGCCCAGCAAGCTGTTTTAATACTAAGCACTTGGGAGAGTCTCCTATACAGAAAAATTTAAGAGTCTCTGCCCTCAAAGATTAGGAGCTAAAAATAAATATAAATGCTCTCCCACAGCCTGTGGGACATCATCCGCATTTAAAACAACCAGAGAGAAAGAAGCCTAGAAGAAAATTCAGAATGGCTTCAATACTTAGGATTCCATGGAAGTGCCTAATTGTAAAGCAGTTGGGGAGGCTCAGAAAGAATTCTGGGTTTTCCCGTGAGGAGATTCTTTTTTTTTTTTTAATTAACATATAATGTATTATTTGTTTCAGAGGTACAAGTCTGTGATTCATCAGTCTTACACAATTCACAGCGCTCACCCTAGCACATACCCTTCCCAATGTCCATCACCCAGCCACCCCATCCCTCCCACCCCCCTCCACTCCCGCAACCCTCAGTTTGTTTCCTGAGATTAAGAGTCTCTTATGGTTTGTCTCCCTCTCTGGTTTCGTCTTGTTTCATTTTTCCCCCCTGTGAAGAGATTCTTATGGGAAGTTGCTTTTCCAAGAATCTATGCTGGTATCACCTCACCTTGCACTCTGAAAAAGGTACATGAAATAGCCACCTCACGGCCAAAGGAGCAGCCTGACCTCTGAAAAGGTCACAATGCGCTAGAATACACTAAGTACTTGTACTAGAGGCCACGAGAAGGGCCGCAAAAACCCTCTGTAATAAAGGTAGAAATTAAATGCAAAACCAGCAAGGAACAAAGAGCGCGGGCTCTGGACTTGGATGGTAAACCCCAGCCACGCCATTCACAAGTGCTAAACCCCCATCTCCTTATCTGTAAGATGGGGATACCTCACAAATACCATTTGATAAGTAGTATCAGAATGTACTATTTAGTAGATGAAAGTTACTCCTACTAATAGCACAGAGCTACATATATAAATGATCAACAAAAACACCAGGCTGTAAACATGTATGCATTTTCTCATGAAATGTAATGAAAATCTACTACTTTTCTCCTACTGCCCTGCCCTGGACCGGTCATTCCACGCAGATTCTTCTCTGCTTTGTGTTCTGCTATTTGAAACAAGTCAGCTCTGTCTTTAACTCAGCAACAAGACCAAGGTTATCACCTCAAACCTTCAATCACCCCAGTGCTCTCGTGATTGAAGCAAAGACTGACCAACAAAAACAGCAGACAGACCATCTGGAAGGCATCTTCTAGATTTAGGCAAGAGTGGGCTAAGACACCGGGGCTTACAAGCCAGGGAGGATAGGACATACGGACCACATGAGATCACTGAAGGGCCCTGACTGAGGCGCTGCCCCCCAGAACCCCGGCTCCTCTCTCTAGGAGCGACAGGGTCAGATCTCAGGGCGCTGCGGTCATGGTTTCGGGACAAGATACAGCCCAGCCCTGTGTTCAGCTGGGGCTACACTACCCCGTGAACAGGGCTCACTTCCCGGGGTGTGCCTCAGCGGTCCACGTGTCTGCTCTGCTCTCTGAACAGTAATGGGAAATCCTTTCAACACAAGGGGGCTGAATTCATCTCACTCAAAACTCGGTATTAAGACTGGTCATGCTGCATTAACGGTGGAAGTTCCACCTTGGCTACTCATGTCCCAACACCTGGCATTTAACACTATGAAAAACTTGGAAGGAAATGCACGGAATGTTCACTCACTATCTCAGAGTGGTAAGATTATGGGTCATTTTATTTTCTTCTGCGTTTTTTATATTGAAAAACTGCAATGAGCATCATAGTACTGTTCATAGCCAGGACAATGTGTTCATAAAAATTTACTTAAAGTGTTTTTTTGAGATCAGGGAAAGTTAACAGTTCAGTCCTTGGTTCATGGGGAGCAGGGAGGATGGGGTGCCGGTGGCCCGTCATCTTCCAGAACTGAATCTGAGCCCTGGCATGGAGTCACACTCGCTGGGTGTTAGCTGAGCCTGGTGCCTCTGTATTTATAATACAGGATATCATTACGATCGCCCTAATAACTACTGTTATCTCTGTTTATCTCCTATGTTTCCGCAAGCTCTCCTCTGCTAAACTACAAAACTCACTGTCCTTCAAACACACGTGGTTGACCATGTGCCCTCCCTGACCAGCAGAAAGATCTTTTTCCTCAACACCTAGAGTTTTTCCTCTATTGCCGGCACCTATTATAGGTTGCTTTGCATTCTTGCCAACATTTTCATGTGTGTCCCCTTCTTCCCAAACAGGCTGCGAAGGCCTAGTAGACAGGGGCTGGGGCATTCCCTTTGTACCCCAAAGTACACTATAAGGCTGGATATTTACCAGGTGTGCAACACTTCCAGACGGACTGAATTTCATTCTGTCTTCCTGAGGCTAGGTTTCTATTTAAAGAGGCCCTGCCTTCTTGAATTCTCAAAGTTCTCTTTCTTGTTAGAGGCCTTTTGAACTTTCCCTGGGAGGGCCTGCTATCTCCTTAAAGCATTGACCAAAGTCTAGGTGTCTCATTCAATAAGCTCATGCCCCCATCACCTGGCCAGCATGCTCGTGGACACAATGCATACTCTGTGGGGGCAAATTGGGCTTATGTATTAATCATTTCAGGAGTAAAAACGGGGACCCCGATCAGCATGGTTCAAGGATGAATACTGTGTACATGTGAGAAGACAGGTATCAAGAACATCCACAACTTATCTATGCTTATTATTATTTATATCATGCAAAGCACTAGAGAGAGATCATTTTACTTTACAAGAATCTTATTCTTAATAAGCCCATAAGAGCAACGTCTCTTTCATACCACCATTCCTTCTGCCTTCTGTTTCACGCTCTGTGTATACATTCATTTATTCCCGTGTGTCAGGGACTGAGCTCAGAGCTCAGGCCACAGGCGTGAGGACGATGGCTGGGGGCCCAGCCCTCACGATGCTGGACTGGGGGGTGGCGGGTGGGGGGCGGTCTGTGCAGAGGAGCAGCATGAGGATGCAAAACCCCAGGAAGTGGTGGACCAGACCACAGAAGCAGGCAGGGGCTGAATGGCGGGGAGCTGCCATCTGCAGAGCGTCCTGCCTTTGGCCAGAATTAGATGAAAGAGTTGGTGAGGGACGGGACGCAGAATGAGCATCTGTGGAACGCATCCCGAGTGTTCTGTGGAGATGCCTCCCATCAAGGGCCCTGGTCATGCAGAGCCAGCCCACCGTGCCTCCACCTCCTCTAGAGTAGGTGAGCAGTCTGGGTGAGCCAGGCGGCGAGCTCAGCCTTCCCAGGCACCTTGACACAAGCGGGCTGACGCCCTGTCCATAAGCATGAACTCAGTCACACTGATGACAATGCCCTCCACTGCACACACACATGAGACAATTTAGAGAAAGCCCACTGTGATTCTCTCCTTGCCAACTCAATCTCCTGCCAAGGCGCAGCTTTTTCCACACACGTCCCCTGAAAGCAGAGTGTTGCGTGGCCCTGGTGGGCACGCATGACCTTCCACCTTTCACCTCAAGAAGGGCAGCTCCAGAGTTGTATGGACACATTCTCAGCCTCTGAGAGCAGCGCAGCAGACAAACCTGAGTTCATTCCTCCGGCAAGACACTCAATTGGTCTGATAATCGGGCCTCAATTTTTAAAAAATTTTAAAATGGGGATATAAAAGGTATCAACTGTGACAGATACTGGAGTGAGATAACCTACAAACACCTGCAGCCAAGAGGCCACCGGGAGGCAGAGTGAAGCACCTGGGAGCTCTGGGGCGGCCAGAGAGCACAGCTCTGGCCAGAGGACCCCTCTGACCTGGGCTAGCACCCACATCAAGTGGCTCTGCCACTGCCAAGAATCTAAAAAGCTAACCCGAAACCAGGCCCACATTCATTGAAGACGGCATGGAAGGCCAGCAAGGCTTGGCTCCTGCTTGACCGTCTAGCGGTGTTTATGCCCTCCCCCCGCATCCCCCTGTGCCCTGGTGACACGGAGCTGAGGGCACGCCCTGCACATGCCCCACTGGCCACTTCTCAGAGCCCCAGCTAACCCCTCCATTCTTCCTCACTGCTGCTCACTCGTGCTCTTCTCCTGGCTGGGCCAGGTCAGCCTTCAAGACTCACTCACAGGAGAACGGCTCTGGGAAGCCGCGTGTGCACACCTTCGTCACTGCACTCACACACCTTGCTAAAGTGCTCTCTCCCACTAGACTGTAAGTCCCTGGAAGGTGAGCTCCCATCTTAGCCATTTTTCTATCCCCCGTGCCCAACACAATGCCCAATATGCACGAGGTGACCAGGTGCTCAGTGAGTTTGTCAAACGAGTACTCCCACAGTGTACGTATTTTTAAAAATGCCCATGACTGGCAAAGTCACCTCTGGGGCATGCCTCACTGATTTGCATTTACATGTTCCAACCGAGGAGCTAGCCCAGAAAATGAGGAGGAAGCAAGATATCTATAAATGACCAACTTGAGCCTAGGGCAAAATCAACCGTAGAAGGCCCAGAGGGTTCCATTCCAGGTGACATGCCTGAAAGGCAACAGCTCTGTCCTTTGCAAAAGGGACTTTAGTTCAGGTTGGTTTTTTCTAGTATCCGCTATTTGACGAGGGGCAATGTATTTCTGAGAAGACTTCCATCACGCGACGAATTACCCTAAAATCAAGTGCTTTTCTTCCTCCTCAGTTCCTGCATGTCCCACGGGTTGCTTTAAGTCCACAGTGCACTAGGGAAAGCCCCACACTGAGCACGTGGCTGAGTTATGTACCGCTAAGCAGAAGGTGGACAGTGGAAGAGGGGGTCCATCTCTTTTCTAAGCTGGTCCCACAGGGAGACCGTGCTCTGAAACCCATGCCTTTCTGCTGTGCAAAACTACTGTTTCCAAGTATCCTAACATACTGCTCAGAAAGCTTAGTAATGACTGAAAAAACTTTCTTAGTTTTTAAACATGGGGGGAAAAAATAGCGGAGTCAGAAAATACTGGATAATTTCGTGGATACAGCCAAGGCAGAAATACCGAGGGACAGGAATCCACGTTTAGGATCCCGCTGGGAGCGGGGCAGCAGCTCAGCGGGTGCAAAGGCAGGCGTGCAAAACAGCCTGGAATTCAGGTGTCAGCAGTGCCACTCAACAGTCCTGACAGGAGCAGACCGCCTCCCTGCGCCCCTCAGCAAGCAGCGAGCATTAATGGGACGAGGAAGGGTACTGGCAGGCTCACAGCGAGAACTCGGTCCCATCGTAAGGTGTCCTTCCTTCCCTCCCACCTCTCCGTGCTCTCTTGTGGTTCAGGTGAAAGGGAGCTACCCTACCCTAGGCAGCTGCTGGGTCCACAGACTTTCACATCTGCTGAGCTGAAACCCAAACCCAAGGAGAACTTCCTCTTCTAGAACTCCAGGAATTCTCCATGTCACCCTGCATGAAGCACTTAATCAAATGTACCTAACATAAAAAGGTTTTCAGAAAATGTCTGAAAATAAAAAGCCAGAAGGTACACTTTGAGATGTTAAGTTTGAGGCCCTCTCTCTTACACTCGGTTACAGAAAGTTTCCCAAGGCAGACATCATTTTTGGCAAGGCGGGTAGATGTTCCTGACTTCCCTCTAGATGCCAAGCCCCCAGTTTTTGGCGAGCTGCCTGAATCAGGGTGAACTTTAGGTTTTGCCCCTGTGTTCTATGTAACATAAGAACCAAAGATTATAAATGTAAGCAAACAGAGAGCAAAAGTAAACACGGGCACCAGAAAGAAAGGAGAACAATACTGCTTAGGAGACAAGGTGGCCAGAAACGACAAGGATTTTAAAAAGGGCGATGGGGCATATTTATGACACGGCAGCATCAAGCAGGTTATAATCCACCTTGAAGTGATCCAAACTGTTCCAAGTCTGACTCTGCTACAGTCTGGATAGAAACATAAGGATTCTTTCTTTTCAAAGTCAGTGAACTAACAGTAGCCAGCTAGGAAAAGCATAATTTCCTCATCTTTTTTTTAAAAAATGAGATCATTACTAAGAATATTAATGAATGTTTACTTAGAGATAAGGTTTCTTCTAGAGCACAGAACTTGTCAAAATTTGGATTGTGTGTTTTAAGTTCACAAAGTTTGGTTTGGCTGTCACAGACACACCAGAAAAATTGGTTGAATAAAAAAAAAAAAAAAAAAAAAAGCAAATGTTCCTAAACAATGACTGGAATCAAAGAAGTCTTCCCAGTTGGACATACCTAGTTTAGCCCCTCAGAAATGTGGAGGTTGGGGGCGCCTGGGTGGCTCAGTCGTTAAGCGTCTGCCTTTGGCTCAGGTCATGATCCCAGGGTTCTGGGATCGAGCCCCGCATCAGGCTCCCTGCTTCGCGGGAAGCCTGCTTCTCCCTCTCCCACTCCCCTTGCTTGTGTTCCCTCTCTCGCTGTGTATCTCTGTCAAATAAATGAATAAAATCTTACAAAAAACAAAAAAAAAAGAAATGTGGAGGCTAAGGAAAAGCATGGCGCCACCTTCTGGGGAAAAGCCGGAAAGACCTTATACAAACGGGATCCACACTGTTTTGCTATCCACCAGGATCCTGGGGAGATTTGGTCATTGGTGAGAGACTGGCATTTAATAAATGCCAGGATTTAAGGTGGGGTGCCAGCATGGGTCTGGACCTGCTTGCAAGTCCTCACATAGCTAGGCTCAGTACCATGCCAGAGCGAGCAAGGTAGGAAGAAAAGAAAAAAAAAAAAAAGCTCCAAGTGGAACATCCACAGGCCTGAGTTTTGGACCTGGTGTTGTCATCAACTAGTGAGGTGGTCTGGGGAGAAATTTCTTCTGCTTTCCAGGCCTCAGGTTCCATCATCAGAAAAATGAGGGGGAGACTATAAAATCAAGGATTTTCACATTATCTTGGGTTATATGACCTTATCTTCCACCCCTCCTTGATGAGCACTTTCTCCTGGGGGGACAAAAAAACAACAGAAACGCACAGGAAAAATGTCAGGAGGCCAAGTCTGAATGAAATGATGTCTAACAAGACAGCCATCACATCCTTGCCTGGAAATGCAGATTTGGGCCAATACTTTCTCTCTCATAATGTATTGAGGCAGCTAAGGGGGAGACTTACTCTGTCCTACCCCAAAGGGCAGAATTAGGGCCAAGAGGAAAAAGGGCTGAGGTGTCAGGAGGGGCTGAGAGCCAGGAGGGCACCACAAGACACTGGGCTGGCCGGCCTCTCAGGAGGGGCTGAAGAGACAACCTAAACCTCAGACGGGAAGCTGGGCAGCACACAGAAGCCTCCTCCACTGCAGCCCCAGTGTCCACCTCTCAACTCTCATAGTGTTTTCCAGGCTGGAGGTGACAATGTGACAGTCACTCCAGGGCAGCAGCCTCAAGACAAAAGTTTTGTTTTCCATTGGTGTTTTAAAGTCTGCTCAACCAAATTTAAAGAGCCTTCTTAGATGTGTTTAGGAAAGCTTGTCGACAATTCTGTCCATCCGTCTACTTTCTTGGGTGGACGAGGAGAGAAAGGATGGTACTTTCAGTTTTCAACAATGAGTCCTGCAGGGCATGGCGCATCCCTGCTCCCCACGCACCTGCGTTCTAGAGACCCAGAGAGCGCCTGTGACTTGCCCACAGTCACACACCCAGTGAAAGGCAGACGCAGGATGAGAACCCAGGACTTCAAACTCCAAACTCAAAGGCTCTGACATTAAACAGTGGCCCTCTTGCCTGTTTCTGGGTGAGATGCCTTTCCTGAAGCTACAGGAGCTAAAGGCCACGAGTCACACCGGGCTCCTAGGAGGGCCAGTCCACCAGAGGGAGGAGCCACAGCCCTGCCCCCGAGTAACACTGCAAGGGCGGCCGGCGCTGCCATTCAGAAGCAGACACTGCGCCTGGCACTTGACGACAATCCTGCGGGGCGGGACATGGTAGCTCCACTTGACACACAGAACACGACAGCAATGTGGGTTCTATGGAGTCTTCCAAGCCCATGTTCCCTGCCCCTGGCCGTGCTGCCCTGGCTCACTGTTAGAATCCTCCCCCTAACTACTCCTCGCAGCCAATCTCGGGTTCTAACTACCTCAGGCAGTCTCCCCTGCCTCTTCCAGCCCACTCCAAACTCTAGTGCATCTCACTCTGAACCACACGTTTGCTTTAACCTCAACTGAACCACGGGCTCTTTGAAGACTGGAGCCCTGGCCCCTGCCCCCCCACTTCCTGCCTCCAATAATAAAATATTTACCAGAATTTGTGCTATTAGTGTCAGACTGTTGGCTTGACAACTACTAACCTTTAAATGAGTATATAGATTTCTGTTTTTGCCTTTCTGTTAAGCGGCAAAAACGTACAAAGGAATCGGGTTTCTAGCCACATCCCAAGACTGAATCAAGCAAAAAGTACATATTTAGAACCTACAAAGGTTTAGGTTTGTTACTCAATAGCAACTTCTAGTACCGTGAGGCTGGATGAGATACAGATAATCATCTAGTCCACTCCCTGCGCTAACAGGTAAGAAAAACCAAGGTCCAGAGAGGTGAAGTAATTTCTCCAGGTTCACACAACGCATTGTTCTCTAGGGCCAACTGATACACGGCTGCTGCCCCGGGAGGCTTCTAAAGACCATTCCAGAGTGCAGAGGGTCTGGGTTTAGTCGTGGTCAGTTAGTGATTTTAATTGGTATTTGAAAGAGAATTATCCGCTTGCTAAAATAAAACGTGACACACTCTGACACACTGCTGCTTTTCTCTGGCCCTATTTGTCAAAAGGACTGCGTAAGACACGCCACACCAGCAGGATAAAGCAGAAGCAAGAAGCTAGTTCCCCAAATGTTTATTTTTAAAATAATTTTGGTCTGGCTTTACTTTTAATTCCTTGAAATCATAAAATATAAAATTAACTAGAAATGCTTTAAAAACAAAACCCCTAAAAGAAAAAAACTGTTTTATATTTATCTCAGAATCCAACTTCCCCAAACAAATCAAACCACCCAAGGCTGGACGGTGATGCCCGGAAGCCCCAGACTTTTGTGCATGGCAAGAATGTTTGGTGACCCAGTCCAGCACATAAAAGGATGCTAACACTCTCTTCTCTAGGAGACAAATAAAACTGAATAATCACTAATGTGGGCAAGGGCAACTTCAGGAAACGATCCAAAAGTTTCAATTATAGAACATCTTCAAGACACAGAGTTGGTGTTTCTTTCAACTTTAAACATTTACCAAACATTTCCACATTTGGGGGATTTTATGTAAGACAAAATTCCTGGGAGCAACAGCTGTTCTTACATCAAATGTGTCTAAAATGATTCATAATCGGCATATCAATTGTTTACAAAGAAAGAGGTGCTTCTGAAACAGATAAGGATGTCTAAAACCAGTTTCACGTGGTAATATTCATAGAGCATATGACATGTCCACACTGTCATGTCTTTTTGAGTCTCGTGATGGTCATGCTTTATAGGGTCACACAGAGGTGATGAGACCCAGTAACACAGCTGGACAGGACACATGCTGGACTGAAAACCAGATTTCCTGCCTCCGGAGTCATCCCCACCACACTGACCCCAGAATTCGTTTGTACCATCGATTCTCTTATCAAATCCCCTCTTCACTGGTGAAGGAGAGAATCAGCACCAGCCTGAACAGACTGCAAATTCTAAGAGGAGAAAAGGTAAAATCGATGTTTTCTTTCAAAACAGAAAATGGGCTTCAGATTTCTGAAGGTCACTACCAAGGCTGAGCTCTTTGAGATGTTCGATACAAGCTAACCCTCCTGAAAACCACAGTGACTTCATTAACAAGTCGTTAAAACTCTGTAGCAAAGTTTATTTACTAAAAACATAAAAACAAGGAGTTAGACAATGAAGGAGATGTACTTATTCAAATAAGGAACACGAAGAAAACATCTCTAAGCTGATCCACACCAACGTCTCAAATAGAAACTCTAAACTGGTATCCAAATCCTCCATGGTGCTTAACCAAGTCTGTGTTGGCTGAAGATGGGTGATGCCTGAGCGAGATCTAGTACCTGGTACACTTTCAGTGTGTAGCAAAAATGTTTTCACATGCACGGTTCCTTTTAAAAGACCCTGAGAAAACAGACCCTGGCTTAAAGGATGGGAAAACAAGCCATCTTATCAATAGCCCTACCCTACTCCTCTTCTTTCACTGCTATTGTCCTGGTGCCATCACAAGGTGCCTTGTGGCGTGGCCACCACCACAGAGGGCACGAGAGGACATCTGCCGCTAAGGTCTCAGGGCAGCTTGTGCCAGCCTGCCGGGTCTCACGTCCTTCATGTCCTGCTAAAGCCTGGACTCTGTCTGTGAATACAAAACCAACTAGCTTCCTACGGGACGGAAGTTCCGGGGCGCTCAAAGGAATGACCCCACTTGGGAAGTACTGACTAGCTAGGAGAGCAGACTTTGCCTCTGAAGGACCAATATTAGTCACTGGGTCTAGAAACATTTTGGATCCTTCCCAATCAATGTCTGAATAACGCCCGAATGTAGTGACGAGAAAACGTAACTAGAGAAATACCGTGTGCGATGTTCTCTGCCAACAAGATGGCTACACACAAACTTGATGTGCACCTAAGTATTCTGCCTGAAAACACAAGAACAGGGAACGGAGACAGATCAGTTAAAATACGAGAAAGACTAGAAAAATTTCAAAGGGAAAGAAAAAGAAAAAACCATACCTAAAACCTACACACACACACACAGGTGCCCAAGTGGGGAGCTTCTGGCAAAGTGACAGAGTGAAGTTTCATAAGGAAAACTACAAGGGCACCGAGTCAAGGTGAGTACGAAAGTATGCAAAGCAGGGGAGACCTGCCAATACAGGCACTCCTTTATTTGGAACACAGTGTTTTCCCCACCTGCTTTATCAGGCAATCAGTGACAGCAGCGTGCAGACCCTGGGTTACTTGAATTCCATGTCAACTGAACGCTGGTAAGTTTACTTTAAGCAACAGATATTTTCTGCTTCTGTCCCTTAGGCAATTGAAAGGCCGTTACACCTAAGAACTTTCTCTCCTCAATTTCTCATTTTGCAGGAGAAAAAAAAAAAAAACCCAAAGCACGATCCCTCAAGAAAACAGCTAATAGTAAACAGACTATTTAATTCTGCTCACTTGTACTTCCTAGGGTCTACTGTCAAAGTTTCAAAGTTTAAGATCAGGATGCCGACTTTAAACACAGACATCTTCCAAGGGGACAGTTAGTAAGTGGCACATACTCTGGATGGCTTAGTTTCACCTTGATGCCACATTCTAAGTATGTCCTCTCCTGAGGAAACAAAAGAATTCAGATTTTTGATAAAAAAAAAAAAAAAAAAAAGAGAAAAACCACTTTTACTTAAGATTTATTTATATTTTTGAGAGAGAGCACCAGTGGGAGGGGCAGAGGGAGATGGGGAGAGAATCTCAAGCCAACTCCCCCCTGCTGAGTGTGGAGCCCAACGCGGGGTTCAGATCATGACCTGAGCCGAAACGGAGAGTCAGACGCTTTAACCGATTGTGACACCCAGCCACCCCTTACATCATTTTGTGATCATGTATTCTCATTAAGGAGAAGCTATTATGGTTTAAAAAAAAAAAAAAAGCCAGCATCGGCCAGGCCAGTTGCCCCTTAAAAGAGACACACGACCTGCTTCACATCTTGGTTCTGCCAATAACTGCCACATATTACCTGACAAATTACAGCATCTTTTGGACCCTCTTTCCTTGCTCAGGAGTAATGGTGTTGACTGTATTAGCTCATCTGGTCCTCACATTTTTTAAATGAGTTACTGTAAATGGAAAGTGTTTTGTTCAAACATGAGTGATTTTCCCTATCGCACAACCAAGCCAGATTCCAGAAGCATACGGTATCCCGTCTGAAACACGTCTATCACTTACGAACCTGTTTTGTCTAGGGCTATCAGGTGGAGATGCCTATACAGAGCATGAGACCCAGATCTCTGATGAGTCTGCTGTCGTGGGGTGGATTTCAGGAGGTCAGACCTGTCACTGTTTGACAGCCACATAACTGCTAAACAGAGAAAAACCAGGATTTAGGGTCTGGATTCTTTTTGTAGACATGTAAGAACTGCTCTCACTGCAATTCCCTTAATCCACGAGGGTGCTTGTGAGAGTCACGTGGGAGCTGAGAGAATGACCTGAACAAGTGGTTATGTGTCGCCGGGGTCGAACCCACTCAAGTTTTCTAGAGTTCTAAGTACATAGCCCTATTTTCCATAGTGCCTTTTATCGGCTGCTGAGATCACTTGTACTTAGAAAGCTGCATCCATCTTCCCTGTTGGTCTCTAGACACGCAAAGGACTGGTGAGCCACGGGGGCTGGGCACCTAGGAAGCACGGGGACTGACTGAGTCCAGTCGCGGCCGGCTCCAAGTGTGCGGGGCACAGAAACACGTCCTTCCGGCTCCCTGGTAGGCCTCTGAGGTGCCAGGACAGTCTCCTAGCACCTTATGTGTTCGGGAGCTAGGAGGAGAAGCAGATGACATGACTGCGTCCGTTCGTCCAGATCTTGCAGACAGGGGCACGAGAGGGCAGGAGAGTGAGGAAGACCGACGCGGTGCAGCACCTCTGTCAACACGTACGGGGCCAGGAACCCTCACTGACTTCTCATTTAGTTCTCACGGGAAACTGTGACCATATCCACACCCCTATCTTACACACAAGGACACTGAGGCTTGGAGGCTGAAAGAACCTGTCTGAAGTTGTGGAACAAGGAAGAACTGGGTCTAGCACTCGCACATCTGTGTCTCCCAAGCCAACCTCGATCTCCCAACACCAGTCTGGTGGGTGCTGAATGCCACCAGGAAACGGCAGACCCCTACACCCGGTCTTCTGACCCACAGCAATGGGAACCACTGACTTGAGAAATCCCTCAGGGACAGGTCAGCAGAACAGGCCAGTTTCCGTACAGGTGGAAAGGGAATCAGGAACCTACCAAGTGGCACCAGGCCTTCAACTGCACCTGGGCTTAGCCGTCACACCAGCAGTGAGATCTCTGCCCTGTATCACGGCCCGGGGCCCAGCTCAAAGGCAGCGACTCCCTGTCTTGGGCCATACAGTGATCCACGCTCCTCCTCTCTTCCCACATCCTCAATGCACCCCAGACCCGTCTGCTCAGCACTCCTAGGCCAGAGGCCTGGCTCACCTCCTTATGGGAATCTTTATGGGCTTCCAGAGTCTTCATAATGGTCAGCTCGGCGTAGTTTTTAAATCTGGCTGGCTGGTTTCTCAGAATTTCCCGTAAAACTCTCAATGCTAGTGCTCGGATGGAATGCTGGAGTACAAGAGGAAAGAAAGACGTTAGCAAACGCTACCCAGAGCTTTAGTGAACACGCCAGCCAGCAGCGTCCAACAGAGCCAAGCGCCCAGCCCTGGGCTCCCCCGGAACCTCGCTGGAACCCCAACACAGGTCCCACTGCTTAGGTGGCCCAGGCTGAGGGGCCAGCTCCAGGAGGCGGTGCTGTGCCTATGCTGACATTCCCAGGGCCTAGCACCTAAGAGGGACCTGATGAAGGTTTCTGGAATGAGCCAAATGAGGACCAAATGAGACTGAACAAGGACGATACATCTAAGTTCATTATCCATCTCCTGGGGGATTTCCAGATTTCCTGAGATTTAGATAACGCAAATTACCCTTTTGTAAAATGTACAAAAGAACAGGTAAAAAGCATGTAACCATTTCATCAACACGACCTGTAAGACCGTGGACTCAAGACAGCCGCAGACCTGTCGTTACTCCCGACCTTCTGTGTGATGAGATCACAGGGGAAGGGGATGTGTACATGCCTCGAGCTGTCTGAGGCCCAAGTCTCACCATTTGGAGGAAAGCCATTTCAAACAGACTCCTAATCTCAATAAAAGAAAATGGGGTTTATACCAAACAGAGCCAAAAAGTACATCCTGATTCTTCGTCGCTCATCTGTACAGTTCACACACTAACACACCATCCACCTGCCCTCTACGTGACATCACTTTATCTACCAACGAAGGCTGACCAAGCAGACGGGCTTCAGCAGCCAATACTCTGTGTAAGGAAGTTAATACAGCCCTTTCATCACTGTCCTTCTATCTGTACACCAAACCATTAACCCGAAGCATGAAAGAAATCAGTCACCGTGACACTCGCCAGCCCCACGCGCACCCGTCTTCCAACAAAGTCCCCATCAATGTGACCGAGTGTGACCTATACCGTGGGCTGTGTTGAGCTTCCCCCAAATCCACCCAGTCCTGCCCTTGAGCTCTTCACCACACCTACTTCGTTGTTGTTTCTGCCAGCCTACACAAAGCCCAGTACAGAGACAGACTTTTACTTCTAGAGTGTAATTCAGACAATTCCCAACATCTACTGCTGTCTCCACATAAGGGACCAGCGCACAGATGGGTGAAGGCAGGGCTCTAACTAGGCTGCTCCCTTCTGTGAGAGTCATCTACGTGGTACCATGGGTGGGTTACAGACCAGGCATGGTACAAATGCCTTGTGGGCCACGTTTTTCATTTTAAAAATAATAAAAAAGATAATAGAAAATAATCCATACTTCTAGAACTTGTTGCTTGACCAATGAAGACCACTGGAACTGCTCACCTATGCAGGGCTGAACCTACACAGAATTTCATGGAAGGCAGCATCTAGTAGGGTCTTTTAAAAAATGAACTTGCACTGGGTGTTATGCACAAACAATGAATCATGGAACACTACATCAAGAACTAATGATGTAATGTATGATTAACATAACAATAAAAAAGATGATAAATAAATAAATAAAAAATGAACTTGCCTCTTTCTCAATTCCACATGAAACATAAAACTCACACGGGGAAGAGCTCATTGTAAAAAAAACATTCCATGTTAACAAAGTCATAAGAAATTTTGTGTGAGACAAGGTAACCTGAAGCAGGAACAAGTTTCCCTCAGGTCCTACAAACCCGATTACCGAAAAAACTTGCATATAATAAGCTAGGAATGGGGCCTGTCTCTGACCAAAACATGACCTCACTAACTGCTGCTCAGAAAATATATGAAAAATGTTTTGATGTAAACAGTAGGCACAATACAGAAAGTAAAGCTGAAGCCAAACTCAAGGAGAACAGGACTCAAGGGGGGACACATAAGGACGAGGAAAGAGCCTCACGTCTTTGTCCCCAAGCGTCTCCAGCAGCAGGAGCAAAATGGTCTTGAAGTGTTCCTCCCAGACGCCGAGGCTGTCTTCCCGGGTGATCTTGAGCAGCTCCAGCAGGGCACCTTTCCGTTCCTCCACCCGCTCGTTGTGGTTGGACAGCTCCTTCAGCAGGTCGGCCACCAAGTCAGAATGGTCAATGGGTACTGGGGAGACACCGAGACAAGTCACATCACAAGGGAAGCCCCGGCTGGGGACGCGCCCCCAGAGATGCTCAACCTCCCCTCCAACGGCTCCCCGTCTCCCAGAGGCAGCTTCTCCTCCATCCCTGCTGCCATGCCCTCCACCCTGCTTTGAACCACCTCACCCTCTACACCCTCAGCAGGCCACCTCCCCAGCTGTGAAAAGAGAGATGTGAGAACAGGCCTCAAGTACTGATTATCTACGTCTTTAACCCTTCCTTACCATCTTTTGCCCCCTCCCACTTCAGATAAACAGGAGGGACCATCTAACAGTCCCTCCTCTACGGTCTTCCTTCCCCAAGTCTATCCCCAGCGCAGCAGTCCCAAGTCAGGCCGCCACCGGACGGGCCCCTCCCGCTACCACACCCACCAAGGCACGCACATTTTCCTCAGGGCCCTCCTCACCGTCACATCTGATCCTCTGACATCCCTTCCCTGCCCCAATATCCAGAGCTTAGTAACCAGCAGAGCAAACAAATACTAATCAAGATGTTTAGACTATTCTTGGACTATTTACAGACTAAACTTGCCAACCAAGATCACTTAGCAAAATCACTCGCAGGGACTTCAACCATGGAAGACCATCCTTTTTCTTCCCATGTTCTTTCAAGAGACCTCAACTCTGAAGAGTCCCTTTCAATACAAAGGATGAAAAGGCAAAGACGAATCATTAGAAACTACTTAAATTTGTATTTGCATACTTTTCTTTTTTAGCATCTAAGAGAGGGGAACACACACAGGAAGTTTGAAATGTTAAAGAACTTGATCTTTCCCCCCTGCATTCCCACCTTTCTCTTTGAGCCTTTTTTTTTTTCCTTTAAGCCTTTTAGTATACAGATGGTGAAAAGATAACAACCAACACCCAGCCCAATCTCTATTCTGTCTTAAACGAGAGCTACAAATGGGTTAACTTCAATGAGTTATCAATTCTATGAGCAATGAAAGGAAACAGCTCCCTATTCCATGAAAGGACAATTCATAATAACCATCATACCCCTAGCCCACGGCCCCAGAAACACACACTAGGATCCCTTGGGAATTTAAGGAGCCAATACCCAATGGCAATCAGCAAGTAAGAGCCAGGGGATGTGCCTTGAGACAACTGAAGGACTTCACTGCTGTCTTAGGATCCCATCACTGTCTGAGCCACTGAGAGAGCACAGTTGCCCTTCTTCTTCTTTTTTTAAAAGTAGGCTCCACATCTAACGTGGGCTTGAACTCACGACCCTGAGATTAAGAGCTGCACGCTCTGCTGACCGAGTCAGGGAGCCAGCCAGGCGGCCCCCAGGCTTCCTTCTTTCGTATCCCCACTGAAACCAGCATCTGCTCTAGTGTGGCACTCCCCTATTTCCAGGGCCACTGTGGTAAGTCTGTTTCCCCTGACAGGACTTGAGTTCTCTGAGGCCAGGGACTGTGTCTCATTGGCCTCCTTCTCCCCAGCAAGCTACACATTTCACTACACACAGTGAATGCTGTTTAGAGTTCTAATTTAGGGTTCTGATTTCATTCTCCATTCAAAATTAAAACACAAAAGGTTTGGAAACAAAGAGAATATATATAATTTAAAAAAAAAATGACTATTAAGTGAACATGACAATCAGGTGAAAAGGAAATAATTAAGTTCCTGATGAAAATACCATCACACCAACGCATACTTGACTCACTTATTACTCGATAATGGATAATGGGTCTTAACACAAGTGTCAGAAAACAAAACAAGACAGACTAGTTCTGTTCCATGCCAAGTATATTTTGGGACAAGTAATTCAATCTCTCCGAACCCTTAGATTCTTAATCTGTGAAATGGGAATAATCCCCTCTATCTCATTAGATACACAGGTAAAACACTGAGTTCAGCAGCAAGCACATGGTAACACAGGAGCTCAGTATGTGCCAGATTCCCTCTCTCCAAACCACAGGACAGAAGTCAACCTAAAGCAGCTCCAGGGAGACCTGGTTAAAATGCCGGTGACAGAAGCAGGGAGCCTCTCAGTGGTTGCTACAGGATCGCACTTCCATAGCTCAGGGCTGGGAGAGTGCGCAGCAGGGGCCTCTGCTCCCCAACAGTAGTAGCTAACTGCTACTCCTCTCGTGCTTCTGACCTCCACTCAGGCCCCGGCTCCTCGGGGAAGACTTCCCTCATGGACACAGCTAACCTGCCTTCACCGCACAGTGTCAGAGCTCCAAGTTCTGGTGAGCTGTGTGACTCCGATTTCATGACTGCCTCTGGGAGGAGGCTGTAAGCTCTCGGGGGGCAGGCACTGTGCATACTGTCGCCCACGGTTGTGCCTTCCATGCCTAAGCACAAGGTAGGAGAGCTCAGTGAGCAGCTGCTGAGTGAAAGGCTAACCAGAACAGACCCAGTACGTCCATTTAGGTTTGCCCTGTCGGCCCAGAGCTGCTCCGACAAGAGGAGAAAGCCCCACAGGAAGCACTTTTGGATTGGGGGGGGGGGGACGGAATCAAGCGAAGAAAGACGAACCATCTCGAAGCTGCTCCATGTCATCATCAAACACGGCCTCCTTCAGAGCTGTCTTGTCATAGGTGTTGATGGTGTCGGAGTAGGGGTACGGACTGTAGTCTCGCACCCGCGGCCCTGGGAAGGCGCGTGGAGGCTGGGTGTTGAGGAGGGACGTCTTGTTATCCAGAGCTGTTCTGCCTCCTTCCACCACATCGCTGCCCCCCCGGCCCTCTGTGGCGGGCGAGGCAACTCCACCATCGCGGGACACCTGCAGCACAGCACATGGTCAGTTCCCGCTTAGGGATTTTAACAAACTCTTCCTTTAACTTTTCACAAGTATTAGGAGAGCCAGATTTTGCACTTGAAATCTGGCCACCGACAGAAAGATAGTGACTAGGATTTCAATCTGCAAACATCTAATTCATAAACTACTGTACCGGGAACCGAATATGCTTACGTTTTCACCCCTTCATTCATTCATTCACACGTAAAGTCTGTTTTACTTTGTTCTCGGTGATGACTTTTAACCAAACATTTCTCCCGGAATCTCATGTGCCAGCACTGCCGCCCATCACTTCTTCATGGACAGCAGGATTTTCTCAGTGATGCCTTGACACAACACCAATGTGAGATGCTCCCCCGAAGACCACCACAAGATCTAAAGCAGCCCAACCATCCAGGATATCCTTGTATATATTTCCCCAAAGCCAAACAATGCTTACCAATCCCTAGCAATGGAGAACTCTGTATCCGAGAGGCCAATCACCCCCTGGACACCTGTGACTCTCAGCTGGGCTTTATGCTGGGTCAAAGAATAGGCTTTGCTGCTATTTCCTGAAACTTTTTCTTCCTAATATATTCTGAGACTTGTCCTTAACAAATTAAACCCTTGGTGTCCTTTGGCCCTTGTGTCATGTTCCTGACTCCCCCCTCACTCCCAGGGGGTCCCTTCTCCTGAGGAGCACTGACCGGCCTGTCTGGCTCCCTTTGCAGGGCGGCAGTATAACCAAGCTAGTGTGGGCCAACTGCCAGGAACAAAGCAAAACCCTCACTTTCCTCACCCCCACCATCTATGTAACCATGGTAGAGCCATCTCTAGGCAGCCAGACCACACTGGGTGATTGCTGTGGCACGTGTCTGACTTGTGCTGCTGACAAGATACATCTCCTTCACTTTGTGCTTATGCATTTTTTAAAATTGTGGCCAAAAAAAAAAAAAAAACCAGTTTAAAATTGTGGCAAAATACACAAAGATCATTGTAATGATTTAATTCACAGGTGTACTATGCAGTGACATTAGAGACAGTCGAGATGCTGTATAACGATGACCACTACATTGTATGTTGGGCAAACCTTTTCATCTTCCCCAACCAAAATTCTGTACCCAGTAGATAATAACTCCCCACCCCTCCTGGCTCTGGTCACCCCTATTCTACTTTCTGTCTCTGAATTATTTCACTTGGTCTAAGCAAGGTCCATTCATGTTGTAACATGCGTCAATATTGCATTCCTTTTTATGGCTGAATACTCCTCCACTGGATGCATCTATCACATTCTCTTTATCCATTTATCTGCTGGACACTTGACTGCTTCTCTACAGTTTGGTTACCGTGAAGGATGCTATCACGGACACTGGGGTACAAGTATCTGTCCCAGTCCCTTCTTCTAATGCTTTTGGACACACACCTAGTGGAACAGCTGGGATGCATCTGGTTTTTAACACCACCAAAAACTATTTTCTGCTAACTGTTAAGATGTCAAAAGGATATATAATCCATGGGTAGACCTGAACAAAATAAGACTTTGGGCTTTTCTTGCGGTAGGAAGATGATTCATGGACAATTTAATTTTTTTCTCCTTGTAACTCTCTTCTCAAAGTAAAACACATACTATTACAATGAAAAAATTTAGGAGAAAGGGTTTAAAAAACTTCAGACATTTTAAAAATAAAGCTAACCCCCATCCTAATTCTAATTCACTTTTAACAAAAACCAAAAGAAAAGATCTTCCTTTTTAAAGTTGTGTATTACCCCCATCCTTCCCTTCCCGCAGACTGCGTGGAGTGGGAATCAGAGTATACACGCCCACATATTTTGCTTTCCTCGCAGTGTAAGCATGTCCCATGCAAACACTGTTTGTAACCACGATGTTTACTCACACCACTATTTCCATTTGTGTTCTAATAAGATTTACTCAACTATTCCCCTTCTACTTTTTCAATGTTTCTGGGTTTTGTTATAGATAATGCTGAGATAAACTACACTGTAAATAACTTTCTTTCCTTTTGCTGAATTTGTTATTTAGCGTAGATTGTCAAAAGTTATATTACGGATAAAAGATATGAAACTGACTCTTGGTTTTGGCTCAGGTCATGATCTCAGGGTCATGAGATCAAGCCCCATGCTGGGCTCTGCGCTGATCGTGGAGCATGCTTAGGATTCTCTCTCTTCTTCTGCCCCTTCACCCCCTACCCACCCACCCCCATCACTCACTCTCTCTCTCTTAAAAAAACAAAACAAAACAAAACACTTATGCTAAATTTACTAAGCTCCAAAGCAACTGTATCAAGTTCCCATGCCACCAATATTCTACTAGTTCTTTTTTTTTTTTTTTAAGATTTTATTTATTTGAGAGAGTGAGAGAGAGAGAGAGAGAGAGAGCACATGAGAGGGGGAGGGTCAGAGGGAGAAGCAGACTCCCTGCTGAGCAGGGAGCCCGATGCGGGACTCGATCCTGGGACTCCAGGACCATGACCTGAGCCGAAGGCAGTCGCTTAACCAACTGAGCCACCCAGGCGCCCTATTCTACTAGTTCTTTATATCCTTTTTAGCATTAAATATTTTAATTTCTACTCGAAACAAAGTGGAACAATTTAGAAATAAAGTTGAACCTCAAAGGTATGCTTACCATATTTCTGTAATCACTCATAAAGATGGGCTTTTTCCCACATGTTGAGCGTTTTCATTGCTGCTTTTGGGAGCCATCTTCCCAGTGGATCTGACATTCATCCTTACAGATGTCTGTCTTATTAGACTGAGTCACTTATCAAGCCAAAGAGACATACCAGTTCCCAAATCTTTCACACTTAATGCATTTTTATATCCACTGTGGTCTTTGCTAACACTCTGATCATCAAGCAGCTAAGATGTTGAATTCTGAGCCTGCTCAATAATTCAATTTCCACTTGGTCATATTTAATGCAGCTAGGAAAAAAAAAAAATCCAATGGAGCCCTTTCACTCCACATCTGACTGATCCCTCTCCTTGGCTTGAAGGTCCTTCCCAAAAGTTTTCCTTAAGTTCTCTGACACCACACTATCCTGGTCTCCCACACAATAACCTGTAGCTTTTCTTTCAACTCCTTTTCTTCCATCTTTCCATTAGTGTTGATGATCCTTTGGATTTTGTCCTTACCCTTTACTTGGTTGATTTCACTCACCTTTTAGTTATCGTCAAGCCAACTAGTCAATGCCTCTCAAATCTCTATCCCCAGCCTGAACGGCCAGCCTAAACTCCAGACTGGTACCTGCAAAGGCCTACAGGATACATATACTCAGATATTCCACAGGTCCCTCAAGTCACATACATTCAAAACCGAATTCACTGTGTTCCAAAGGGGATGACATACATTTTTTCTCTCCTTCTAGGATATTATCTCACTAAACTGCCCCAGCACTTAAGAGTCCTAGGCAGAGACTTCTGACTCTAGTATTTCAGCTCATGCCCTCCCCAACCCTACTTCCTCCAGAGGCATTCTTTGTGACAGTAATCTTTCTAAAATATAAGTGTGACCATGCCGCTTCCCTGGTTAAAAAATCCTTCAAAGACTCTCCATTGACCCCAGAGTAAAGTTAAGACACTGGCGGAAAAGTCCCCTGGGTGTGAATGCCCTTCCTGAGCCAACCTCTGCAGCCTCTTCCCCAAACCTCGCCACCCACATGATATGCCCACTCTCTCCACATCAGCCACCCACAAAGGGAAATCATGCCATGCCCACTGCCATCTCCCTGCTTTCTCACAGGGTCTCCCTCCTATTTGTCCAAACTCCCTTTGACCCTTTGCTTCATGCACCTCCAAGGCTGCAAACATCTCTCCTGCTGACCCTTCCTGAGCACCAAGACTGGTCCAGCATGTCTCTTCAGTACTGAGCCCTGACCACTCCCCACCACACCACTGATTTCCCACGGATCTGCCTCCCTCTGCATGAGACTAGAGCTTCCAGAAAGCCACGATGGTGTCTGATTCAGGCCTACTATTTTTATCACGTCACAGGACCAAAAATATGTCCGGGATAAACAAAAGCAAACAGGGGAGAAAAAGGCAGTTTACATTTTTCACAGACAGCTGAGAGTTACTCAAAATTTTATAAAGTTACCTTGGGCCTCTTAAAATAATATTATTCTAACTGCAAGATAAAAATAATGATGAAGTTCAGTATTCACGGTGGTCAATCTTCAGAATTATCACTTAACTGAAATACTGTTCTCTGCTAGCCTGGGGATACTTACAATATCACAGTCCTTCTTGCCATCTCGTTTAATTGGCTCATTCAGATCCTCTTGGCTTCGAAAACTAAACTTTTCAATGGCTTCCGTAACTCCACGCAGAGAACTATAAATTTCTTCCGAGTTCAGGTTCTCTGTATCATACTCCAGCATGCTAAAGATCAAAAATAGTGTGTTTCTTAAATTGAAGCATATGAAGTATCTGAGCTATGGGCATAAATTACTTTCAGTGGTTTATGGAGTAAGGTGTGATTATAGTTTTATATCTTTAGGTGACTTGGGATGAAAAGGAGACACCTTCTGTTAGAGCACCACCACTGGACAATTATCCGTGTTGTCAAACCAGGCCCCAAACACACTACACCGGCACTCGGTAAGAACCAGTGGGGAACAGCAATAACCACAAGAATGCAAGAACTCAAAGGGTGACAACTGGTGACAATGCACGAGGTAATGAAAGTGGAAAAATAACTTTCATATCTTGAAGATGGAAACGAGGAGTCTGGTTGTTACTGGTCTCAAATGTACAAACAGATTAAAAGGGACGGGCGTTTCAAATTAAAGCTAGTATTACAAGCAAGTTTCGGAGGAGCAAAGCAAATGACCTCACAAGACGGGGTTATGCTTACCAGTATTAGAAACTTGTGAAATAAAACCCTACATTCAAAAATGATTCCAAGTCAGATCCACCCTACCAAAAGGCTCCGGACTGTCTCTTGTGCCATCTAACCCAGGCACTTGCTGTGAATACCAACTCTTCCAAGATGCTTATGTTTATGTGTTTTATAATAAAAACAGATCTTCTACAGAGAAGTCACATTCCTAGATGGATGTCTAAAAGTATTTCAAAAAGCAAGAAATATTTGTCCCTTACAGAATAGTAATGTCAACTATTGTTCTTTTAGTTGGCCGTGCAGAGCAAAACATGAAACAGAACAAAAGTCCCACAGAGCCTTCAGGTATAATGCAGTGTGTCAACAAGCAGCCTTTAGAGGTCTGAAAAGTGCACTGAAACGTGGTCCTAAGAACAAAACCCACCACGGTCCCTCACTAAGAATATCACAGACAAGCACAGGATAAAGCACAGCATAAAGAAAGTTCAAGACAAGAAGCGACAGTCAACCAAGGACAAGTAAAAAAAAAAAAAAAAACCCGTGTTTAAGTGTCACCTGTTTCAAGAAAATGTCAAGAGAAGATCAGATGAGTCAGTCTAATTGAACTTATAGGAAGTCTTGAGCTATCCTGAGGATGGCTAGGGGACACTCAAAGAGTCCTTGGCTGTATACAAGTAAGCATTTGACAACACTATTAAAGACAAAAGAAAAGCACTCTTTCCATCTTCAAGAGAAGGAACTGAACCTAGACACTTGCGGGCAGGTACCTTTCCTATGGACAACACAACCAATCCCGTACGTTCTCACAATGAGGTTAAGTTTCCTGTACCTTAAAAACAAGTAATATTTACTAAGCCCGCTCCCCTTTTCTTCTCTTTTTTTAAAGAGAATGGGCGGATGAGCAAGACAAGATCTGCACAGTTCTCATCTGGGAGTAGCCAGACCTCTGCTGGCTCGAGGCTGTAATGATCCAAGTGCTTTCCAAGGCTGGACAGGTTCTGCTGGGGCACAGCAGCTGAACTCACCCTTCAGAGATAGGAGCTATTTACCTAAAACTGCAACACTCGCCCAGAGAGAACCCATTCTTCTTTTCTGATGAATGAAAGAAAATCCATGCTCTAACTGTACTTGGAGAGCTCACAAAACTACACGCCAACTCAAAGACTAGCTCTGGCATCAAACACAAAAGAAATGTGAACGAACACGTTTACAGCTAAAATTCCAAAGTATATACTGACAGGAGGTGGACTAAAACACTTGAACAGAATTCAAGATTTCAACCCCTGCTAAGTTCATAAGGTTATCTGTCCATGAGGCAATATCCCTTTAATGTGAAGAAAGCATGACCGAGGAGCACAGGGGCTCCCGGCCCCTCCTTTCTAGAACACCACAATACCAGCTTACGCGGGAACAAAGGCATTTATACATCTGGCCAGTACACTATTTTTTATATATAAAAGCTGAGTATGACTCAAACAAAAAAATACGCATACAAGATGTAAAAAAGATGCCTTAAAATACTTTCAATCACGACAACCAAAAATAATAGCATAGCCCATGCAAAAGGAAAAAAAACAACAATGGAAAGAATGACAGATGGACAAGAGGAAGTCTGGCGGAACGTTCAGCTTTTTAAGGGATGTCACAATATTATTTTCCATATGTCGCTTCAGATAATGTTAGCTTTCACATAATTTCATCTCACTATGCGTACCCTGAGTGGTCTTAAAATACTTCACTGCAGTTCACAGAACTTTAGCATTACAGTAGCCTCTTTTCAAAATAATAAAAGGATCCTGCCAGTTAATGTTCCTCCTTCTTACTTTCAATTAATAATTAGGAGTACACATGCATGACCAAGTACAATCTGTGGTGACACTCTTTTTGGACTCACTAGCTTGAGGTCTGAAGTATTTCCTTGGTACGAAGCTAAAACTGTGAGCTCCAGGTGAGATAGTATCGTTTTTTCTAACAGGAAACAGGTAATGAACGCTACGTTCTTTGCTAGTTCATGTTTTGGCATCTGTTTTTTTCCCAAATCAATGCCTATGAGCCCTCAGTTTTTAGGGGGGAAAAAAGGAAATCCCCAAAGCAGTCCCTGGTGAATCACAGATACCGTGGTCCCAGCCAGCAGACCATAAGGGAGCACAGCAAGAGGGACGGCTTTTCCTATCAGAAGAGACTTGCTTAGGGACACCCCGGTCTGTCACCTGCCCCCATACTCTGTCTCGTTTTAGCTCAGGGACATAATCCTTGAGGTTAAAGGACAGCTCCTGGTCTTCTGTAAACACTGTGTTTAGACCCCAGAAAGGTTTCCTTAGAATTCTTTAGATTACAAACAGTTGCTCAATCGGTCAATAGTCACCGACCCAAGGTCAGGCCACGTCATCCAATACGGAGGCAGAATAGAGCTCTGGACTCACCCTGTTGTGAAGGATCCATATCGTGGATAGGGAGGTGCATGAGGTCAGGTCTCCAAGAATGGGGACACTAGAGACAGGAGGTTTGCTTTCTGAGATTTTCCTCTTTGTCATTTTGCAGGGAAAAGATACCAGGAATGGAATTAGGATATAATCATTCCTTGTTATGCAATCAATACGCTTTTGGCAGAAAGCAAAGAGACAAAGATTTCCTCTTATTTGTCGGTAACTGATGTGTTTTTCTAAACACAGAAGTCTCTTGTCAATGCTCTCTCCCTCCAATGGTCAACAGAAGTTATGGGTACTTATTAAAATTAGCTGTGCTATTGTGCACGCGTGAAAGATGATTCTGGAAACAAGATGCCCAATGGAAGGGAGTCTTGATGGCTGGATGGGAAAGTGGCTGGGGGTGGGGAAGCTCAGTGCCCATTAGGGCACACAGGTCAGTGTACGGGAACACAGTCAATAAGTGGACTTCTACTTTGAGGCATGGCTAACCTTAAAAAAAAAAAAAAAGTTTAAGTACACTGACATGCTTTATTAACACTGATGACAGCAGCTGTCACATTGTTGCTGTGTCCTTGCCCTAACCTTGTGTATCTAGAAACAGTCATTACAGGGTTCTCTGTACTTGAGAAGTTACTCTTAAAACTCTGAGAGTTTCAAAGGGAAGATGTTGTTAAAACCTTTAGCTGACTTTATTAAAAATGTACAGCTTCACTGAGTTGAGGATACAAAGTAGGAATGTAAATCTGTGCAAAAGCAACCTACGAGGCATTCAGAAGTAACAGACCTTTTTTGGTTGTTTTCACCCTATCCTATCAGCGGGTACAAACTCATCTTACACAGCACAAAGACAGCTGGGCTGCCCCAGGCTCGTGCAATTACAGGCTTCTAGGGAAGGGGTCCTCGGATCTTTGGACCTTTATAATAACCACCTAAGAGACCTTCAAACAGGTATCTGTAGAAATCCGTGGCCCCTACTTTGTCCCACCGATTTACCATCTGTTTTAGATCTGAAGGAAGCCCCACCCTTCCTCTAGACTCATTAACCTCGTCACCTTCAACCAGGTGAGAATACCGACTGCGCTCCTTCCTAGGGGCAGGGCACACCAAGGAGATGTACTTCTCGGGCCTTCCCTTCAGGATCTGTGTCCTCTGACTCTCACCACATGGCAGTACATCATGCAAGAAATCAGTCCATATTGCCAACAGCGGGACTGGACGCTACAGGTACGGTTTGAGAAAGAGCAGGTCTCATTTGCTTCTGAGCGGGCATGCCTTGTCCTCCTGAGAAGAATACGAAAGAAACCGTGCCCCTGTGGCCTGCCTTGACTTCAGGGCATTGCCCCAGCACCTCTGGCGGAGCTCAGCTCTGCCGGGGCCAAAAGGCTTGCTCCCGTAGGTGCTGCTGGATTTGGTCAGTTGATGAACTGGTCATCTGTCCCTGTGACACAGCAGGAGTCATACTCATGCAGGTCAACAGAGATCATGCACCTGCTCACACTTCTCACCAAGGCTCTACTCCTGCTCGTCTAAGCCAGAGGCTTTCCAAAAGCCCTGAGACGACGCTGGAAATGCAATAATATTGTGACACCTCAGACAAGGTTAACAGGTAGCTTGTTACCTGGGAGAGTAAGAACGCCTGAGAGTCTTGTGGGAGGGAGCGGTGGGAATGGAGTTGGGCTGAGAAAAGGGAGGTGGGTGCTTCGATAGGCCATCGGCACTCCAACCCCACAAGCGACTGCAGTGATCAGAAGAGGAGAGTCAGAGAGAGACAAAACAAGGCAACGGGGGAGGGGGGGGACAGGAGGGGACTGAGAGACACTATATCCTAAGTGTCTTCCAGTCTCCTCTTTCCTTGACCAAGCTCTGTCAAAGTTAACTGGAGCAAAATTTATACTTCACCATACAGAGAAAATGAACAAGGCTGGTTTTACAGTTTGGCCCTCAATAAGGCCACTTTATTCCTTCCCCTCTTGATCACGTGTTACATTTTTAAATCATGAGATTCCAAGTGTAAGAGTGTGTGAGTGTGTTTGTGTGTGTCTGCACTTGGGAAGGACATTACAAGTACTTCCATACAAATATGCATGGATGTTCAGTTTCAGATAATGCCATCAATTGTTTTACAAAGAGCCAAAGGAGGAATTTCGGGCCTTAAGTCAAATGGGATCCGAGGGACTACAGCAGGAAGACTCAGAGAACATGCCTTTCTGACCAAAGAACTCAAGCGGGGGACGATGTGCTCCCTGAGCCCGGGACCCGGGACAGGCAATTTCCTTCTGAAAAAGTAAGAGCACCACTAGAGGGCCAGAGCGCCAGGTCTCAAAACCCCCCAATTCCCTGCTCATATCACCTGATTCGAGAAATAACTTATCGGAGAACACAGGCATCCCTCCTCACTCTGTAAATGCCGCTCAGTGGCCGGGGCCCGCAGAGGCCCCAACAGACATTCTAACAGCTGCTGCGATTCAGGAGAGCCACAGCCACTGTGAGAGGTGTGAGCCGACCTGGAAGGAAATGTGACCCCAGGCCCAAGGTGGTCCCCAGGGAGCAGCACTGCCTGAGGCTGGCAATCATGAGGGCCCTAAGAGCTAGTCTCTGCCAAAGACAGCTGTGGTCTCATTTTGTAAGGTAAGTGTGGAGAGGAGAGGTCACCACGGCACACGAGGGCCCACAGACTTTCTCTGAGTCCCACACTGAGTAGGGGTGGAGGTAACCAGAGGAACTCGGGTGGCCATCTTGGCTGGAGCTCTGCTAACAGGCAGAGCATAAAGTAGATGCACCACCCCCTCCACCGCTTATGGGAGGCTGGGTCTCCCAGTTAATCCCCACTTTGCTTCTATGGAAAATCTTGATCCTCTGATGCAATGGACTGTAAAATCCACCTAAAGTTACCCTTTGCTGCTAGGGGTAACAGATGATCTGTTTTGTGTCATTCTACTCTAAAACACGTTTGCCAACAATGTACAGCAAGATGGGGGCAAGAACTGCCACCTACTTTCTGATCTCAAAGGGAACGGACATCATGGGATTTCTGAAGCCCCCTGCAACTCTTGTTTTTCATTTAACACAAATCACACTGGGTAAAATAAGCTAAAAAATATATATGCGTTGAATGATGAAAAACTCCAGGTTACAAATCTCCTCTCTAAATACCCAGTAGTATTTGTTTACTGCTGGGAATAAGGAGTAATTCTTCCCTCACACACACACAAAAAGCAATTTAATGGAATGTTTCACAAAGGTTTAACATGCTAGCTATGATTTTCTCTAAGACTACTGGGTTGATAAAAACAACTTCCTCACTAGGGTTTGTTTTTTGTTTGTTTGTTTTGCTTTTTTATTATTATGTTAATCACCATACATCATTAGTTTTTGATGTAGTGTTCCATGATTCATTGTTTGTAGGGTTTTTTTTTTTTTTAACTATCAAATTAGATTTGCTCATCATTTTAGAATATTTCCTTATTAACACACCATGATCTTAGTGTAGAATTTTTGGACTAAAAAAATACTAGTTCGTTTTGATACAAAAAAATTGGATTGAAAACAAACAACTGGTAACTTTTCCTCTTAAGAATAAAAAATTAACATATGTTTAAGATGATTCGAAAGAATGGCAGCTCACAGAAAGTAAATGCTTCAAGAGCACTGCTCAAAAAACCCTTGAGATTATATGTGGTAGAACTTGTCTATCGTCTCCTCAGGAATGGGGTAACCTAGTCCATTCTCCTATTTAATGCAAGTGTTCATAGTTTTTATAATCTTCCTGGTGAAAGTATGTGGCCTACTTTAATATTCCCAGTGATATAATGACAGGAGGCCATTTTTCCTACTTCTGGACAGTTTTAGTTATGAGAAAAATCACTTCTACTGAGTTTAATTAAGTTGTTGACTAAGGCCATCTGGCTAGGTATGCCCTGACTGAGGGCACATTCGTTTAAAAAATAAAGAGGCCACACAATTAAATAATTCCCTAAAATGGAATTTGTTGGCAAGAAAACATTTAGGTCACACTTGGCTTTAACCTTGAAAATGATATTAATATTGAAAATAAACCTCTTAATTTCTTCCACCAACCAGCAAACCTGACAGTAAAAATTAAGGCCAGGCCAACTAAAAATGAATGGTGACTTGGAAAAGTAAAATTTTTAATAATCTGGGGATCCGTGAAGATTAATACCGTGCCAATTCTTAGCTCGGATGGATTACACCAGTGGCCTCCACTGGTCTTTTACTTAAGACTAGCAGTACATAGAATAAAAATACTTGAGTTTTACCTTTTGCTTATTACCTAAGGAATGTGCCACCCTAATAATGAAAGAACTAAAAGATAAGAAGTATGAACTGTGTATTATGGAAGAGATTTCCTAATTAATGGTGAAGTATTACTTCTAGACAAAAGCAACCATTTACAGAGAATTCAAGCTTTCCACAAAATCCTGCCCCTGCCCTACACCTCGAGAAAGAGAACTCTGATTTTACTGTTAACACTGGACCCTGTAAGTCATATACTTTAGATACAGATATTAACATGAAAAAAAAAATAGTTGGTTGAGCCTCAGTCACACCTGGGGAAATTCAGACATATTTTCATTCACTTCTGATGTCAACTATCTAATTATAACAGCCTGCTAAAATCAGGACAACACAGACCAAACTTGGAGACGTGACATCATTCTTCATTCTACCTAAATATAGTACCAGGGAGATTTAGGGGGATTAGAAATAAGGCAATATAAACGTAGCATACTATAAGTACATAAAATATTTTGTTTCACCAAGAGAAAAATACAAATTTCATATGTTTCAATATTTATATGACAACTTGAAGAACTAAAGAGAACTTTACTGGTAAGGATGGAAGATTTGGGGAATTTAAAAATCTAAAATAAATTTAAAGGCACTTATATTTTTTATATTTTCCTACTAAAGAGGTAACCTTTAAAGGGAAGATGGCAGTACTTGTGGTATGTTCTTACTATCTTGGTGTCAACATCCCTTAAGACACAGCCCCCTGATCCTTGTGGCCAGGGATTGCAAAGACCTGGACGTCTGGTAGACAAACACAGCATGTATGACCCTCACAGGTCCGGGCACTATGAAGTCTGGCCTCTAGGGCCACTACTCCATGTGAGGCCATGAGAGACTCCAACACATGCCAGGGGGTCACCTGCAGAGACTTCCAAAGGCTCTGGGCAGATGGAGAAGTCTAAAGACCCTGAGACAAAGCATTTTTCTGATTTTAAGTCACCATCTCAGACTCTCTAAGACCAACGTTTGCATGGTCCCAACAAAAATCTGAAAATGCTGATCCAATTTTAGTTCTCAGGTTCTTAATACCTCTCCAGAGCAGCAGTCTGCCTCAAATGTGAGCCTGTGATGACAGCAACTATGCTTGGAACAGCTGCTTGGTGGGAAAACAACCCCAGGCTATGTGTGGACTGACTACAGGGGATTTATTTAGATGACAAATACCTTCAGGTGCTCCTAGCACTTGGAGAATAGGTGATGAATTTCTAAATGGTTTCTATGTGAAACAGTACTAAATGTAAACTTAGCTTTAAAATTTTAAGTTACTAGGGAGTGCTCAGAGCTGGAAGAATCTCCAAGAACATTCAGCACAAATTGCCCATTTCGCCATGGAAGTCAACTGCTTTGCCCAAGATTATATAGTTAAGATTTGGGTGAGGACTAGAACCCCATAGTCTCATGATACCCATTCATTTTTTGCTATTAAGCTTGGTCTAAAAACCTAGAAATAGGTTGGACAGACACTGGGGTGCTTTAGTTTCTTCACTTTTGTTGAAATGGCATTACCTGGGAGATAGGCCCCCATGGGAACAGTTGGTGGGGGAGGTGAGGGGGCTGGTCCTGCTGCTGGTGTGTCGGGAGGGAGTTCGGCCAATTGTATTGCTCGGAGAGCCCTGGTGTGAAAACAGAATAAGCATCATTATTCAAGGGCTAAACATAGATTATAGCGCCCCCCTTCCCCTAGGTTTTCTTTTCTTTTCTTTTTTTTTAAGATTAATTGATTTTAGAGTGAGAGAGCAAGAGCACAAGCAGGAGGGCCAGAGGGAGAGGGAAGAGAATCCCAAGCAGACTCCACGCTGAGCGCAGAGCCTGACGTAGGGCTCAATCTCATGACCATGAGATCACGACCTAAGCTGAAACCCAGTCACATGCTCAACTGACTGTGCGACCCAGGTGGCCCCCCACTTAGCTTTTTAATCCACATGTAAATAGAAGGGCAAAATCTGCATAATTGGGATGACTTTTTTTTTTTTTAAAGAATCATTAAGGCCTACTTTAAGTGCACATACACCTAAAATGGGTAACTGTCACATAGGGATTCCTGAAGCTGAATGACTGATGTCAGCTGTGCTAGATTAACAGACACAAAATGAGCACTTCCATCTTTACATATGAAGAAAGTAAGTAACTCAATGAATAAATGACTAAATGACCAAGTAAAAATTTAACTGATTGAACAATCTCATGTAAGAAAAGGCCATATTTATTTATTTATTTATTTTTAAAGATTTTATTTATTTGAGAATGAGAGAGAGCACGAGAGGGAAGAGGGTCAGAGGGAGCAGACTCCCTGCTAAGCAGGGAGCCCGATGTGGGACTCGATCACAGGACTCCAGGATCATGACCTGAGCCGAAGGCAGTCGCTTAACCAACTGAGCCACCCAGGCGCCCAAAAAAGGCCATATTTAAATACCAAGTTCACTCATTCATTGGGAATATGGCAGGATCAGACACGGCCCCCACCCTTCAGATGCTCACAATCTACTAAAAGAGAACAAGAAAGCTGGCCATTTTATTAGAGCACGTCTAGCCCAGGGATTCACAGAGGTCATGATCGCTACAGAGGTATCAATTGTGACCAAGCACTCACCACACTGGTGTTACTCGCGTTCTTGAGGTGGTTATGCAGGAGTTTGGTGGCACCATCCTGGAATGTTTTTGGCAAGGCACCAAGTAACATGGTGAATTCAGGAGTGTTCAATTCAAACAGAGAGATCAGCACAATTTGTGCTGCCTGGAAAAAGAACACTTGATTAATTTATGTAATAGACAATAGCATATTTTGGTCAAAACTTTCATTAAAATTGTTTTACAAAAATGTTTTTGTATAAGTAAAGTAAATAATAATAAAAAAAAAAAACAAAGAGGACACCTTTGTCATAAAAAAACACAAACAAAAGGCATCTGGAGAAAATAAGATCAATTATAAATAGCCTGACTTCAATCTGGAAAATACACCCCTGTTTCATCTTCACGCCCTGGCCTTGAATTTCCATAGCATGCTTGTAATAAATGACTTTTCCTGTGTTGTCCAGCACTAGGCACAAAGCTGGCAAACCCATAAATGAAACAATCCAAGAACGTGAAAAGGCTGACGATGGTTCACTCTACTAAGTCAGAACTGGACAGGGCTCCCGGTGCATCCTGGGGAGAACAAGACTCTCCATGAGCTGCCAACGGGTTATCTGAGCAACCCGTTGAGCAGCCTTTTTCCTCAAGCCCACTCTGAGGGACTGAGAAATTCTAGAAAAAGAGTTTAAATACATCCGGAGAACTCCTACTCTTATGCCTATGAAGTGAGGAGACAGCCCATGGGCAGCAAACCAGACTTCTATGGTACAAATTAAAAACGTACTCTTCTCTGTTTTGGCAAATGCTCTACTTTTCTTTATTAACTGAGACAATATATTGCAGGACTGCTGGTGATCACTCTTACAGCAAGGTGGGAAAGCAGTTAGCTGAAGCAATAGTAGCCCAATGAGACTCAGGTTTCTCTAGCAAGTTATGTGCTTTCTATGGTACTAAGTAGTAGCAGGCACTAAAAAAGCCTGAGGAATTCGTTCCAAGAGTTTTGATTTAGAAAAACTATGCCAAGAGAAAACTTTAGTAAATAATGGCATTTCTTAACAAATTTCTGAGAGTCAGAAGAAAGAAAAACATTCTGAATATCTTCTGACCAAAAGGATACATTTATCTGTCCAACACACTCTAATTTTAGGATTGCAGTAATTATTCTGTATATTTTTTTCCATGATATAGGGTATTACAAAATATATTATTTGCTTAGAAAGGCTCTGGAAATAAACACCACAAAATATTTCAATGCTTTCACAATGTTAAAATTTAATTCTGGATCCAGTAAAGGCAAAATGATTATTTTTGTCTGGAGAGGGAAAAAAAAAAAAAAAGATAATCGAGAGACCCAAATATATTTAACCAAAAATAAAAATTATGAAATTCAAAATATCAGTAGAATGTTTTCTTACAACATCAAAAACTACTTTTTAGACATATCAAAAGCATTTATTAAGCACAGCATTGGGCAAAAGTATCTTCCTTTTTTCCCTTGACCTCCAAATACAGTCATTAGTAGCTTTTCCATCCAAATTAAATCCCAAGGGGCCTGTGTGCTTTCATGACAGAGGCAAAACACATTGTTACTGATTGTGTTAAAATTTACATTTTTACATTTCATTATTGAAACATTCTTAATAAATAGTTATCTGAAAGAATCTATTTCACCACCAATGTAATATATACTAACAATGATCTGTATATTTGTATAGGAGCAAATTCCAAAACTCATGCAAGGTAACCCGTGCATTTAAAAAACCATTTTATTAGATGTTAAGGAAAAAAACGCATGCAGAAAAAACTGCACTTCAAACAGACAGAAAAAAACAGACTTGATTTAGCAGCGAGAAAAAATGTCGCCAATTTAGTAAGAAAGCTTAGGGACTTATTTTTTAATGACTGACAATGACATTTGAAAATTATAAAACGTAACAGTATATTTCTGAATAGCATATTTTTATGTGAAATGTGCCACTGTCTTTAAAAGCCGCATTTCGCCTGGGTGGCTCAGATGGTTAAGCGTCTGCCTTCGGCTCGGGTCATGATCCCAGGATCCTGGGATCGAGTCCTGCATCGGGCTCCCTGCTCCTTGGGAGCCTGCTTCTCCCTCTGCTTCTCTCCCCCCCGCCCCATGAATAAATAAATAAAATCTTTAAAAAAAAATAAAAAAATAAAAACCACATTTCTTCCCAGAATGACAGGATATCCAACACCACAAAGTAATTTGAGGTTTTTCATAAAGCAAATTCTAAAATTAGCAGGATCTTTTAGGAACAAGAGGGCTGCCCAGAAATTGTGCTAATTCATGGCTACATGCTGTCAACGACTCCTAGTCACGTGGGAAAAGAAGGTGCAGCCAACTTTAACTTCTGGCCCACTAAAGAAACTTCTTTTTCAATAACCATAACGTTACATTTGATAAAAATCAAACAGAAAAACGGGGAATTTTGAAAATACAGCTAGTTGGAAAGATGGTACATTTGCGGTGACTTATATATATATAAATGAGTATAACTTATTTTTACATTTTCCAAAATACAAAATGTAAATGATTCTATACAGTCTTCAAAAGTCACCCTTAGGTTTAAAGCTGTTTTCAAAGTAAAACCCTTTCTAATGACGTCCAAGCTCCAGAAATGGATAGAAAGTATGACTTAAATGTGTTCTTTTAAAAATACTTGACGTCACAGTTTTAAAAGGAATGAGGCTGCTATGGTCCTAAAATATCTTACCTACAGCCCTCTGTCACAGTGAGAAGTCAGAACACTAGAATCCAAGCGAGGAAGGACACTGGGTTCTATTTATCATTACCATCAATACACTCTCTTTAAGGTGATAATTCCAAATATGGGGACTGAGTTGGAGAGAGTCGTCTAAAAAAGCCTGCAGCACAGCTCGTGTGCAATAACGAATGCAAGAGCAGCGTAGGCCTGTTCTTGTCCCATTGTTGACCTCTTGCTTTCCACGAGAGGTGGGGCCGGTAAGCGGCTGGACAAAACACTCAAGGCTGCTGCTGACTTTTTCTAATGGACAACTCTAGGGTTACTGGTTTCCAAGATCAAACGGCAACTTACAAGGAAATGATTCCCACTCACACCCCTACAGGAGAATTTGGGAGGTGAGGGCAGAAGGTCCTTCGAATCTTACTGCCACTGTGTGGAAAGCACTCCCAGGGCTATCAACTGCCTTGAAAGCAGCAAAGAATTCTTTGAGACAGGAGATCAATAAAGCTTTGACAAATGCTTCAGCACTGGTAGTAATTGGGGAAAACTTAAACTCGGGGAGGGAAAGAAGTTTTCTCATTTATTAAACGATTAGTGCTCCCTCCGGATTGTCATTAAAAATTGCTTTAGAAAATCACCAAAGAAAGGGTATCTCAACACCTTCAGACATTTCTCATTTAGTATCTCTCCTTCACCATTCTGCTAAAGTACAGTAGAGGCCTACACTCAACATAGCTATTTCTTTGGGCAGGGAAGTTAATCATAAAACACGTTAAAACACAAGCATTTACACACACACAGACAATCTTTGGAATTTTTTCAGTGTCTTGACAAGGGTAATCAGTATTAATCATCTAAAATGCAAACAGTGAAGTGTCTTTTTTCAAATTAGTACATAGTTTAAAATCTACCTGTTTACAATTTTCTTCCAAGTTTCCTTCTCCAGGCCCAGAGCAGGCGGAAGCTGACCTAGTGGGGAAATCCTCACCTACTCGACTACGCTGAAGCGGGGACTGACAAACAGGAAAGGCGGTAGGATTTAATGAGAGAAGCAAGTGCTTAAACCAGGGTTATTTGTAAGCTGTGAAAGTATTTGGTTTCTTTTACAAAATCACCTAGGTATACATAATCTAACAGCTAGGAATAGGAAGAATAACAACAGTAATGACCAGTTTCAAACCTCTATCATTTGCTAGGTGCGTAATAACCATAATCCTCGCCAGCAGTTGTAGCACTCTTGCCTTATGCGATGCAAGGGTCAGAAGGAGACCAAAAAGGTCAACTCGTTTCTTGAAAGAGCCTGTCACAGTTTAGTTGAGCCTCAAATCCTGTTTGATGGGAAAACCCTGAGCTTTGAGGCTAGGCCACGCTGCCTACCAGTAATCAGACTTGAACATTTTTCAGTTAGAGGGGCATGTGGGTGGCACAGTTGGCTAAGCGTCCGACTCTTGATTTTGGCTCAGGTGATGACCTCAAGGTCATAAGATACTCCCTCTCCCTCTGCCCCTCCTCTCTCTCTCCCTCACTCCCTCTCTCTAAAAAAGAAAAAAAAAAATTTTTTTTTTTCCAGTTAGAAATTTCACCTTTTGAAGGTTTCTATCATCTTCCTGCTCCAGGCAATACCATCTTTGTACTTTCTAGGCTTCTTTGCCATGCTTTCAGTTATCACATCTCTCAAAACATGTGGGGGCTAAATCTGTTATCACATCTGACAACGTAGGTGCGAAATGTCAGAGGATCATATATGATAACCAAACCCACAAGGATTCTGAATCCTGAAATATAAACATACCATTAAAAATTCTACTGCATTATCACATTTCCCTTTGGTTGATGGGGGGGAAAAAAAAATCTTCCCAATGCTGGAAAAAATTGGGTTCTCCATTTGCTCCACAAATAGCAACAGCAAAACCAAAACCACCAAGAGCAGGGGCTGCAACATAAATGAAGTAATATTTAGCTATTTTTCTCCACTAGTTCTCCCAATGAAGCCTGAGGCAGGGATTTTCATTCCCATTTTTTGGGAACAAACAAGAATTAAGAGGTTACGGTGCCAGCTTACACCACCGAGTGGCAGAGGCAAAAGTCAAAAAAGGTCAAACTCCAGAATCTACTTCCTACTGTCAATACATTGTTATCTTTTTTTTTTTTTAAGATTTACTTATTTGAGAGAGGGAGAGAACCTCAAGCAGACTCCGCACGCAGCGCTGAGCCCAATGTGGGGCTCAATCTCATGACCCTGAGATCACGACCTGAACAAATATCAAAAGTCGGACGCTTAACCGACTGAGCCACCCAGGCGCCCCACGTTATAGTATCTTAATATCAACACAGCGCCTTCAGAAAGGTATAGTATGGCCAACACAACTAGTCAGGGCTCCCATACCTAAAACACGAACAAGGTTACTTTGAGAATAAAGCAGGCCAGTGAAGGTCTGGGTCGGGGGGAGCCTTTCCTGCTAGCCCCCATCAGTTTGGGCCTAAGCAGACTCCACTGCTGACTGGCTTGTGTTCCGGTTCTGGCTGTGCCTCTTCCCTCCTCTTCAAAACATCTTAAATATTTAGACACCCCTCTCTCTCCAACATCAAACACCCCAAAATGCTGAGATGAAAAGGGAAACAAAGTAAATTATTAAAAATGTTAACAACAAATCAAGAGTTCTATCAGCTTAAAGTGCTTTCCCAAATAGGATTGTGTAGAATGAATTATACTGTCTACAAACTCCTCAACTACTGTTGGCAGAAAATTAATACTCTTAGATGGGTAGATTAAGGTTTTTCAGCAAATCTTGGACGTCTGGGGAAATTTTTTCCCCAAATATTCTCCTGCTGGCTTTGAAAAAGCAAACTGCCGTGTTGTGGAGAGGGCCATGTGGCAGACGGGGTGGCAGGTAACCTCTGTGAGCTGAGAACACCCGTGCTGGCAGTCAGCAAGAAAACAGGCACCTCGGCCCCACTCCTGTAAGGAATGGAATTCAGCCAAGCAGCAGTGAGCCAGAGGAGACCAAAAACCCAGACAACACCTTGATTTCCGTCTGTTAAGATCTTAAGCAGAGGACCCAGAGACCATGTGCCAGATTCCTGAATCACAGAAATTACAACATAATAAATTTGTGTAGTTTCAAGCTGTTAAGTCTGTGGTGATTTGGTGTTCAACAGAAGACTAATACAGAGGTCAAAACAGGGGCCTCCAACACTATGGTTTTGAAAATGATGGCTTTGACATGCTACGTAAAGTTAGATTATTTCTCTTTGGACATTTATCATTCATTAATTCATTCAAAATGTTTATTAAATGTCTACTTTGTATTGTGCTCAGTGCTGAGTATATAGGGTGAGTGAAAATAGGGAGGTGGGGAAGGCACTGGGGAGCAGCAAGTCCAACCCTAGTCCTGAAGATCCTGATGATGAAGGCTGGGACCAAGAAAATTAGTGGCAACCAGGTCAACACTAATAGTCTGTATATGTTGAGGTTCAACCCCAGGGTAATGTTCTGAAACAATGGGTCTCAACTCTGTGCGTTAAAAATCAACCAACAGCCAGTGAGACCCAAAATGCTGTCCACACTTTTTATTAATTAGACCAAATTACCTGGGGTAGAGCCCAGGAATTGAGGTTGATTTTGATTGCAGCCAGGACTGAGAACTACTAATGTAATAAAGCTTTCCAAATTTTCTGAAAATCAGGATTACTGTCCCAGAACCTGGGTTTGAACTCAGTCTGACGGTGAGGTAGGTATTAAGCAGTCCTCAAGATGTGAAAGGGGAAGTGAAAGCAGGCAACAGAAGCAGAATACCAATGGAGACCAGGCTTTGTGAAGCAACACTATAGGATCCAAAAAGACTGAAATTAAGTGTTGGAGATCAACAGTAAATGAACCATGTGATTTCTGGTAATAAATTCAGTATCTTAACCATATCTGACTTAAGCTAGTAGTAAAATAAGTTGAGTGTACTGGAGCCTAAGGCTAAGGAACTCAAGGAAAAAAGTTCCTATAACAACCTGTTTAGAAAAGTTAGGAAAATAAATTCTAGTTCAAATTTCTAATGTGCATGTCCAGAGAAAGTGGACGTTATGATGAAAGTGAGCTGCTCTCACGCAGGCCCTAATCATGGTAAGTCTAGAGTATGTTTCAGCCCTACAGGAGGGAATATTTAAGTAACATCCAATTATAAACGGCACACACACACACACACACACACGCACACGCACACGCACACGCACACGCACACGCACACATGTGTTACGACTAAAGATAGAAAGCTGTCCTGAAGGCTTTTGTATTTATTGGCCAATCTTGTGATTTTGAAAATTACAACAGAAGTATCTGTTTGTGACTTACATACCAACCAAATCATTGAACCACCTCCTACTGTTCCTCCCTAATCCAACACTGGCTTAATGGCTACATTAAAGGTTGCCAGTGAAATGCTCTTTTGATGATAATTTTGAATGAGTGCTTGAATAAGATTTGCCCTTTTTCCTTTGACCTTGGACAACTTAGTTTATTACTACACAGCGGACACAGGACTTACATGACCCGTGACCGTTTCAAAGAAACCTTCCAGAGAATTCTTCTGTTGTCTTTGAACTCCACTGGAGGAGCTAAGTGTTAGTTTGCATTTGGAAATACACCACTCCTGCTAGCTATTGCTTGGAATCCTCCTTTTCTTTTTTCCTGACTGGACCCAAGTGGTCCACATTATCAAAGCCAAAGCACTCCATTGGTCAGGCTAAATGTGGAAGGAGTATGGCACAGAAGAAACAAAGCAAAGCTCGTGATTATACACAAATAACCAAAATCAAGTACTTTCAGTCTGAAAGCTGCACTGAGGAAGCTGGCTTTAAAAGAGTACTTTATAAAGGCTACTCAGTTTCTATACAGCGTAAAATAACGACTGCGTGTGAAACTCAAGCACATAAGGACATGGACAGGCAGAGAGGAAGAGAAAGACAGGAGCTTACACTTGTTGCGTGCTTGCAACCTGTCAGGAATTGGCAAGTTTCACATATAATAATTAATCTCTGTTAATGGTCCTGAGGCAGAGCACTACCTAGTAAGAGAAATGGTACTCTCTGTACTACTGTATGTCCCTGTGCACTATTATATTACTTTGTTATATGCCCCTCAACGTGTCACTTCTGAAGAAAGTAGTCAATACTTCTCTTCTGCTGATGAAAAAAAACAAAAACACCTTGGTGTCCAGGGGCTCCAAAATCTGAATTCTACCTCCCCATTCATTCAGCCCCCCATCTCAAAAAGAATGTGTTCCAAGTGTGGTATATAATCCAAAATTGTTTGTTCTTTTTAAACTCAGCAATTCATATTCCTAGCAAACATTCAGCCACATTTTGCTGTGAGGCACCTTATGGCCGGGCAGCCTTAGATCTTCAATTCTGTCCTCAAAGTCCATGTCACGAAACTGACATATGGAAAACCAACGGCCTTACAAGACACTAAACTACTAGCGCTTTCACATTTGAAAAGAACAAAATAGATGCCTAAGGAAAGCACGAAACCATCATACATGATTTCTGATTTTCATTTTGATGTCAGAAGCCTGGGACGAGGTGGAACTGGACAGAGAAGATAAGGGCGAGAGCAAAGTCTGGTTTTCACAGAAAAGGAGTGAGAATGGATCCCGTGTAGCTGTGTGGGGTGGTTTGCAAGTTTCTAGGTAAATGTCTTTTCTTAACACATGCCTGAGAACAGTGTGTGTTTAAAGCTGCACCTGAGCTCTCCTGGACATACCTTTCTCACGTCTGAACTCTTTGGTTCTGTAGTCCAGGTTATAATTCTAGAAACAGCAAGCCTCGTCTCACTAGAGTTTACAAAATCTGTTGGATCCATCTGCCGAGCGAGGGACTCAATGTACTTCAGGATTGCAACTTTGACCTGAAAGATCCAATAATTATAAACATTAAGCACACTTTATGAACCTGTGAATAGAATTCTGATCAAAGTAAATACTCTTGAGGGGACATCTCCTTCCTCCTGGATTTATGTTTGCACAGGGAGCAGCGTCCACCAGGGACAAAAGCATGAAATGACTGGACAGGTAAGTCTGGGAACAGGGCGAGTAGCATACAGCTCAAACCTCTTCAGTTTTAGACTGAAGGCACACTCTGCTCCTCCCGTATGCGGCAAGACACCTGCAGGGCATGAGCCCCTGCGGGCAGGCTGCAGGATTTCCAGCGCTGCCACTGACCGTGAAGTACTTAGCTTTGTTTTTTACACAACCTTGGCCATGTCTTGCAAGGGAGCATTTTCAGCGATCAAGCTGATACTCTGCCTAACTTCTCCACTGATGCTTCAATGGGCTTGCACCTTTGGAGAAGAGAGTTATTATTTATTGGGCCTATGCTAAAACCCCAACAAAAGTTAACAATTAAAGAACAGTTGATGTATGTGACCTCATTCAAATGAACAAACACCCTCCCTCAGATTCAGTCTTGTTATCGTAGATATGATTTTCCAAAATAGGTAACAATTAATTTTCATGTGTTAGAACATTAATATTAAAAACATTCCAATAAGATACCTTATCTCAACTCATCAGAGCTTTCTAGTTTAAATACCGTGAAAAACAGTAATAATACCCAAATGTTGGTAGGCTGTGGAACGACTAGTCCTCCCATTATATTGCCGGTAGGAATATAATATAGCGCAACCATTTCTGCAGTTTAGAATCAAGTTAAACACGTACTATCCAATAAACCAACAACTTTTCTCCTAGCTACTCAACCAAGAGAAATGGGAACACATTCCCAAACAGGTGTACAAAGATGCTCACAGATTTATTCATAACAGCCAAATATGAATCATGAACAAAAAAGTACATTTTAAGCAAATCTGACTTATAGAGGTTGAACTCTAATGACAAATAGTTACCAACCTTGAGGTTAGGAGTTTGAGTTTGATCCACAATAAATCTCATCAAAATGTTAAACTGTTGATCAAATGGAAAGGAGTCCCTAGGTTTAAGAGAAGAAAAAAAACTCAGTTTTAAAGAAAGGCTTATTAGAAAAAGTAATGTAAAACCATATCAGTAACGAAAATATACCATTATAGATGAATCTAATTTATATAAAAGCAAGCCTGACCTTAGTTGACTAAGTTTACTAATTGTACCTTTCATTTTATATAAATACTAGAGTAATACACACTATATGGAAAATTCAGAAAAAGGAAAACCTGCTAAAAGTCCCCAAACACACACTCCACTTACTTTGAGTTATGCTATTTTAAAAATTAAGACCAAGCAATAAACTAAGGAAGAGATTCCTACCTGCCTTCTAAGGGATCTGCTCATCTTCTCTCTAGCTACCTTTCTGAATATTGCTTCATGAGAAGCACTTCCAATTCCCAAATCTGAATTTTCATCCTGACTGGGCTGCTTACCGCTGACCTTGCTAAGGCTAATCACACTGTCCTCCCTTGGTCCCACTGGGCAACTGCTTATGGTCTCTGTTCTGTGGAGTCTCCGCAGCTGAGTGCCCATGAGAGACCCAGCAAGGGAACTCCCCATCCAGCTACAACACATATGCAGAAGCCAGGGCCTTCAGAGCCCCTCTCCTGCTCCACTTCTGGACTGTTCCTGAGCTCATTTCTTGTAGCCGCTTCACATTTTCAACATAACTGAGTAACCCTGAGGGCTCCTGGTGAGCAAAAATCTGTGCTCTCTCCCTTCAAGTGCTGCAATCACTAGCATTAGTTTAAAAGTGCAGAATGGTGTCCATGTGGGAAAATGCAGACACACCTTCCACACTAACAGGAAAGACTGTGCAAAGCGAACATCTGTTATAACGGACTGAGCGAATGCACTGCTTTCTTCGGACTCTCTGACTCATACTGCCTATAAATTAAAGAAACAAGGTCGACAAACCACACACAAAACACCTCTCTTTTCTTCTGCAGCAAGGGGAGAATGGAGAATCCACTTAAGTATAAACTGGCGTGTTTAATCTGGAAATGTGCCCATGGTTAGGCACAGCCAAAGGAAAGGAAACAGATCACAGTTAGGCCTATCACCTCAGGAACCCCTCACCCCTGCCCCCAGGACTCACAGACTGATCCTAAATATGCTTAAACAGCTAGGCATCTCAGCTGCCGAGGAAATGGGAATGATGAATGTGTTCTAGAGACTTAGACCAAATCTACCCAAAAGAGGATTCTTTTTTTCCCCCCTCTATCTATCATCTATTTATTTGATGTAGGGTTCCATGATTCATTGTTTGCGTATAACACCCAGTGCTCCATTCAATACGTGCCCTCTTTAATACCCATCGCCAGGCTAACCCATCCCCCCGCCCCCCTGGAACCCTCAGTTTGTTTCTCAGAGACCATAGCAGAAGAGGATTCTTAAAGGGAAGAGGCATCCAGGAAAATAATAAAAGGGTTTTCCTTAATCACCAAAGTTTAGGAGTAGAATCTTAACATTCTTGCCATCCCTAAAACTCTGAATGGTTTTGCCATTCATAAATCCACCTATATCAAGGAAGCGACCTTTAGGCCAAGTCTGGCTCACAAATGTTTTATTTGGCTTTCAGAGTGTCATTAAAAAACAAAACAAAACAATAAAAACAAAAAAACCCCTCAAATGTGTTGCCTTAATCCACATTTCTGACCTTTCTTGAGAAGTCTGGTACCACTGGGCCCACATGCCAACATGGCAGCTCCCCGGCCCACACATCACCCTCCCTCCTGTCTCTTCACTCAGTTATTATAAGCTGGATCAGCCTCACCCCTCTAGTCAATCCCCGGTTGAAACTTTACAAATCCACTGATACACTGGTATCACTAGGTATGTTCCCTAATTCCACTAAACTTACTCAACCCAAGGAGGGATGGCATTTGAAAGGCTTATTGTAAATATAGTATATAGCACTGACCTCAGTGAAAATCAAAAGGGATCTATTTGGATAATAAAATTCTGTAGCAGCACAGATGATACAGATCTACAGGGTCAGGGACCAAAAGAAAACAGTCGGCATCAGTGTGTAGAGGAACAAATGCATGTTTTGCAGTCAGAGACATCTAACAGACGTATGCGTGGGGGATGATGGCAGGGGAGTTTATGCTGAGGGAGCCAGAGAGGAAAGAAAAAGTACAAAGGCTATCCACACCCTCCTACAGGAAGATGCCTGCCCACAGACCAGCCTGCAGTCAGAGAAACAGACAACGGAGCAACAACCAGCAGGCCTGGATTCCAGCCCCCAGCCTACTACTAACACAGAATGTGACCCGGGCAAGTCAAGTAAAGTCTGTTTCCTCATTAATAAAATGAGGAAGGGGGGTGCCTGGGTGGCTCAGATGGTAAGCGTCTGCCTTCAGCTCAGGTCATGATCCCAGAGTCCTGGGGATCGAGCCCTGCATCGGGCTCTCTGCTCAGTGGGGAGCCTGCTTCTCCCTCTGCCTGCTGCTCCCCCTGCTTGTGCGCTCTCTCTGTCAAATAACTAAATAAAATATTTAAAAAAATAAAATGAGGAAGGGTCCTTCCGTTTTGGAAATTCTATGATATGCAGTCATCGCCCAATGGATAGTAACTGGGTTGTATAAAAGTTACTGTACTGATGGGAATTATCTGCTCTGAAGTTATTTGTTTATTCATTTAAAAATTCATTAATCTGACACACAAGCTTCTATCTTCCACCAAATCATAATGAAGACATTACAGCCAAGTGTCTTCTGAGGTCATTTAAGTTCTAATAGTAGAGATAATTGATTAGAGGTTGCTCAACAATGACAGCACATGGTCAGTTTTTCACATGCCTCTGAGTCCCCACAGATCCTCTCTCTTTCTTCATAACAGCCAGAGGGGTACAACTGCTGTGTTAGCAATCTCCGAGCTAATGAATCTAACAGAGATTATACCTGGACAAAAGGTACATCACACGTGGCTAGAAAAATTTCTAGTATGACTTGTAAGAAGTTGGAAGTATTAAAAATACTGAGGTATTCAGAAGGATGTAAATAAATACTCAAATGTCTTTCAAAGAGAAGAGAATCAATTTGCAAGGCTTTATATTTGTTTTTAATTTGTCTTGAGCGTTCACAAAAATACCAGCTCAAGGAGGATATGGGTATTTCATCTCATCAAATGCAGGAACATTTCAACAAATATGTTAACAAAAGAATGTGGAAATTGTGTAAGAGAGTACTTATTCAAGCAGATGACAAAACCATGGGTAACAAGAGAATGGCAAAAAGCCACCTATGAGAGTCTTGTAACATCAACATGGTCTAGCCCACGTGAAGAGACATTTTCCCAAAGATGACATCCAAATGGCCAACAAATACATGAAATGCTCAACATCACTATCAGGGAAATGCAAAGCAAAACCACAAGGAGGTATCACCTCACAGCTCCTAGCTATCATCAGAAAAGACAAGAGAGAACAAGTGTTGGCAAGGATGTGGAGAAAAGGGAGCCCTTCTGCACTGTGGGTGGGAATGTCAACTGGTGCAGCCACTACAGAAGATAGTACAGGTTCCTCAAAAAATTAAAAATAGAAACATCATATGATCCAGGAACTCCACTTCTGGGTATGTAACCAAAGGGAATGAAACCACTATCTCGAAGAGACACCCGACCTCATGGTCACTGTAGCATTATTTACAATAGCCTAGGTATAAAACAACCTAAGTGTCTGTCAACAAAAGAATGGAAAAAACAAAACACAAAGAAATATTATTTGGTCATAAAAAAGAAGAAAATGGTGCCATCTGTGACAACATGGATGGACCCTGAGGGCATTATGCTAATAATAATAAGCCAGACAGAGAAAGACAAATAAAGCATGATCAGGCTTATATGTGGAATCCCCACGCCGCGCCCTCTCCCAAAAGCCAAATCCCTAAAAGCAGAGTAGAATGGTGACTGCCAGAGAGTACAGGGTAGGAAAAATGGGGAGATGTTGGTTAAGGGGTACAGGCTTCCAGTTACAACATGAATCAGCTTTGGGGATCTAAAGTACAGAATGGTGATTCCAATTAATGATACTGTACTACACACTTGAAAGTTGCTAAAAGAATAGATCTGAAATGTTCTTACCACCACCACAGCAAAAGAATGGCAATTATGTGAGTGAAGGATGTGTTAACTAACGTTGTGGTAATCATTCAGCAATATACACATGTATCAAGCCATCATGTTATATACTTCAAACTTACACGACATTATATGTCAGTTGTATATCAAAAGCTGGGGGAAAAAAATGGTCTGGCCTCTAAAACCTTACCTGGTGACATCTAGAGCCTTCTGAACTTTTGCTTGCACAGATCCAAGTAAATCTGCTCCCATTTTCTTAAGTAATTGTGTGAGAAGAACAAAAAGCCAGTCTTGCAAGTCATCCTTATGAATTATAATAAAATCCACAAGAGTCTCCAAAAACATACTGAAAACCTAGGCACAAATGAAAACCAAGTATTTCACATATGTAATTCATAATTTCCTCCAAAGTCTCTATTAAAAATGGACTGGTCATATTAGAGGAGACAAATGTATTAAAAAAATAAAGGAAAAAGGATCGGAACTTACTCTCTGTTGTGAATTCCACCGCAAACCAGGCCATGCAACAAAACAAATTCCATGTTAGTCCACAGTGAATTAATAACCATTTTCATGCAGTTTCTTAAAAGACCTGAAAAGATTACAAACTGATACTGATACTCTTCCCCTCCCTCAATATGCCTTCAAAATTCAGTACCGAGAGAAATTAACTTTGCTGAAAGGTATTAGTTTAATCCTGGAGGCCTCTCTTCCTTCCATCCTTCCTTCCTCTTAAAAAAAAAAAAAAAGTTCTCTTAACCATCAGAATTCCATACTATTACTGTCCATTATCTAGCATTCAACAAGTAATGTTACAAGATGAGGGAGGAAAAAAACCTTGAGCATTGTAGATTTCGATGTAGGCCAATTCAGATATTGTAAAGTAATACAATATAAAAAGATATTATAAAAGTCAATATAGTCTATAAAAAATTATGGCTTAGAATAAAAGATACAGTCCACATAATTCTCATGCTGCTGTGCAATCATTAATGCTGTATAAGATGAGATAAGAGTCCACAGTGGACTATCCTCGAACCGATTTTAGAGAGATAAGTAGCACTGTGTCCCCTACTTGGCTAATAAATGAGTCGTGCTCTACTGGGACAACCCAGCTATAATATAGCTACTCAGTTCTAGCACAGCAACTATTAACCACCAGGGGTCTCCCGTGAGACAGCTCAGAAAAAAAACTCACTGAACCCCCCAGCTATGGGATTCCTGGCTTAGTTCAAAGGCAGCTAGCAAATATTAACTAAACTGAGACCTCCAAACTCACTGTACAAGAGCCTTCTGATGGAAACAAATTTCCTTCTTTATCCTCACATTCTGGTTCTGAATCAGCAATCTAGAGGTGACAGGTAACAGAAATTTCATCAATGCTCCATACTACCTAACATCCCTTATGCTCTCTTATGAATCTTATGCTTAAAATCTTCCTGCCCTTTTTTTTTTTTTTTTTTTTTTTGGAAGTAGGCTCCACACCCAGCATGGAGCCCAACACAGGGCCCAAACTCATGACCCTGTGATCAAGACCTGAGCCGAGATCAAGAGTCTGATGCTCAACTGACTGAGCCACCCAGGTGCCCCAGTCTTCCTGCTTTTAAACACTATCTTAGAGAAAAATCGTGATAATTGTATCTTTGGCTATCTCTGTGGCCCTAGAATTCAACCTTTCTTGGATTCTACTTATGTTGTTAATGTTAACCTTGCTGTGAAGTTCATCACAGGAATTTTAAGACATGCTTCAAGACCAGGACTGAGGAGAACTGCTGTCTCCCACCCACTACCCCTGCAGAAAAAAGAGAACCCCCACATTCATTCTTCTAGGCTCCCATGAGCATCTCAAAGAACAGGGGTCCCGTGTTGTTTTCTGTGTCCCTAGCCCAGAGCAAGTACTGAGTGCTGAATGACTGGACAGAGCATGTCTGATGACTCTGATGAGAAAGACAGGGCAGGAAAGGAAAGGAAGTCACAATAACTGGCTGGACTTTCTGGCCATGACAGGTCTCCTTCTCCCCGTTAAGACTTACAAGGGACCATTTTTACCAGGAAAACTGTGGTCTGAGATCATGAAATCCTGCACTGTCAAGCATATGAGATTTGGTTATGCTGACTTAAGGTTCTACCAATTTTTGCACTTCTGGTCCTGTCCTTTATCCATCCTTTAAACTTGCCCAATAAACTCAATCCCCCCATTTTCTTTCTCTAAAAGCATCCAACTAGGATTCCTCCCAAACTAGTGGTATTTGTTTCAAATCTAAACTCCAAGCAGGCTTCTGTAAAGGGTCGCTCTCTGAGCACCATTCCTGGGTCATAGTCAGGGGTGTTTTCCTCCCAGCAGGGATCCCCCTCAGGACTCAGTGCTCTCCTTGGACCCCGGGAGTGTGGATGCCAGCTAGGTGGCCACCATCGGGCAAATTCTTGGGGACAGGAAAATTCTATTTGGAGAAATAGCTTAACCTGATTTTTCAATAAATCCATTACATAAATGCTTCTATTTTTTTTTTTTATCTTGTCCTATATAGGCAAATTCTACATGGGGTACAAAAAAGAATAATTATAGACTTGATTATCTTTTTCATTTCTGTTAAGAAAAAAAAAGGCATTGCATTAGAATATGATGTTTTATTCTAGCACGTAGCCCACCGTTTGGCTAACAGGAGGTACCCCAAAGCATCCGAATATGACTATATCTTATTCTTTCCATTAACTCTTAAAACAAATTTTATTTAGTTTATTTAGCTCCAAGTTTTATGGACATGTGAAGTTCCCAAGAAGTCTTTTTTAAAAGATATAACATAAGCTGCTGAAGCTGGTGTTATATCTGTAAGGTCTAAACTGCGCTATGGGGAATTCTCTCTCACTCTTAAGTAGTGTATTACACAGCTCACGTGGACATGCAGAGGGGACGTCGGCAGGCACGAGTCCCAGACTTACCTTGCTGTGAGGGTCAGCAAACATTCGGGTGAAGATCTCACACAATCTTTTCAATTCTACTCGACTAGAGGGAATAAAATGGAAATAAAGAAATTTAGAATTTAATGAGTCAACACTGAGATTAGTGACGGCTTTTTTAAAGCTTTTTTCACAAACGAATCATTTTATTTAATTCATGATGAAATCAAGTAGAAATATAAAACCACGACAGTTTGACTCTCAAAATGAGGCAACTGAATCTCAGAGAGTGATTACCAAAGTTTGCACACATGGGAGTGGCAAAGCCCTGAGCTAAATCCCCGCTCATTTCATTTGAGGTCTGTTTTCCACCTACCACAGATGAAAGGCAATGGGATAAAGTATAAGAAAAGCATGTGCTTTGGGGTGAGACGGACCTGGATTTTAATCTCAGTTTTGCTACCAAGTACTTGGATGTCTTTAGATCTGTATCAAACAAATGGCCACAGGGAGGATTAAAGGAGGGAACGCTGCCATTCCTGCCACTGCTGAGACCAAGCAAACATTCATTTCCTGTTAGTGCCCTTTTGCCTTTTCTGACCCTTACCTATATATACTACTGAGTCCCATTTTTCCTTCAAGGCTTGAATAAGCGTCGTCATCTCTTCCCCAAATCACCCTTGAGTAATCCCCCCTTCATACAGATGAGTTGGTTTGATGATCCTTTAACATTATTAACAACACGATCTAGTTAGACCAATGCCAATCAACAGATTTCTAGAGATTCTTCAATGGATACTTGGTGAACACTAAAAATCAAGAAACCAGGATCGCCAGAATTAAGCAGATTCTTGAGGAATAATAATCTCAACAAACCATCCTCTTTTTTTTTTAAATCCTCATTTTGTTTTCGACAGCTCACTAGAGCATCAGAGGCTATGTGCATTTCAGAAAGCATATGACAAAACTTCTCAAGGCCTCTCGGTGGGGGAACGGCACGTAACAGATACGAACACAGCAGGGTGGAGTCGGACAGACCAGATGGGCACACTTACAGCACAGGGATCCACTAGTCAAGGTTCACTTAGCTGTGCAGAGCCTACCCGTGACCACAAACTTACCCACTCTCACAGGTTATCTTAGAAAAAATCCCCAAAGAACATCGTATCTGTACTTCAGGGATTCTAACTTGCCCAATTTTTTACATTTTAACATCTCTGTAATTTTGAGATTCATCTTATAATCAAAGATGTATTAGTACTGCCATGGTTTAATAAGCAGCATTTCTTAGAGGGATATAAAATAGCAGTGTATCAACGGTGCCTCAGATTTGATGAAATATGGTATAAACATATACTTTTTTGGTATGTGCGATACATGCTCATTTTAGAAAATTTGTGAGATATAGAAACAAAGAAAAAAGCAAAATAATCAACTCTAGTAATAAGGCTGGTACTACTTTAAAGTACTCCATTTTAGTATCTCGTTACTATACATGTTTATAAGCTATATGTATGCATATATTACAAAATTTGAGGCTGAGACTGCTGTGATTTTACCCACAACTCCAAAGTATAATGAACCATACCAACCGGCAGAGTTATTTTTTACCTAACTTGCAAACTGTATCAAGACTTCTCAAATAACACCTACCAGATAAATATGAACTGTAACGGAACCAAATGTTTTATTAACCTAAGAGAGTATTTGTCAGATATTTCAAAGTCCTTGGAAGGCAAAGACCATGTCTTAGTCATCTTAGCACCCGCAGTGCCTGCCCCCGCGCCTGGAACTCGGTAAGGACTCCCTGAATGACAGGGAGCCCCCTTAAACCACTGCTAAGTGTAAATACGGGACTTCAAACTTGGCTCACGACCTTGGCCTCCTTGTCCTCACCTCAGTGTTCTTTGGCTCTTCAGTAAGTTCTGCAGGCCTAGAAGCCCTTCTTTCCTTTCTGACCAGTTGGAACTGGCACAGTGGTTGAGAACTTCTGCTACGTCCTCAGTCTGCCGCAGATAATGGGGAATGCCACCATTCCTGGAGCCGTACGAGCGCTCAGAGCAAACACTTGAGGCATCGCTGTTGGCGTCATCATCCGAATACATCCCATACGGCTCGTACCTCCTCCTCACAGGCTTCTTCTGTCAGACCCAACGAAGGTGGGGGTGATGGAGGAAGACATGGGAAGGTGAAATGACCATGAGTCACACCACACAAGATCAACAACAGAGTTACAGGTAAAAAGATACGCACGCACACGCACACACACGTATGCACGCACCACACTTTCCTGTGCTGACAGATCAGGGAAATAAAAACCTAAAAGCAGACATCCAGACAGAATAGTAAGTAACAGGCAGAGCAGTCCGTAGCAGAGACGGAAGAGTGTGGTCTCTAGGACGGTGTGTGGACTTCGCAGTGGGGCAGACTCGGGTGGTAGTCAGGCCGCCACTGACTGGCTGAGGAACTTCAGAAAGCTCCTCACCTTCTTGCTTCACTTTCCTCATCTTTGAAATGACAAGAATGCTACCTCCCACACGCCTGCTGGGAGCGTGTGTGAACTAACCTGGCTCAGCCCCTGCCACCCTGCAGGTATGCGCCCCCACTGGGCCCTTCACAAACAGAAGCAATCTATCGTGAGCAGGGTCTGTGGGAAAATTTGTTGGAATATCCATGCTTCCTCAAGAAAGTCTGGAACTGAAACGTCAGGGACAGAGTAGCCCAAGTAAAAGGATGCTTAAATTATCTGAACACAAATAGCCTTCCTGCAGACCCTTCATTCGTTTCTCTTACCCTGAATACAAAACTGTAAGTTAAACCCATAAATAATATAGCAACAGCTATTAAACTGATAAGATACAATTTTCCCTAAAAGAAAAAAAAGTTAATTGGCTGAAACCATACAAATGCAATTTTCTTTTGTCTTTTTTTTTCTTTCACAAACGTAATTTTCTAATAATGTATGGCTTGTCCATCCACCATAACTTGCTCGGGACAATTCTGCCTTATGCCTCTTGTCCCAGCAGAGTTAATGAGTTAAGTAGCACCTCTTTTCACTTTCAGAAGTATCCTTGTTAGTATGATAAATTATAGGATCATCATACACACACACACACACACACACACACACACACACACACACACACACATAAACAAACTAGATTTGTAAAATAAGAAAAATGTTGAATGTATCCATTCATGAAATAGTAATGACATTAAAAGTAGACACAAACTGGGTTAATAAAACACTGACAGAAGGAGCAGAGCTTGAGATTCCAAAAAAACAAAAAAACAAAAAAACAAAAACAAAAAACCCACTAAAACAGATGAGAGAGGGGACTGATTCCATTGCTAACAACAGCTTCACTAGACTCGACAAAATCGTAATTCAGACCAGAATTTCTAATTACACTACGTGCTTTGTGCTTTCACTAGCCCCTAAAGGAAATATACTCGCAACAGAAAAAAATGAAGTTGTAAAACAAAAGTTAAAGCACTGGTACCTTGCTCCTGGAGTCTCCTAACAGCTGTAGGCAGGAAAATATTGAAGGATGGGGAAAAAGCATAGAGAATTATGTCAGAAGCATATGTGGGGATTGTTCTTGCAACAAAAGTGTACAGCAAAACATATCTTAGCAAACCAAAAATATAGGTTAGCAAGCGATTCATATCAAGTGAATAATAACAAAGAACGCTTTCACAATGGCATTACCTAGCCCTTCCTACACCTCCTAGAAACGCCTTCCAGTACTCGCTACACTTCCTGCTATGCTAAAACTCTTCCCACACCACCGAGGTACATCCCGAAAGTCACCATTAGTTCTCCTGTCTGCTCCTACGCTAGATTCTGTCTGCCCCTGGGGCTTCTACCCTGGGAGGCAAACACTGTGTACCATTCTTGCGCTCTCTCTTCTGCAGCAGGTCACTCTGGGAGGCCAAGCAGTTTGGACAAAGAGTAATAAGGGCAGCCTGAGTGGACCGAGAGCTAGAGCTCAGAGAAAAGCCCGAGTCAAGGAAAGCCCAAGCTCAAATTCTCAAGTCCGACTCTGCCTCCTAGAACTTTGTGCACAGTCCCTTGGGCGGTTCTTTAAAGAATGAGGAACTCCCCCGCCTTAACTGGAAGTCCCATTTAACTAAGGGTTTTGCACATCCATCATTTCCCACCCCTCTGACCTCCTAATAGGGTCTCTGAATAAGTAAGAGACAGATTCTCAGTGCTGCAGCTTGGAAGGAAAATAGCTTCACAGAGTTCCGTTCCAGCTCATGACTCTGAAGTCAGAGCCATGGTTAGAGCAATTATCCTGAAACTCCAGTACCTGCCAGGAAAAAAAGCCCTTCTACACAGAAGGCTGATGAATAGAGCTGGCCAGGCAGCCCTTGCTTACAGGAAAAGCATCAGGAGAGTGGCAAACTGCTTGCTCACAGTCGCTTGTCAAAGAAATCTGACTGAGCAAGAATAAATGAGGGCGACACAGGACGGGATGAAAGTGAGAATCCCTGTTAGCCACAGACTATAACATTTTGATCAGATGAAAAACAGGGCTGGGTTTAAAATTTCTGGGTCTGAAAGCAGGATGTTATAATACGTTTTTCCTCAGAGAGACAATATATCTTAAAACAGCACAAGCAAGGCCAGAGATCAGACAGTTCTAAAGAGGATCTATTTTAAATGCTGAGCACATCAACCAGAATATGCTAGAGGCAGTGTCACTACCAGCTGAAACGCATCTTTAAAAAGCAATTTGACCACAAATTGAAGGACCTCTACTCACTTTATATATATATATTTTTAAGATATTCCATTATAATGAGGCAAAAACATATTCAACCAGTGCTTTATATCCTCAGACTTCACTGGCATTAAAATTTAGGAGTTTCCTTAAATAATGACTCATTTTTAAAGACAAACAAACAAAGGTAAAATCGCAAGGAACAACTAGTGTGGTCCTGGATTCAATGCGAGATTTTCAAACCACAAACTCTGTTACCTACTATTATAATGATACGTGTAGGCTATGCCATTAGAGCCTGTAAAGCAATAGAAGCAGGAGAATGAAAAAAGGAAACGCTGGGGGAAAAAAAAAAATGGAGAAAAGGGGAAAAAAAAAAAAAGAAGCCCAATGACATCAGAGAAGCCCAATGCCATCAAAACTTCCTTGATACTGAGGAGCACAGAACGAACACCTGGCGCGAGAATTTTTTGTAGAGGGCCGATTTTCACTTACGTACAGGGATAGGAGTTTAAAGAGAAAGTGATGACAATATCAGTTTACCCAGTATTTACACAATTTTACAGAGTGCCCAGGGTGATTTAGTACCCTGATTTGGAGGCGATTTTCTGGTAGGACAGAGAAAACCGTGGCTGAGTAAGTCAAAGAGACTGCACACACTGCAACTCTTACCAAAGCATCGGCGACAGCAGCTTCGAGGTCTGTACTTGTGCTCAGAACTCGCATGGCATTCACAGAGCCAGGTATTCTTCCTGCCTGGCCAAGCCCAAACCGGTCTATTTAAGAAAAACAAAACCGAAAGACATGTCACTTTAATTCAAATTTTCTCAATCCTTTGCAAGGGCTCCTGCCTCTTCCCACCTACTGGACAGAGGCACTGGAAAGTCTCTAGCCAATCGGAACTACCCTTCACTTAAGAGTTCTAACTAGACTTGTTTACCAGCGGCAGAGGTTAGGTTGTTTCATATTTAATACCTTCGTGCCACAAAGCATCCTAACAACTGAAATGGCTCTTTAATGTTTTATTTTTGAAAAGTGCTGAGAAGTGGGAGAGAGAGGGGAACTTATTAGAGAAGCGAGCTGGGCTGTGGGCGGAGTTTTTTAATCTATTTAGCGTTCCCTCTGGAGGCAAGTTGGCCCTGATGTTTGGTCAAACTAATTAGAAAGCTTCACGGTTTGACAATAGGGTTCTAATGCGATGTGTAATAAAAAGGTAAAATTTGAAACAAATACATTCGATTGATCTCTGCAAATTTTCATTAGTGTCACGACTGTTTAACTGTCATTAACTGAGCTCAATTAATTTTTGGCATTTGTTCATGATGGCTGTGTCACCAAAGGTTATTTAAAAATCAGCTTATTAAAATTCTTCAATGATCATCACAAAAAGCTAGCACCTTCACTGCAAAACATTAATCATTTGGATAACAGTAGTATACATTTTTCCTGAGTCTCTCAAAGGATTTTCAAATGATAGTCTAAACATGTAACAAAATGGGTATGATCCAAAGAATTTAAAATAAATTCAGCAGTTCAATTATTTTAAGCCTGTTAAGGATCAAGGACAATGAAGACTAGCTTTTTAAAAGCCCCATTACATCAGGAGAGCAGCCTTCCTTAAGAAGAGCTGAGGTTAAAGCTTTAACAGGAAAAAGTTCATATAAATTATACTCCCTAAGTGTATCATACTATTTACTGGCAAGCATTTCTTATTTAAAATCCTAATGTATTTAAAAAAAACCTTTGAAGAAAAATGTTAAGATAAAAAATGCTTTCTTTTTGTGAACAAATAAGACACTATTTGGATGGAAAAAAAAAAAACCAAACCCTCTCTATTAGCCATAATGAAGCATTTAGAATAAAAGGAAAGCTAAATCTGTTTTACGTGAATTGATCTTTCTTATAAAGTGATATATTTAAAACTCTAGATATGTAACAAGAATTCTTTAGAAAACAAGAACTCTAAAAGTGAGGTGTTGTTACTTAGCTTTTTTAAAATGTCGATTTCAAAAAATTGACACCTTCCAGCGCCACCGAAAGGGGAAAATATTTAAACACTGCTAACCAAAACGTTATACAGTCATGAATTTTTATAAAGAAACAAAAATTGTATGTTATACTATCCCCTTTTTTAATGCACTTGTTGGTCACACTGCATGCTGTCTTAGCCGTTCTGTTCAAAAGATGATTAAATGTGCCATATAAACTAAGAGACCACAAAGCAATTATATCTAGATCTCTCCCCATATATGCATATATATATATATATAATCAGTTGACATATGAAACAAGTGTAAATTTGAGATTTGCTGTGCATATGGTTTTATACATGATCTTTGCTCAAGTCTTTTTTCCATTAAAAAAGGGTAGATAGTAAGGGATTTATGAGTAACAAAATGAAAATAACTCAGTTGTAAGCCATTTAAAAATTACCCAGCATAAACTTAAATAAAACGGAATCTAAAAAAATTAAAAAAAAAAAAAAGTATATCTCATGCCAGCAATTCTTGCTCCAGGGATAATACTGATTTTTTTTAGACAGAAAATTAAAACTGTAAGAATAATGCAATTATTCTGTGCTTCCCAGATGCATACAGCTCCGCCATACACAGTGACTGCAGATCACTGGATATATATCATAGATCATTTGAATTTCAAATCTGAAGGGGAAATGTTTGTCTGGATCTGAGCAAAGTTACAAGCCGTTTGTTTTCACCAGAGCAAAGTCCGTTCTACACTCACTGCTCTGATGTTATGATGAAGCTCCATTTCCCAAGAGATGGATACGTGCGACTGTGCCCTCAGTCTGGCCCCTGATTTTCAGGGGACTGTACTCTTCAGAGTGTGCATAATAAAAAGCATAGCTCGCTTCGCTTAGAGGAAACACAGAGAAAAATAACTCCATGAGTTGGTGACAGTTGTCCCCATCGACAGGCTGTAATTTAATACATAATGCCTTAGTCAAGTAAGAAAACTGTAGTTACCATATAAAAATGATGTCAGTTAAATCCAGCAAACTGATGCATCTCGGTATGCTTACTTTTTGCCCCAAAGACTGACCGGGGGATTTCTGGTATCGTTAAAGCGGGCTGGGACAGAACATTTGGGGACCACAGGCTGCAAAGGCTACCTGCCACCTGACCTGATTACCTGAATCGTGACCTTGTTTTTCCGTAAAAGTTTTAGGACAAATATTTATACATATGAAATCATGCACGCTAGGATTTGGAACATTTAATAACTAAACAGTTCCTCCAAGTAATCAGAACTTGACACTAATAATTAACATCAGTAATCAACACTTTTTGGGAGCAAAGCCTTTGGAAATGAAAGACTGTCGAGGGACCTCCATCCCCTCTTTCCCCACAGGGACGTTTCAGGATACCTATTTCCGGTGACTGTTCTCCTATTTCGGGAGGGAGTCAAAAGAGGGGTAGAAGCCCCTCCCCGTGTTTTTGTTTGTTTGGTTTTCACATAAACATGAACACTGGAGAAATGATGTTGTCAAACAGGCTATAAAGCATCTACGGCCTATTAACAGAACCATAAACATTCAACAACTTAAAAAAATCAAAGCACGTTGGGGAAAACAAATATGAAGGGCGTACATGCCAAGTGCTAGCCGACACTGATGAAAACAAATGCGAAAATGGGTGTGAAACTGGAACATATGAAGAAGCCAAGGCATGCAGTTAGCACTTGTTCACCTGACTGCCCAACAGTTTCAGCAGTGGAGAGGGCACTAGTGGACCTGGAATGACGTCGAGAGGCTGCAGGTAAAAGGAACGGCAACACCCACAGGATTAACACAGAAGTACCCCAGACAGGAAATGCCACAGTCCAAAGGGAACGCACAGACTGCTCCCAACAAGGCCATGTTTTCTCATGAAAGGAAATGATGCTGGAGATGAATGGAGAGCAAGTGCCAATCCCCAAACTCTACGGCAGCCTGCTGGCTCTCACAGGGCTAGCACACACACAGGCACGACAAAGGCACTCTTTGCGGTGTTCCTTAGGCACCACCTGAGCTCAGACTCCAGGTTTGTATTCACGCCACGAAGCCTCAAGGAGCCGTTAATGGACATATGCAACATGAAGGACATCAGGAGTCACAGAGCACTGTCTATATACCGAGTGGAACAGCAGTAGAATGGATTATTTACTCAGCTCACGAGATGCCTCATCGGTACGTGATGCATACGCAACCATGCACCAAAAACAAAAGCATAGAAGTTCGTCATGTTATCTGAACAGAAACAGGATGAAATCACGAGAAAGGGGCTCAACAAATGAAATTCCGTGTTCCCCAAATTTTTGCTCTACTGTTGCACGGATACCCTTAGTATCAGTGAACTTATTGTTTAACTGCCGGAGACTGCGTTGTAACAGGCTTCAGGAGCTTCCCTGGCGAGGCATTTGCAGTACTCTGGTTACGAGCAACCACTCCGTAATGCAGCTGGGGGCAAATCCTGGTTTGATCACAACCAGCTGGAGGACCTGAGGCCAAGCGCTACACCTCTCTGTGTCTCAGTTTCCTCGGCTGGAAATGGTGCTATAAGTGGTACGTACCTCTTGGGAGTGGAGAGAGTTGCAAGAGATCAGACACTGAGCACTTAAAGCAGTGCCGGGCACTGAGTAAATGGTGAAATGGTGAGAGCAACAGGAGTAGTGCTGCTGGTGCTGGCGGTGGCAGTGACGGTTACCAGTAAACGCCAATTTATATGTCTACGTCAAATATTACTGTATTAGCAAGTATTCATAATAAGCATATAAATTCAGCAATCTGAGGAATTCTGTGCTAAACTCTGTCCGCAGAGAGAATTACTTTCAGAAAGAACCATGAAATAGGCTTTGGTTCAAAATAAGAACTTACTGAGCAGAGTGCCATGCAATATATGGCTTTTCCTTACCTCCAGAAAAAAACCCCAAACACTGTGTGCTTATAGTCATTACTCTGAAAAGAACATGGTGGTCGTACCATGGAAAATTCACAACGTTTAAGAAAGTAATACCAAGCAGTGCTACTCTTCACCCATGCTACGAGAGGACACTGTCCTGTACACGTGAACACTTTCGTTTCGTCATAAAATACCAGAACCTCCAACTCTTCAATACAGTTTCTTTTAAGATTGTTTTTAAGGTAATCTCTATACCCAAGGGGGCTCAAACTCACGACCCCAAGATCAAGAGTCACATGCTCTACCGACTGAGCCAGCTAGGCACCCCTATAATTTTATTTTTTCAAGCTCATGTCACTTTATGAAAATGCACATATCTGTGGTATTAAGTGGCATTAAATAGCAAAGGTTACCTGGTCGACAAGGACAAATTTTTACCAGCTTGCAAAAGGAAAATTTCTAACTCCTCAAGATGCACACAAATAAATTGGCAATCTCTAATAACAGATATAAAATAATCACTTTCCTTACAGAAGGAAGTTGGCAAAACACATTTTAAGACTGAAGCATACCATTTACTGTACAACATATCAGCACCATACCCTGGTAGTTTAAACTGAAAATAGCTTTTAGGCAATACCTGATGGTTTCTTCTAAAGTCGTCCCCTGGTTCTGTTTCAACAGACTATTCTACAGTAAATCTGTCATGTAAAATGAGTCCTTTGTCACTTTCTCAAGTGAACATCCATCAGTGGAATCCAAGGTGGACCCAGTTATGTCAAAGCCTGACAGCAGAGCCCGTACTTGCACTTAGAAGTTGTCACTGTAACCATATACATATTCATACCATGAAAATGGTCCAAAATAACTTTGTAATAAAAATGCAAACATAAAACCAATATATAATCACCAAAACACAATTATTTCCACCACCACCCCTTATTTCAAACTGAAGGCTGGCTATATAAAGGGCCACTAACACAAAATCTCACTAATTTATAGAAGGGTTGGGAAACAATTATTAAAGTGAATGAGAAGGAGGAAACTTCACATTGTCTGAAGGGCACAGCGAGTTCCCCTGGGAACCTTTAGGGACTCATCTATGAATTCCTAGGTCCTAACTCCAAACCTGGAAATCATAATTGCGAAACATTGCTGGACACTTTCTCTGTGCTTAAGCCTGGAGAGAAAGCATTTAATACATTTCAGAGGAACAAATCAAAGACATTAAATTATCAAAACTTTCAAATGAGGCAGGGAAGCAGCCAAGCTTTGAAGTCAGGCTGGATTCAAAACCTAGCTCCACCGTCTAGCTGTGTGACCTTGAGAAAGTGGCTTACTCTCCCTAAGTCTCTGTTCTGTCATCCGTAAGAAAAGGGATGACAGTAACACCTGTCCCAGAAGGCGAACAGGAGCCATGAGGGGCTGCACCTGCTCAGAATGGTGCTGGTATGCACAAGCACTGCTCCTGTTCTCATTGGATAAAAGTCTTATGGACAGATTTAACCCAAGGAGGCAAAGGAGGCATGGCATAAAAATTCAGCTGAAAAGATGTTAACTATGGCCCTGACCACAACAGAAGACATGTGCTGTTGCTAGTTTGTTAGGAAGGGGAAATATCTGTATCCACATCTTCTGCCCTGGTAGGAGCGATTGTGCATTTCACCATTCTGGGCTGTCACCAAGAGAGACATGTATGCAGATTAATTTCACCAAAGAAAGTAAAAACCAGACTAGATCACTCAAGTACTCGGGGTTCAATTAGGAGCTCAAGAGTTCAGCACACTTTGCCTGGTCCACTGACCACATGCTGGATTCCAAAGGCTGCTTCCATGGACGATAACAAAAATACCCATACATATATGAAATAAAAACATGGACTTGCCTAAGAGGCCAAAAAACCAATAAACAGATTGAATCGTTCACTTATATAACAGGTTGTTTAGAAGGTCAGCAAGGATGCAGAGATATACAGCCTTAACTTAAGGAAAAATCACCAGTTCATTTGGAAAAAAAAAAAAAATCATCATTGCCACCCGATTTGTTGAGAATTCTGTTCTGATGCTTCAGATTGCCATGGAATAGCTGATGTGTATGAGGTAAGTCGCCCCACTTAGGATCTCATGGTCATCAGGAAGACTAAGTCAAGGGACTCATCTGGCATGGCTTTAACTGCATACAGGACAGCAGGTCATAAGGAAGTGTATCTAGATTTTGATTATTGATACTGATGGGATAAAAGGATATTAGGAAGAAGTGTATGACATTAGGAGCAGAGAGAGGCAAATATTAAGACTATGTGTTTCTGATCCATCATCTACTTTCTGGAGTGACATTTTTATATCTGAAAGACCAGTTACATAATTAGAGTTGAAATAACAGACTGCTGCAGACCATAATTCCATATAACAACTTCAGGCCTAGGCCTAACATTCTAAAATGATTTCCACCTGCTATGCTTATCAAAAGGAAAACAGACAGTTTTACAGCAATATGGCAAAGAACTGAAACACAATTACTAGAGAATACAAAATATTTTTTTGTGAAAAGTGTGTGTTCTTTCTAGAGGTCTCTAGGGATTAATAATTTGCACTATGAGGTATATGTCCATTTTAGACTATTCAAACTAAAAAGAAAAGGCAAACACGAAATTCCATAAAGGAAATAGGTTTCTGTCGGTTTTTCTTGAATCCTAAGAACTGTGAAAATATAAACTCTGGCTATAAGAGAGACTGAGGTTGGTGGGTGAGCAACCCAAATGGCACCTGGCGGGTGACCTGAGATATGGTACTAATACCACCTTATGGCAACGAAATACCGTAAATTTCTGCCCTGGGAGGGCATCAGGTCACAGCCTTTAAATAGCCTATGGGGCCCAGGAAGAATGAAAATATCTGATTAGTTAACAATAAACGTTGTAAAGTCGTGCATTGTGCCGTACACCTCAGCGGCTTATCAAAAAGCTACTTTGGGGGGGGGAAAAAGCTACTTTGGGCTTGCTTTAGGAGGAGGCACTGAAATGACTCACTTAACAAAAAAGCATGGCTAATCCCTTCATCCATGCAGCTTTTTAACGTTATCACCCCTCAGCTGAGCACATTTCATGTCGTAGACATTATCACGATTGTATTTTTCTCCACCTTTGAACTGAACCACGTAGGGCCTGAACTCGGGTACAATTCAAAACAAATTGCTGAAATTCAATGACAAACAATATGCGTGGGATTCGCTCTACTTTTAAGAAGCAATTCACTGTCACTGAGCGTCCCCTTATGTTAGAAGTTGACCACGCAGATGGGCTTGCTGGCCAGCAAGTGGTCACAAATGGCAACGGCACAGGGTGAAGTGGTGTTTTTTTCCTCCAATATGTAAAAATTGGAAATGGCCAAACTTCAAGCATGCAGAGGGGGGAGGGGACAACAGAGGGTAACTAAGGAAGAGGAGAGAGAGAAGAAAGGTTCACAAGGACAGTAGAGGAGGGAGAGCAGGTCATTCCACCTGGCGGTGTGTGGGACAAGCATTTGGAGCAGGGCAAGAACTCTGTTCCGAGAGCCAGTGCCTACGTGTACTCACCGAGTGGAGGAAAGCCCCGAGCGGGGCTCGTATCGCGGCTGCTCTCACAGCTGGTATTACGGCTGCACCCCTGACTCATGCTGGGTCGAGGGATACGGCTGCTCCGTGCTAGTGTGCAGCATGAGGGGTTTCAGAGAAGGTGAAGAAGTTTAATGAAGACAGAAAAACTCACAAAACGTCAGTCACATTCCGTTAACGTAATCATGACATTGTCCGCGCTGGGGTGGGGCGTGGGGGGGTGGTGCATCGTGAATGGCTATCCCTGCTGAGGCCTCACTGACTGGCGTGCTGACAGGCCTGATAACAGGCCTGCATAAAAACTCGATTGTGCTCAAGGTTTCGGAAAGCTGTGGGTTTTTGTATGGAAGTGAAATAATACCTAAATGTAAGAAATGAAAAGAAAGCTTTCCAAAGAGCAAACTGGCACCAGGAAATCCAAGATCAAACTCTTTTAGAAAATGATCAGTTTTTATGGCTTTAGCAAACTGGCTCAACAAAATGATAAACGACTAAAGCCATTTTCATATACACTGCGTTGTCAGAAAGATCATTTATTTTGGATTAATAAAACGGAATAAAGGCTCGAAATCCATGAACTTACCTAATTAAAAGAAAGAGGGTTCACTTCTCTCAGCCTGGGCTTCTTTACAAAGAGAAATTCTAAGGACTGACACAGTTGGAGAACCTGCCCACTTCAAGTAAGTATCTAGATGCTTCAAACATACTTAATTACTGAAACCAACACATAGAGAGTTGGGATTGCTTTCCCTTTATTTACTGGTCCCAACAATTCATTCCTGCTTTTTCTGTGGGAATCCAAACAGATCTGCCTGTGGTCCCTACTCAAGCACCTTCACTTTACAGCCCTACACGTGAGTCTGTCAATGGTATGTGGACTGACAAATCCCAAAATTCATGTTAAAAGATCCCTCCGCTGACCTAAGAATGGCCAATTACTGTATGATTATCCGTGGGTAATTTTATTGTCATGTTACAAAAACACTGAGAAGACAGTGTCACATGAATAGCTTAAGGTCTAACATAACTTGGCCATAAAGCTCAGAAAAGACCATGATGCTTTTGTTTTCTAATTTAACTTGAGGAAACAAAGACACAGTACTGGCAAAATACTCAGAAATGACTGCATACTGAACGTGCACAGCCATCTCCATGACAGCTAGTGGGACAATAAATATGTCCATTTGAGTGGGTCTACTCATTCTGGACTGGATAGAAATGTCTTCCCTGAACATTTTGGAAAAAATCAACTAGATTCACTGATGTAAAATCATTTTACATTTACTATATTGTAATAAGCAGAGCCTATTACTTCAAAGCCAAGGTGGATTTACAGCATGACCAAACTATAACAAGAATGTCTTCCAAACCGGAATCGTGAAATTCCCTGACAAAGAATATGGAAGTGAGAAACCAAACCAACTTCCTCCTGTCGTCTCTGCTCAGTGCTAGAGTTACATCAGACCCCACAGTTACATAAGAGATGTCCAAATGCTTAGGTCTGCACTGGCAAGCAAGGAAAAAAAATCAAGCGCAGGAATGCAATCTGAGCAATCTGTCAAAACGGGGCTTCATTCCTAAATTCGCCTTCATTTTGCCATATGACATGGGGGCACTGGGTTTTTGCTCAAACTGGCAGTGACTATAGAATCAGCAATTCTAGATAGTAATTCTGAACAGCTCCTATGATGAGGGTGCACAGGGGCTAAATTAAAAAATTCTTAAAAAACTAGGGAGCATCCATTGACACCAATATATGAGAAGGTGCCTAGAACCTACAAAGTAATGTGGCTTTTCCCTAGAGGATCAATACCACATCTTATTTGTGAAATGACCTCTCCGGTTCCATGCTAACTCACTGGTCCAGCCACGATGCCTCTCCTGTCTCAGCCTCCCCGTAGGAAGGTTGGGAGAAAGAGTCCCTCATTTAAATGAGAAGGGTACTGTGAGATAAGGTACACACGTGAGTGCCTCTGAGTTCCTTGCTGAAAGGCAGACATGAAAATCTTATTTCACTACCCACTCCAAAACAAACAATCAGAAATAATAAAGACAATCCTGATAAGTGTTTCACACATGCACATGCTTAAGTTGAGCATTTTCTTATAGTTCTTGCCTGATCCCTTCTGTTACCCTGCTTCCACTCCCTTCCTTAAAAAATACACATGCTACAGCAATGGGAAATCTCTGCTCTCTCTTGCTGAGCCTGCTCTGTGAAGACAAGAGCATGAAAAGGGATAAGTGGACATGATCTGAAGCAACAATATGCATAATTCTTTTTTTTTTAAGATTTTATTTGAGAGAGAGGGAGAGTGAGAGGGAGAAGCAGACTCCCCGCGGAGCAGAGAGCCCGATGTGGGACTCGATCCCAGGACTCTAGGATCATGACCTGAGCTGAAGGCAGACGCTTAACCAACTGAGCCACCCAGGTGCCCAACAACATGCATAATTCTTAACAAGGTTTACCCTCCTTAGTATTTTAGCCAAAGTTTATTCACCCCTTTGTGCTGACTGGCTTCCTTAACATAGGCTAGTAGTAACACACACAAAAAGAATTCTGCTTATGAATTTGTAAACATCTGCCCACAGTTGCCCAACCCAACATTAAAGGACATCTACTGGTGACAGCAACCGTTCAAATGCTGGATAATTTAAAACATGAGAGGAGTAATGGCCACTTCTAATACCACTCCCAAAGACCACTCTACAAAGAGGATTTTAAGTATATCAATATATGATTTTTATAAAGACTAATGAATTAGATGGTCAAAGCTAAAAAAAAAATATCAAATCAGCCTCTTTGAGGAGTGCCAAAATTGACTGTTCTCTATGAGAATATATAATGTGAAGGCAAAACAGAAGAGGAAGAGACGATGAAGACATGCTTGCCATTTGAACTTTCTGAAGGCAGTATTCTTCAGTGGTTCTTAAGTCCCGTGCTTACAGGAAAGGCTGGGAAGCCTTGAAAACCCATCTGATTGGCTTCATTTCTTGAGAGACATTCTACTTTTGTAGTGTTTGGGGGGTAAACCCAACTTCAGCCTTTTAATAAAAGGAAGGGATGGATCCTACCAGAACTCACATCAAAAGCAAAAGTACAAGAGGAATAAGGAGCACTACCATGAAACGTTTCTACAGTCTGGACATTTTCATGTTGTGGTCTTGCACACCGTAGTCTAACAGGTGACACTGATTACTGTTAATTTTTGCTTCTTTCAAAATATTTTGACCAGAAAATCTGAAAACAGGATGTAAGCTGCCAAAAATAAAAAATTTTATAGCCTTTTCAAGAGATGAGTGCAAGAAGGAAACTAAAGGCAAACTTTCAAAATATAACTGCTATAGGTATTAGCTATTTATACTTTATTATTCATCAAAAACAGAATAAAACCCCAAGATGAAACAATTTACAATCTATTCTGTTTGGCTGAACAGTTTATGAAGGAATAAACTGCCAAGAAAAAAGAGAGTAGCAGGGTTTTATTTTGTTTCTTGGTTATACAAGAGGAATTATATCCTGTTTTGCTTAAGAAACCTTAAATGCTAAAAAAGAAGAACTTTGGTGTCATTTTTATCACAGATGAGGCATAGCTGAACCAAACATAATTTGTAGGTAATTTGAGAATTAATTCTCAGTGCAAATTCCATGCCTAGCTTAGCAATGATTAAAACTATTAATTGGTTTGGGACAAAAGAAAACATTCTTAAAAGACGCTTAATTACCCCTTTTTCGAATATTTATATTTCAAGTTGCTATACAATGAACCAAATGTTTATAAACATTTAGGTATATACAGGCATATACCTAGTATCTATTAAATGATCACAACAATGGACAATCTACTGCTAAAAGATGTTATGTATCTGACACCCTATAAAATGGAATCTCTCAGCAGTACTATAGAAAGAAGTGGAAAGATGTACTTGATTCATTTATCTCTCTTTATATCTGTGTGTATTCTCACCATGTGCAAAAATTTAAATATCTTCTTTAATCAGAATTGTATGTATGACCTCAAAGCTTTACACATAACTAATCCCCTTAATGAGCATCAAGGAAATAACTTTGTCCAAAATACTGTTTCAAATAAGAACTCTCTGGAAGAGAACAGGTTCCTATTTAGTTTTTACTGATGGATGATATTTCACAGTACCTTGTAAAGGCTTAATAAATGCTGTCTTTTCCACTATCCACAACACAAACTTCCTAGTTAAAACCATGGAATACCAGGTCCTGGAATTATGTTAGGCAACCTAGGGCAGTTTCTTTCCCAATTTCAAGAAAAAGGTAAAAATGGCAACTTTAATAATCTAAAAAGTCAAATCCCAAAAAAGAAAGAATTTTTAAAAGTATGAAACTAATCTGGATCACCAAGAGACATCCTATACATTTAGCTAACTACCAAAAAGGGACAGCCAAAACCTCATGACTAAATATGAAATCAAATGCATTTTCCAAACAAAACTAGATCCAAACAGACATACGTTACAGCCTTAAATCTGAAATTTAGACATTCTCGGTCATGATACTTTCCCTGGTGTATCCACGTAACTTATTGCTGGATCCAAATAACTTGTCAGCTCAGGGACCACGCTATGTAATACCAACAGAAAGTTGGGATCATGTAGAAATTTCTTACTTGCTTTGTTTTGAAATGTTAGTCAAACCAATGCCTATTCATTCTACCTCTTAAATATGTCCCCCCTCCCTGCCTTCTCGTAGCTCATGTGGCCTTGGAGGGCTTTTAGAAGCGGCACTCTCTCAGTGCCACTGCCCTCCTCTCCCACCTCACCCTGACAAACTTCCTTTGCTGCAGCTCAATGAATTACCTGTGGTTCCCATAGCACTTTATGCTTCCTCCCATCTCACTGTTTCTGAACACACTCCTCTCTGCCCTAGAACACCTTTCTCCCCTTCTCCCCACCCTGCCTAAGCCTACCTTACACATCATTAAAAATGGACCTATTCTGGCAAGCCTCTCCTCTCCCAGTCCTTCCAGATTTCTCTCTTGGGCGGACTGGGGTAGGCAAGGGCCCTAAGACACTCCTTTCCTACAGCCCCAGAGCATTATATCACAGTATCTGTCATACTATCTTACATTTCCACCCCTAAGACCACAAGCTCTTTGAAAATCAGAAGCTGTATCTGTTTTATCTTCTGATCCTAAGGTTTAACAAAGTGCCTGTGCATCACAGGAATCATTCAAGTAAAGCTGTTAACGAGATAAATAAGAAAGAAAAGCCAACAGGACTTACAAATATAGTAGTACTCTGATTTCACATTAATAGATTTTTACCCTTAGAAAACAGTAAAAATATAAGGAAAAGGATGAACATAAATTTCTCATAATATATTATGAAAGATGTCTTTTGTATTAAATAGATTATATAGAAATTAGATTTGAATAGAGTAAGCTGCTGAGAGTAATTGATATAATTCTACACACTATCACAAAGAAACTAAATACTACAACACAAAAATATTATATATTTGGTTTTCATTTGTTCCTTGTTTTCATGTTTAAATACTATGTCAAAAGTAACTATACACATTCTTTGATCGTAAGTTCCACCATTTATATTAGAGAAGATCAAAATCAAAATATACGTGGACCCTACAAATTGCTTTTAAAAATATATATAGATTAACGGCTACTTAGCACTAATCCATGAAAGAAAGATGAAAAGCAACATTGCTCCTAATTGTGAAGAAGACAATCCTGCCCACTCCCCCCCAATTCTAACATTTTGTTAAATGGCTCTAAAACACAAAAGCCCACAGTGACATTAATTCTTTTCCGTCAATCTGAACGGTGAGGCCCATGTATTTTTCGGTTGTAATTCAAACCTGAACATGCCATAATCTGTAAAAAGCACAAATCAGAATGTCTTTTAACACAGGCAAAATGACATCCTCAGTTCAAAAGCAGAACTCTATTTCCAACATTAGACAAAGTCATTACATTATAATAAAAATCATGACCAAGTTGGGAATGATGTTTTGAGGTCTTTGAGAATCCTTACCTAATCCTATTCGGTTTGGACTTGTTTCTCGGCTACATCCCTGACTCCTGGGAATCTTGCTTCGTTTTTCTGAAGAGGGGGTCACAGGTGGGCCTCTTGAGGAACCCCCAGCAAGGCCACCATAACCACTTCCCAACAATTTCCCTGGGGAACTTGACCGGCTGCCAGCTAAAAATGAAACAAAACAAAACTGAAGAATGGCTGTACATCAGGGAATAAACTATAACAATTTCAGAAGTCAGTAAACACATTATTTGGCTCAAATACTTTTATATAAAAATGGCATTTTTGGTTGGTGGTAGTACTATTTTTTTTTTTAACATGGAGCATAAAAGAACATCAAATATCATAAAAGAATGTTTATACAAAGAAGAATTACAGGTGGAGTTCTACAAAAATGACAGTAAAATTTCTGATTCAAAGAGCAGGCTGAGTACCAACAGCTCCCTGTTCCACAGCAAATTTCTACAAATAATCACAAAGGTGTTTGTTTATTGTTTCATTTTTTTATTCTGTAAGAGTTGATATGTCAAAAGTTTTAAGTATAACCACTGGAAGAAGAGAATTATAACAGAAGTTTCTTAAACATTAGTTGAAGAGAAGAGAATAGATCCAAGAACATCCCAGTAATTTAACAAATGGAAGAAAAGGAAGCAGGAAGATAACTAGAAACATGGTAAATAAAAATCACAAAATAAAATGGTAGGAATAAACTCAAACATATCACTAATCATAATAAATGTGGCTGGATTAATTTCATCTATCAAAAGACAGAGATTCTTGGATTGGCTTTTAAAAAAATGAAACTCAACTGAATGTTGTCTATAAGAAACAAACAACATACCTAATACAAAACAATAAAAGAGTGAAACAGCATTAAAAAAAGGACAAAGGATATCTCATATTGATAAAAGAATCATAGTCAATGAAGACATAATAACCATGAACCTTTATGCTCCAAGTAACACAGCCTTGAAATATAAAACATAAAACTGATAAAAATATAGGGAGAAATTCAGGTCATAATTATTAATGCACCTCTAAGAAAAAAAAAACTAAAGAAACTAATAACTAATACACCTCTGAAATTGGCAGAGCAGTCAAAATTATACAGATATGCATAAACACACAAACCACATACACACACATACAACAAACAGAAGACATTCTTTTCACTTTTCCACACATATTACAAAAACCAACTATGTACTAAGCTTCAAAGGAAATCTCAGAAATCTACAAAAATAGAAATTACATAGACCACATGCCGAGATGTACACAAAAGAATTAGAAATTAAGAACAAATCATATAGTTAGTAATTTTTATAAATGAGTAAGTGGCTGGATAGCTATATAACCATTTTTCATGAGACAACATTCTTTCTTTAACAGCAAAATTTTAAAGATCACATCAATACACCGAAATACACTCTCCTTAAGCAGAGAAGGCAATAAAATTCTCAAACATAAAGTGCATGTTATTATGTACCAGAATAGAATGAACCAGAGATAAAAACCCTTAAAATAACACTTAACCTGGAAACACACACCTACACCTCCATCATTCAAATTAATCATTAAGGTGACCACTCACAAAAATTAGGATTTTATAATGACAGCTACAGTTTAAAGTGAAATTCATTATAAAAATCACTGGTACGCATCACCATGAAGAACCTGTCTCAGGATTTATTAATCTTATGCCCATAAAACTTTGAACACCCAAATGAACTACTAAGCTGTGTAAAAGGAGAAAAGAAATCCATTCCAAACTCTAGAATCTGAACACAGAGAAAAAATGCAGAAAGATTAACTAAGCTCATAATAAACAGAGAAATTAATATTGTGCAAGGAACATGGGACATGGGGTGAAGAACGCAAAAAAAAAAAAAAAAAAAAGGCAAGAAGAGAAACGGCTTACCACCAGCAGGATTAGCAGATCTGGATCCTTGATTATGAGAGCAGACCAAAGGACAGGCAAAAAGTGGATTAAAAGACAATAGTACAATACAGAAGGTCAGCATGCAACACAACACAAAAATGTCTTTGTTCACAAACACATTGGCAAAATAGTTTTTTCTTCTAGGTCTTTTTCCTCTTAGTCTACTTTTGTACTTATGTTTATTTATTCATATCATACTCTATCAGCATTTATTTCAGGTCTGTTCATGAAACACTTAGGAACCTACAATGTGCCAGGCCTGGTGCCAGGCGGAGGAGATGAAGACAAGTGTCTTGGCCTCCGGCGGGGGGCACATCTCTCTAGTTCTGAGGAAGTGGAGAGAAGTGACTGCATCCTACTCATTTATGTATCCCTACCACCTTAACTGGTGCTTACCACATAGCAAGTGCTCAATAAACATCATGAATTCAAAGAAACTGCTACTAATTAGTTTCACCTGAACATCCTATGCCAAATCCTCAAATATTTAAATATCAATCTTCACATACTTAAATCCTCAAATATTTAAACTATGCTGTTAAGGGCCCTAAATCTAATTAATCTAATGTTAATGAAATCTACTTATTATACCAGGACTACGAATGCTAGTATATCTACGTTTGTAAAACATATGAATATGCTCATATTTACTTCCTATTAAAATAATTTTTTTAAATACTTAATTTATATGCCTAAGTTTAAGGTCCAGTCTTGATTACTGGCTGGTGTTTTCTCCCTCCCTGTGAGTGGAATTTAGTGAATCAAGTAAAACTGAAGACTTTTAAAAGTGGAGCCCCAAGCTAGGGTGCACTATTTCTACAAGACTGAAGAATTAAAGCCCCTTGCCCTCACCCCCACTACAGAAGGAAAGTAGTCTCCACTATCACCTAAGCAGTGAGCCAGGCTATGGGCAGGAACCCCTGCAGAGGCCAATGCCAATAAACAGCAGACATAAAGAAACGTACAGTACCGTTCAACCCTCCCTCTCCAAGAAAGGAAATAACACTGCACAGCTAAAGAGCTAGATATTTTTTTTATTAAACTTTATTTTAACATACTAAGCCATATTTTGAGTCTTGAACATCTTTGTCAAGAAAAATTTCTGCGGTCATGACCAGAGTACTATATCCGTCTGTGGCTCCAGGCATCACTAGGGTTCAACAGAACAACTCGAGCCAGGACAGTGTTCCCAAAGTAGAAGCTACTGGGCTACATACAGATGCACACCCTATGTTGTGTTGCATATACCTGTGTGATACACCAGAAGCATGCATTTCTGCATCAGACAAGCCTGGCAGCAATGTATCACTGATGTTACACTTTCTTTTCAGCAAGGTATTACACTTGCTTAACATGAGGCCTAGAGTTACCAGAGGGACATGGGAGAGTATGTGAATTCCCAAGGAGCTGAGAAAGGCATTCTAAATACTAAGGAGAACCTAAGATTTGGCCACAGACTCTCTACATGAGCCAGACAGCTCCTGAGGCCACAGAGGAGGCAGACACATATGGGCTGGGGAGTGCTGCGCAGAGGGACCGTGTGCAGCTCCCAGGGAAGCGGAGCCTTCCTCCAACACGCTCACCCTGCCCGGGAGAACTCAGACACCCAGCTCTATGCACACAGGGCGAGCAGGGGACTCAAAGGCAAGTGTGGCTGGGAAGTGAGACACCGGGGTGGTTCCTTAGAGCGATCTGAATACACTCCTTCCATCTATGGCTGCTTTCATGGCCGATGCTAACAAGCCAAGTGACTCAACATGTACAGACAAGCAGTAATGGAAGCGAGAGCAGCTGGGCAAAGCGGGAACCCACACTGGCAGGAAGAGAAGAGCAGGCTGCAAATGTTAGAACACAGGGTTAATGGGGAGAGCTTTTAATGGATTTGCTTACTACCACTGAAAGAGAACTCCACGTTAAAATAATCCCCAGATACTGCTCTTAAATTACATCAGAGGGACACCTTATCAACAGTAAAATGGGTCACAGCCCAGGTATGTCTCAATTTGAGATGCTTAAGGGAGAGAAACCATGTTTTAATGTTTAATGCCTAATACTACAAAATTTAAATCACCTGGCAAGGAGACAAAAGTATCCTGGAATACTCCATGTTGTAAGCTTACCCAACAAACATCAAGACTACTCACGGCAGCTTAGAGCCACACAAATGTGTTTTTCCCCTGAAGTAATGAAAATACTATCAATTTTTCAACTGTATAATGGGCTGTTGAACAAAACTGAGATAACAGAGAGTATAAAATATACTTCTTACGCTGGGACTGTGAAACCACTTTGGCGCGGCTGCGGCCTCGACTGTCAGGTGTGGTGGCAACATTGGTGGCGCTCCCAGAGCTCTGCCGTCTCGTGCGGATCCGACCTGGAAGATGCAGCAAAAACGGTGTTTCCATCGTGTCTTCAGTCAGTGTGACCTACTCAAGAAAACCACGCACACCACGAACAAGCGGCACTGATGGGCCACCTGCAGGGGCGCGGGTCTTCCTCCTGTGCGGTCCTGACCCAGTTCCCTGTGTGCAGACGCATGCGCATTCCATCTACACACTCAAGTTCTACAGATACGTTAGCAACTCCTGAGAGTGAGTCATGAACCTGGAAGGTGCTTCTGTTACAAGTATTCTAGCATATTCTATTTTCCAATGAGGAAGTGATATCCACTTGAGAATTTTTTTCCACAATTTTTTTCACATTAAACTCTCTTACCTACAAATCTGTCAAATTTCCAAAGGCAGAAAATATTAGCTGTCATCTTATGAAAAATACTACAGGAAAAAGAGTAAATGCAAAACAAAGCAAAACACAACAACAACAAAAAAACACAAAACCCTTAACTCAGCAATCAAAAGCTATAGCATCCTGGAGAATAAATGTGTTTTGATATGTAGCATTAAACTTCTATTTTAAAGCACGTATGCCAACAAGTTTCTAGGCTGCAAAAGATGAAGACAGAATCAGCAGTATAGGAGTAGCGAGAGTAACGACGACCTAAAAATAATGGATGTCATAGGCATTTATGAAAAGACTTTGTCACTGTAAGTAAAGCAATCTGTTAATTCCCATTATTAAACCATGAAACCTCAAAAACAAAAGTGAACTCAGAAATGCAAAATCATCGATGATGAGACTAGTATGGTTAGAGACTAAACTTTTTAAAATTCAGGGCTTCTTTGGTTTCGGGTGGGCACAAAATGCCTCTCCTGCCATAATTCAATCAGAACAGCAATCTGATATGGAAAACACAAACCAATAGAACTCGCATTGGCATCTTACATTGCTCAAAACCATTTCTACCTCATCATTTAAGAAAGATTACAGAAAAGGAATACAGGAAAACAAATCCTAAGGCTTGAAAAAGGTTCAGGAAAGGGAGGTACGGAGCAATAAAAGCACTGCTTTAAGAAAAAAAGTTAAAACTAGAAAGAATCAGTAATTTTTTTTTTTAAAGATTTTATTTATCTATTTGAGAGAGAGAGAACGAGAGATAGAGAGCATGAGAGGGAAGAGGGTCAGAGGGAGAAGCAGACTCCCCGCTGAGCAGGGAGCCCGATGTGGGACTCGATCCCGGGACTCCAGGATCATGACCCGAGCCGAAGGCAGTCGCTTAACCAACTGAGCCACCCAGGCGCCCAAGAATCAGTAATTTTTAATAGCAGTTTAAGCAAAGATTCACAAATTCTAGAATCTGTAGTAAGAGTTTTATATATATATATATATATATATATATACACACACACACACACACACACACACACACACACACACACGATATTATACTAACAGCTGTATATGTATGAACTTGGAATCCTCATAAGAACATATAATTATTCCCATATTACAGATGAGGAAAGAGAGAAACAGGAGGATTCATGAATCTGTCCAAGGCCACACCACTGGTTTAGCTAGCTGTGCCTGCCTGGCTGGCTAGCTGGCCTATGAGTGAGGACATTTTACTTTCCTAAGGCAGTCACCAAGGCAAAGCGAACATGAAAACCCAAGTGAATCTCACTTCCTATTTTAAATTTACTGTAAAACATTTAGGTCACAAAAAAGATATTTTAAATGAACATCCATACCCATTCAGCGCAAAAAATAAAAATCTTTGCTAGCGTCCCTGTACCCCGTTTTCTCCCAACATTTAGTAACCTGATCCTAAACGCAGCATTCATCATCCCCTTGCATTTCTTTGAACTTTTAATATAGTTGTATAACCACAAAACAGATGGCTTTATTTAATATATTTCAAATGCTTTTAATTATATCACAGGGTATATATTCTTCCAAAACTTATTGTTTTGCTCAACATTTTGTGAGGTCATTTACGGAAATGATTTTTCGGTAGGAGGTAAAGGAGAGATCCATTTTATTTTTTCCATATGACTAACCGACGTCCAAATAAATTTTCCTAACCCCTTTCTTACTGATCTACAAAGCTGTCTTTTGGCATTTTACCAAGTACTTAAATACATACGTAGGCTTGTTTCTCAATTGTCTACTCTGTACACGTGTCCACACCGGTGCAACATCAAAATGTTATGATGAGCTTAAATAAAAATCTTGCTAACTGGAAATCAGCCCACTTTTTCCTAAGGCCTTTGCTCTCTTCCACATGGATCTAAAGATACAGTTTAAAAAGACCTGTTGAAATCTTAACTGGCATTATGTGGAATGCAGGGTTAATTTGAGGGATGGGGGGGGTGGTGAGATAACTTTATGATATTGATCTTTCCATGTTTTTTCCTTCATTTCACTTTCTTCAATATCCTGTAACAAAGCTTTATAATTTTTTCTATTACTCATGAGTTTTTATAGACTTATTCAAAGGTGCCTTATTTTTATGACACACTATTTTTTATTTAAACTATATTTTCTAACTTCTTGACAAATGTAAATGTAATTAATCTTTATATTTTGATCTTGATTCTGGGAACTTTGCTAAACACTTGTTAATTCTACTAACTTGTACGTAGATTATCTGGAGTTATATAAATAGAATATCATCTACAAACAAGACTTCAGTTTTTTCCCTTCAAATTCTACCCTTTCATTTCTCTGCCTTTAACCCGCTGTCTCGGACATGTAGTATGCACCTACCTGGGTAGGCTTTGTTACTTTGAGCCACGTTAACAAAAAAAATTCTGGAATTTCACAAAAAGTAGGATATTTCAACAGACTAAGAAAACTCCTTTTCCTAATTGTTAAGAATCTGCCAAAATGTTTGTTGCATTTTTTGATGCTTTCTCGGCATCTTCTGAGAAAAGAGGATTTTTCCCTTAAATGTGCTGAGCTTCACCAGGAAATTTCTAAGCTATTAAACCTGAGATAAACTCCCCTGCTCATAATGTACACACTCGCATATAATGCCTCATTTGTACCTTCTCTGGTTTAGTGCTAAGGCTACCCCAGCTGCATTAATGAGTGAAGTAGTCCCACTTTCTCTTCTTGGAGTTTATGAAAGACTGGGATTATCCAATTCCTCAAATAATTTGTATTTCTTAATCCTGTCTAGTGAATGTTTAATTCCTATTTCATTAACTTGTACTCTTTATTATTTCTTTCCTACTGTCCTTTGGGTTTATTCTGTTCTTTTTCTAACAAATTGGAAACAACCTCCTAATTGTTTCTCTTCTAATATAAACTTAAGGCTATGAATTTTCCTCTACGCACTGCTTTTGCTTCATTTCATAAGGACTGATATGTAGTTCAACATAATGTGTTGCTTTTAAAAAAATTTTTTCTAGATCCCATTTGTTCATGTTTTGCTTTGGAAAAGTTAAGTTGGATCTGTACTTCACACTTTACACCAAGAAAAACAGCAAATGAACCTAAGATTAAAATGTAAAACATGAAACCACAAAAGTTCTAAAAGAAAACATAGGAGAAACCCTTTGTAACTTGTAATGGCAAAGTCCATTCTAGTTATGACTTAAAATTAAAAGCCATTAGGAATTCGTTAAGTCTGACTACTTAATTTTTTTGTAAAATCTCAGTATGACAAAAAGAAAACTATGAGCAAGTTAAAGAAAATGACAAATTGGGAAAAAAATGTTTACAATTCATATCACAAAGGGTTAATTTCCTTAACATATAAAAGGTTTCTAGGAATCAACAAGAAGTCCACCAACAAGCAGTGTGCTGGTAAATGTTTAACAACTGGCAGGGGGCTGGGAAAGGTTCCTGCAGATTTGTGTTTTCCAATTTCCCTGGTGTTATTCCCACCATGGCCAATTTCCAGCTACTGACACGAAATCAACCAGATTACAAAATGTCTGAAAATTTAACAACTGGCTGTCATGAAATAGTCAAGACAGCTCCAACACACCACTGCCACAACCCAATAAAGAATGGACAAAAGCTAGGAAAAGACAGTTAACAGACAATAGAAATGGCTCGGGTGTATGAAATATTGTTCAGCCTCACTCAATAAGAAAAAAAAATTAAAACGACATTAAGAATGCCATTGTTCTAACACCTATCAGAGTGGCAAGAATCTAAGACTGTGCTAATAGTCTAGCGTATAGGAAAAGAGGCACTCTCATTGGCATGTTTTAATCTGCGGGAATTCTGAGGAACCAGATTTGAGTGCCTTCCTCTACAGAAGCTCACTGCTCCTGTCCAGCACCCTTCAATTCATCAGACACCACAGATGAGAACTGAAACCACAACTTATGTGAGAAGAGAGCTCAGTTACAAATGAGGGGAGATTGGTTTTTTTCCTCTGGCTAGGACAAAGTCAAGAGATACCATGTCAACCTGAAGATAAAGAGGTTTTGTTCCTAGTACACCTTTTCATGGATCTATATAGCACCTGGACAATGCTGGCTCAATGCCAACCTTACCTCTCCCCTGAGGGGAGCACAATGGCTTGTGCTCACATGTGTCACTAAGACCTCAGGGCACCCTTAAAATCAATTTTGGGGAGTTAAAAGGGCCTTTTTGTGTTATACTCAGATAAAGATTTCTTCTGTAAGGAGAGAGTCTGTTTGTTTGTTTTCCCTATATTAATTTGGTGATATTATTCTAAGTGCCTATATACGCCTTAAAGAGATGATATAAAATACTCCATGGTCTTTAAGAAAAACAAAATCTACTCAATAAATGCAGCAAAGCATAAAAAATATATTTAAGTTCTACATTATGACCTGTTATTAACATTCATATTCATTCATACTGTGTTATGACAGAGACAGAAAGTAGACATGAAAGAAAAAAACGTACATAAAAGAAATAGAAATAAGAGGTATTAGAGAACTAGCCAACAGAAAAAAAAAAAAATTCTGGAGATGGACAAGAAACCAACACACCCATCCAAAGAAAAGCAGACCCAGAAGAAAACAAAGACCTGGAAGAGAGCAGCCTTTGACTTTCATGGAATGAAGACAGAACATCCATACCGAGTAGCTTTTTAAAAGAGCTGCTGAAGAATTTCTTTCAATCACACCACCATTCTTCTAGAAGAGCCCTCAAAATGGGAAATAAAACCTGTGCACCCAGTTTAACTTGCAGGCATGGTTTTCCTACATTCAGTCCAAGGCAAATTAAAAAAATCACTTATCAGACAGCTTCATGTCACTAGGGTTTCTGTCCTCCTTATGTTTCAAAAATTTCAGGCAATTCTCAATTTAGAGGTTATAAAGATTAAAAGGTCTTGTAGGTAAATCTCCACTCACCACACTGGAGCCTTTTAGCATACATATCTGCTTTACAAACTCATGGCTTCGGGGCACTATTAAACCAACCTCTACTCATATGTGGCAATTTTGATAAAATCAAAATTTGGGAAGTTGACCCCTGATAAATTCTGTTACCTACAAGTACCATTCCCCCAAAGGAACAACTTTGCTCGTGTTTTTTAAAGATAAAGCTAAAAGAAAGTTAGCACTCTTTTACTCTGACCTACACATATTTTTTTTCCACTGTGTAAAAAAGCCAATCATTTAAAATTCAGAGTTCTTAGATAAATATATAGCAATACCAAATGTTTTATGTCCCGGTAAAACTGAACTAAAATCTAAGTTCCTTTTCCTGAAGAGCAGACAAGGCTACATGGTACTTTTTATTTTGTAATCTTAAAAACCACCAATGGGTAAGCACAGACTTTCCCATGAGTGCCAGAACCAATGACATAAATGCTTCCTTCTAAATCCCCCCAAATTATGCAAAGATAACCTGGAAATAAACTTTTGTCCACAAGAGGAGCTTCTGTTGGTTCTTCACAAAAAGATATTTTTTGACTAGTTGTAAATGTGAAAAATGCTACTTAATGGATATGATAAAGAAACTCCCAAAGGAGGTAAAAGTATTTTCTCCATTCCTACCCTAATTAAGTGGCCAGAATTCAAATGCACTGTCTGAATTTTGACTTTAGAGCATCCAACTATAGATTCCCAGTCATATCTTTGTCTCCTACTGATGAAAGCATCTGTCTCTTCTGGTCTCAGGAACTAGACAGGAAAGTACTTCACAGGCTTACTATTATTAACAAATTTTAAAAAGGCCCATAAGGATTCCAAAAATTCAATTTTAGTGTATGTGCTGCTGAAGCGAGCACAGGATTCCAAAAATTCAGACAGGAAACTCAGGACGTGATATTTACTATTTACTGCAAGTCATGATGTTTCCACGCCTTTTCCTAAGAACCGCGTGCGGCTTTTCTGAGCACCGCTAGGTTTCAACTGCTTCACAGCCAGGGTATCCCAGATGCGCTGGAGTCTGTGGTCCCCCTGCACTGTGTCCTTTCCCTCTCGTGGGCACTCGAGGCCTGAAGGTCTGATGTCCCGCCCCTGACAGCCTGCACAGCCCTGGGATGCAGAGAACAAGGCTCCCCGGCTCCCCTCAACTAAGGCTGTCTTCCACTGGATTCTGAACCCTGTACAACGAAGGGCCCCCATCTCATTATCCCACCTTCCCTACTGGAAGAACCAGAAAGAGATGCCTCATCCTTAGTCTCTGACACAATAACTGAGTAGGCAATCTTCTGAACTTGCTCTGTACCAGTAAGAAGAAAACTGATAAAAAGAAAGAAAGGTGAAAAATTCCTAGTGCTGGGAGACCAGCAGGCTGATTTCAAGTCTGTCACACAGGCGTATGAAATAAGAGCATCTAGGAAAAAATACAATCTCCCTTGGAACGTCTTCCCATTCCATCTACATTCCAGAATTCCGTGCTCCACTCCTCTTCCATCTAGGCTGAAGAAATGATGTAGGATCGTTTCTTTGGAAAGGAGAAATGTACAATTACTCGTTACGGGCTAAAAAATGCATAAAGTCACACCCAGCCCCAAGAGTCTGCTACTCTCACGGAGGTCCTCATCATGACATAGGCTTCTTGTCCATTTTTCATTTGGGCAACTTTTCACTTCTCACACTCGTCCACCCCGGAGAACCACCCATGGGGCTTACTGAAGATTCAGATTCCATTGCTCCTTCCAAACTGAATCAGGATTTTCGGAGGGAAGGACCCAGGACTCTGCTCCTTTAGCAAGCTGCAGGTAATTCTTATGATGAGGTTCAGTTTGAAGAACAGGGACCCTGGGATTATGCTCATCTTTTAAAAAAAAACTCCATTCCTAATTTTTCCTTTATGAGTCCCTGAGGAACTAGTATATTGATTAAAAGTACTGTGAACTGCACATATAAAGATAGAACCAGTCCACTTTGCAGGCTAGCCTTTTAGAGTAGCTAAGTAATGTACGCAAGTAAACTAGCAGCTCTTAGTTGTTAAATCATTAGGCTGAGGGTTGGTGGGTCTAAGCCACTAAAGCAGATGAGGTTCCTCTAAATTTCAATTATTTGAGGCATTATCCTGCTTTCCAGCCAGACTGTGCAAAGGGATGGTCTCGTCTAGCATGTGCTAATCAAAGACCTGTACAGAGTGAAATGGTTAGGTCTAAAAGTCAAAAGACAATGCAAACTCAGGAGGAACTACTGGAGAATGGCATAAAAAGAAACCAAAGTGGATCTGGAGGCGTGTTTTCTTTCACCATGCTAGATCTTGTGTGTAGCACCAAACACGGCACATAGAAGGCATTTAAATACACGGCTGGCGAGCGGAAGAATGAGGGTTGATGAATGAATGGGGTATGTGTCAGTGATACAAATAAAAATGACATCGTATAATTCAGTAGCATCTTTAGGGAAAAGTGTTGTTTAAAATTTCTATAAATTACCTGGTAGAAAACCGTTACCAGCCTTTCACCTAAATAAATGACACTGAATTTATTTTCAAAACAGGAAAGGCAAATCCTGAGAGGCCCACAGAAGCACAAAAGTAAAGAGAAAGAAAAGAGGAGGGAATGAGAGCTACGAAGAGGGTGCTTCGGGCGTAATAAAATCTGAGACGAGCAGCCCACAGGATGGCAGTACACAACGTCTTGGCAATGCTCCTCCCCGGGGGTGGGCCCGGGGGCTGGAAACCACGTACAGCACACGTGAGGGACAAATTCACCAAAACCACGACAGAACACAGAAGGAGAGGAGAACTCAGGTCAAGGGAAGGCAAAGAGCCAGGGAAACAGAATGAAGAAGGGGGGGGGGAACGTGCAACGTGTCATGCGGGGACCTCGGAGAGGACGAGTGGGCACCAGGCAACACTCAGTGAGCACAGAGGACGGGTGAAGGCGAGACACACCTCAGTCACAGAAACAAACTGCTTACCCTCCGCTTTAGTGGAAGTACCATCTTTAAGCAAATTAAAAAACAAGGGAAGGGATAACAGGGAACAGTTAGTAACAGTAAAAAAATTAAAAAGCAGAATGTTATTAGCTACTAAAAAAGCAAAAGTACAATTTAAAATAAAACTGAAAAAGAAGTTCAACAGCAAAGCAGATTCTGAAGCGAGTAAGTGCGCCTTGTGTTAAAATCGGCTTAGTATTATGTCGCTTTTGGCTTTTGGAAAACAAAACGAAACATGGCAAACCCAGGGTAGTGCCTCGGTCGATAGTATTGATTTTCTGTTTGAGCCAACCCTCATCCTCTTCAGAGTTTCTTTTTCTTAGAACCAAGTACCAGCAGCGTAAGGGGGAAAAACCAAAAACTAAAGTACTGAAGAGTCACCCAAAGGACAGAGGCGAGTAGGAAGCTGACAGAAGCTGGCTCTAGCAATGGCGCCTATCCCAACCACATGGTGAGCAGCAGAGGCTGTTCAGCGGGGTACCTGCGTCAAGGCCTATGGACTCCGTATCTTCCCTCACGTGTCTGGACTCTAGAAGTTCGGAAAAGGATCGTCAGCTTTAATGCTACACTTCTGCACAGATGTAACGTGCCAACCTAAGTAGTAATCATAACAATTTCTCAGTAGGATTATGTTAAATTTCCAAGGGTTTTTGTTGTTTTGTGGTTTAGGACATGAGGCAAGTAGGGACAGATGATCTCTCGGGAGAGAATGGAATATTCCAGTCCTGTTATCTGAAGAGCTAATGAGGGGCTGAAAATTTATCCTCGGTGCTTTAAGAGGTCAATTCTGTATCATCAGACCAAAAGACCTGGGTGCTTTTACGGGCACCAAGGGAATTCTACATGGTCCCTATTAAAATATCCCAAATATGCACAGAAAAACAAAGACTACTGAGTACTCTAAAAGATGAGTTTTACTCAAATTTTCAAGCAATGAAACAAATACTGATGACAAACACTCAAGGCAGATAAAATGTATTGAAACACGAGTACATACTTAAAAACTGACCTAAAATGAACAGAGCTACTCCACCCTGGGAGAGAACCATCCTGACTTCCCCCTTCCTCGATGACTACATACCAACCGAACATCATAAACACTCTGATGTGATGCCACAGTACTAAAATGGTAGAAAGGGAGAGCACTTAGGGGGTTCCTTCCCTATCAAAAGGTACCTATGTCTGAGGTAGTTCCCTAGAGAAACAAGACTGACTTAACTGACTTAACGTTCCAGAACACACACCTCTCATGTTGTAATGCTCCTAGCACAATCTGTTTTTTCACCTTACGTGATAACAGATTACGAAGGACTTTTATATCCTTTCATTTATCCCCTACTTGTGTCTGAGCTGGGTGACTACTACCACAACTAATTAGTTGGAGAAACCAGCTTCAGAGACTGCGTGGCCCGTTCAAGCTCACCAAGCTCATCAGTGGCAGCCCAGTAATCTTCTCTTGCTGCTCTCTCACTGGGCTTCCATGCTCAGAACACTTTTAGAACATTAGTTTCAGAAATGACTTTGGAATTGGTTTGTAAACCACATAAGTAATTCAGTCTCAATGTTCCATGAAGCTTAAATTGTATGTATTCAATTTCCAAAATCCAAAATAAAACCAATCTGGCGAAGTCTCAAGATTTTGGCTTGAACGACTTGGCTCAAACAAAAATAAAATGTAATCAATTATCAGCCTTACATATGGGTGTTCAGTTGTCTGCTGAAAAACTGACCTACCATTCTGTCAGATATGAATTCTTTTAAAAATAATTTTTTAATCCTTTGGCTATTGCTAGAGTAAGTACACTTTCCTCCCAAGGCGACACATGGAAGACCAACACCGTTCTGTGGAATATGGTTATGTTGGCTAGTAAATCCACCCCATTTCTCTAGAGATGCCCCTTGTTGTGGCCCCTGCGTCCCGCACCTCTGCCACCCGTCATTCTCAAATTGGGAAACACCTAACTACGACAGTCTTTGGGGATTCCCTCACAAAACCCTCCGACTCTGCCCCCCACCGATGTCACGAGGGGGAAAAAAAGCCAGCTCTGGCAATAGGGGAGGTGGCGTAGGTGCTGGCTGGGCTGCCACGGAAGGGGGGAGTGAAGCTGAAGGATGTGTTCAGTGTGACACGCCATGTGAGCACCCAGGTACTTACTCGTCACTAAAAGGGATCATGCTCCAGAGAAAGGGAACACAACAAAGGCTGGCTGAGAACCAGCAGTAAGTGCACAGAGCTACTTATACTTAAATATCAGCCCTAAAGCAGTGAGAATTTCCTCAATGATCGTGTTTTATAATTTGCTAAATAAATTTGAGCAGGGCTAACTGTAATCTCAAGCAGCAGAACTGGGGGGAAAGGAGGTGGGGTCTGGTTACCTAAGGATGCATATGACCCGGGAGGCAAGGCTGCTGCTGAGCTGAAAGGCGTAGCTCCCGAGGCCGAAGACACCTTGGACTTGGCACTGGCTGCTGCATTCACGTCAATATCGCTTCGAGACCGCTGGAGCGACCCGGTCGTTGACACGGATTTGGTGCTAACTGTAGAAGCTTGAGTGGTAAAGAAGGACACATCAGTAGGGACTACACTAGAATTGTAAATACACATCATTAAAACTTGTTTTGATTTTCTTATCAAGATTTCTTTAAAAAAAAAAAAAAAAAAGTAGGCTCCACGCCCAGCATGGAGCCCAATGCGAGCCTTAAACTCACATCCCTGAGGGGCGCCTGGGTAGCTCAGATGGTTAAGCAACTGCCTTCGGCTCAGGTCATGATCCCAGAGTCCTGGGATCGAGTCCCACATCGGGCTCCCTGTTCAGCAGGGAGTCTGCTTCTCCCTCTGACACTCTTCCCTCTCATGCTCTCTCTCTCAAATAAATAAATAAAATCTTAAAAAAAAAAAAAAAAACAAAACTCACATCCCTGAGATCCAGACCTGAGTTGAGATCAAGAGTCGGGACGCTTAACCGACTGAGCCAACCAGGTGCCCCTTCCCAGCAAGTTTTAACAAAGGCTGGAGTGCGTGAGCAATGACGTGCTGTTTTTCCTGGTCACTGGAGACAGTTCAGCCAACACAATGCTGAGGGAAATCAAGTGACCATGACCATATACACCCATTCCATTTCTTTTCTTGTAATCAAAGACTATAAACCCCAAAGAAACAGCCCCTCTTTCTGGTTAATGTGAGGAGTGAGGTAATGAAAAAGCGCACACATCTGGCCAGTTTCTGCACGATGTGGCCTAAAAGCAGGCACCCCGACTCCAATGCCCTCCTGCTCTCGGGGAACATTCTACTCTCCCACCTCTAACAGCCACTGCACTGCTGCTGCGGGGGCGGCTCCAAGCATCACCAGCTATCCTCACTCTTGTCCAGTGACCGGAGCAAGGGAGCGGCACTATTCAAGTGGAAAGGTCCCAGGACTCCCCTTCTGCATGTGTTCCTCACTGCCCTTGGCTGCCGGCGCAGTGGAGCTCTGCTGGGCATAGCTGGAGCACCGAGCAGCAGGCTCTGCAAACCCGAGGGGCACCTGAAAGCAGGTGGCTGGCTTCTGGCGGCAGAACAGCCCCTGGGAGCAGCACCGGAAACAGAGGCCTCCCCGAGGGGGCCTTCACTATGGCCGTCGGTCTTACCTCTAGAGGTGGTGCTTCCAGTAGGACTTCTTTTGGCAGAGAGCGGCCGGCTGAAAATAAACGTACACGCATGTTCATTATTACCAAATGTGCATTTCATCTGCGTTCACCCAAGTACTGTCTACAACAGGAAACTAGGATAATGAAGGAATCATTTCAGAGTTTTTCGAATTAACTGGGACCACAATCTTATAAATCCCCGATTTCAGACAAAGCTGCAGCATTCTATTTTGGACTATCTTCCAAACATTCAGAGAGAAGTCATAACTCAAAACAGAAGTTAGAAATCCAGAGTGAGGATGATAATACATTTATTCCCAGATTCCTAACACCCTTCCCCTTTCCAGACTTGTCTTCAAGTTAACCCTCATATTCTCCTAGAAGACCCTGTGAATGATTCACTTATTTCACTCCAACACCGTATTCTAGGGCGGCCATATAAACTTCACTAGACACTACTTAGGGCAAAGACCAAGGCCACCTTTTCCTAACCATTCCCCAAGAATCTTACCTAGCAGCAGAACCCATCTGAAGAGGGGACTAGAAGAGGCATATACACATTAAAAAAAAACCACAGCTGGAATTTGTGTCATGTAGCAAATCTTTTAACATAAAATCTCCCACGAATGAAAAGCACGGCTGAAGTGCTTACTTCAGACTCTCCTGAGAACTCGAGGATGAGCGGTCAGACTGGGGCAGAGACACGATGCTGTCGGAGTTCTTCAGGTGGGACTGCAGGGCCTTCTGGTAGGAGGACTCGAGGGTGTGATACAAGTGCTCTGCTTCTCTGCTGAAGTGACTGTGAAAACCCCAGTAGCACCTAGAGGAGACACGCAGCTTGCCGTAGTCAGGATCGCACGGGGCTCCTGCCGAGCTCTGTGGCCCCCCCACGCAACACAGTCAAGGACTGCGATCCGTGGTGCTCCGCCACTAGGAGCAGCACTGGCTGAGGAAGACAGGGCGGACGAAGGAGGCCTGCGGTGGATCTGGGCCAGCTTACTGGCTCTTCTGACACTGGGCAAGCTCCCGGACTTCTCTGCATCACAGTCTCACTTATAAAATGGAAACTAAAGGGCCTAACTTGTGAGACTGGGGAGGCTTCGGGACGACGGAGCTAAAACGTCTAGAACTAGACTGAGAACACGGAGGGGGCTCATCCATGGCGGCTTTTATAAAAGCGACTGGACACCTGTCGACCTGAAGTCTTTCCAGTTGCCTCAGATAACAAGTACGAGAGGCACAAAGATGTGCTGAGCTACTTGAACTCTGCATTGCAGCACGACCAAAGAACGGGGGAGGGGGAAGACACATAAAAGGGTAAAAACAGCGTTAAGTACATGACTAACAACTCCAATCCTAAGAGTTGTGAGCAACTATTAACCACGTCACTTATTTTGGCAGGAACTACCCGAGCTGAGACTGTGATAACTACTTCAGTGTGTCGATGAGGTTCTCTGACCTCAGAAACTGGGGGGCGGAATTTAACGGAGAGAGTGGTCCGAGAACGACAGGGACTTTGTCAGGAGGTAGCAGGGCAGCGAAGTCAGACAGTAATATTCCAGGTGAGTGAGGAGAGGCTACCTGTGGTCCAGGAGAAGAGCTGGTCATTATGAAAGCACAGAGGCACCACCCCAGGTGCAACATTCACAGCACTCATCTACACATGGCCCGAGACGCCTAAGTCTCAGCATCTGACTCTTGGCTTTGACAGTCACAACGACAAAATCATCCCTGGGAAGGCACCGAATGCATGGTCACAGTCACATGACTGGAGCATGACCCACCTCATGGCAAAAGTGCCTCGCACGTGGGATGGCAACTGCAAGTCACCCCTGTGGTAATCCCCAGCATCACACCTCAACCCACCTGCCCCTCACCACGTTCACACCTTCCCAAGCAGCCACCTGAAGGTTTCAAAGATACCGTCACAGGGGAAGGACCTCTGGGACCATGATTTTTCACAGGAAACCAAAAGGTCCCTCTGGGTTATGACCTGGCTCCTAACAGAGCCTAATGAGTAAGAAAATACACTGAGTGTGCATACAAATGCTTTTCTGATTCACGTAGTCATTTGTCATAAATTTAAAAATGAGCATGCTGTTGTGTACCTCAGTTCTGTTTATATTCAAGTACTATCAATCAATCAGTCTTTCAGGCCTGGGCACCTGAACAACCTTCTAAACAAAAAGTTAGAGAAATATTGTGACATGGCCTTTTGAGGTCGTATTTCAAAGTCACAATTAACAAAACATGTTCATGTAACTTAATGAGTTTTGAATAAGGCAATCTAAACACCACCCTGAAATTTAAAAACAGTGAATTAAAAACAAGTGGTGTACAATAAACACTTACTTTCTGGCTTCTATCCTTGCTTCGGAATCCGCATCATGTATTCCCTTCTTTATTGTTTCGGCTAATACTGATATATGTCTAGACATCAAGAAGAGAAAGCAGTAACAATCATTAACATGTGGTTTTATGCGGGTGAAAACTGGTGTGAGAACTTCAAATCGACACATGGAACCTAGAGCCTCTGTGCCCAGTGAGTCAACCAACATGCAGCTGAGAAATCAGAGCTCCCTTCCCCGTTGCTCTCCTAACTTCTACCTCTGTCCCGGGGCACCCCCACCCTCCATCAGCTACCCCCACCTAAGTACCCCAAGTTTTTAAAATAACGGCTGATTCTTCTTACTTCATACTTATTTAGCTCAACCTTTGAGGAACCCAATGAACAAGGCTACAAGTTTCTACCTTTCCATGGCCAGCAGTAGTTTCTATGGAAATTACGAGGTAATAATCATCAGAATACTGGCTCACATTTCTGTAATTAAACACAATGTTTTTTTTCAAGTTCCACTATGCAACATGAACAAATTTATAAAATCATGTCACAATTTTATAAATAGGTGTTCTCTTTAGCTTATGTTCTGCCCTGAGAGGAAGTTATTAAAATGTCTCTTTGAATGTTTGACAGATTTTTAAGAAAAGAAAGAAGGCTGCAATGAGTTAGTCTCACAGAACAAAGAGTAGTTACCAATCTTATAGCCTGTTCAGAGTCTTTGCCTTATTCCTTCATTTAGTAACTGTTTAGCAAGTACCCACCAAGTGGCGAATGTTGAGCGAGGAGGCGAATGAATAAATACTGAGTTCTTCACACGGGACTGTTCTACTCACATGTCCTCACATTAAATCCCCCATTCCATTTTCCACCTCTAAATTCCAAAACTGTCACCAAAGAGAGGATACAATACCCAAGAGATGAAAGAATGCACGACTATCTTCTAGATTCGAGGTATTTGCAGATGAAATTTTACCCCAGGAGGCATGGCTTTGTTTCCTCTCTGCCCCTTGCAGTATGGAAAGGGACTCCCAGAAGTACTTCATTAAAATGCCCCTAATAAAATGATGAGTATGCTGTAAAGTTCCTCACAATATGTAACATTAAAAACTGGGTGGCACATCATCATCTATCTCTCCAAATTTAACTCACCAAGAATAACAGGCACCTCAAATTCAAAGGAACTGAAAATGGCAAAGAATGAATCTTGAAATTAAGAGACATCCTTCTTCAAGAATCCTGCCATAATTCTACCTTTTATCATGATGATGTGAAACATACCAACACCAACCTGAATAAAGAGAAAATTGCTGACTTTCCCATTCAGGGGGATCAAAAAGAACTGTGAGATGAGAGAAATTCCTCTACGGATCTAAGAGTTACACCAGGCCTGCCAAGAGCAGCTTGGAATATTTTCCTGGTTGAAGGGACAGGAATGTCAGACACCAGGGTGAGAGTCAATAAGGAGTTAACTGTGGCTGACTTCCAGGAAAATGGCAGAGTAGGAGGACCCTAAACTCACCTCCTCCCACAGATACAACTAGGTATCACCCACATCATTGTAAATACCCCAGAAAACTACCTGAAGATTAGCAGACCAGACTGCACAGCTAAGTGTAGAGAAGAGGCCACACCGAAGAAGGTGGCAGGGAGGGCACAGACTTTCTGTAAGAGGGAGAGACACTGGGGACACACAGAGGGGAGAGGACCAAACCCTCAAACCAAGCATCCCAGGCACGGGAACCTGTGCGAAAACCAGAGGGGCATACTTTTGTGAATTCTTATGATCAGTGGGGCTTAACACCGAAACTTTAAAAATCAGTAGGAGGGAAATAGGAAACTGAGTCCCCACCCTTAAAGAGCACAACAAACAGCCCCTCGGAGATACAGCAATAGAAGCAGCAGTTTGAAAAACACGTGGGGTATACACAAGGGAGATTGCTTTACTGACGTGAGAGCATGAACCAGAGGGGAAGGGATCCCGGGGAGACTTCACCAGGAACAAAGGAGCTGGGGGGCACCGTTTCCCTGCCCCACCCCAGGGGTTACATAAACACAAACCAGCCAGGCCTTGGTTCCAGGTTTCCCCCTCCACAGTGGACCCACGCAACACTTGCTAACACTGTCTGCGCTGTGGCAACATTCTCCTGGGGTCCCCCCCCCCAATATATCCTTGGCCACAACCCATCCAAAGCAGTGCCACAAGCTTGGCAGGGTACAAGCAGCCCCGACAGGGATGGGTTGGCACCTCGGCAAAGTGACTCCTGCTCTGAGGAGGGGGAAGATAACCGCACACACCAGTCAGACTGTGGCCCCAGCAGTGGGCTGGAGTCAGACAGATGCTCTAACTGTAGGCACCACCCACCAATAAAAGCTTCTCAGAAGACAACAGAAGGAAAGTGCCCAGCAGTATGCTACTACTGCATCTCGGACAAATGCCCAGTGTGAACGTGACTCAAGCCCAAGCCAACCCCAGACTGGCCCACGAACAACACAGGGATCCAATGCTGCCCACAATAGGCAGAGCCACGGCAGAGGACTGGACTGAAAGAAAAAGCGCCTCAGCCACAACATCAGGATACATGCAACACACATGGAGACATCCCTGCAGTTCCAGTTTGGGTGAACAGGGGACACTGCCCTGCAGGGCACTACAGGACCTCTTCTTCATAAGGCAGGAGACAGAGCTGACTTTCCTAACACATAGAAATAGACACAGAGTTAGACAAAGTGAGAAAAAGAGCTACATTTCCCCAGTGTAAGAACAGGACAAAACCAGAGCAAGAGACCAAAGGAAAATGGAGATAAGTAATATGCCTGATAGAGAATTTAAAGTAATGATCAAAGCTACTCACTGGACTTGAAAAAAGAGTGGAGGACCCCAGTGAAAACCTTAACAAAGAGATAGAAAACATAAAAAAGAACCAATCAGAGATGAAGAACTTAATAACTGAAATTAAAAATACAATAGATGGAATAAACAGACTAGAGAAAGCAGAAGAACGGATCAGCAACTGGAGGACAGAATAATGGGAAGCAATCAAGCTGAATGGGAGAGAGGGAAAAAAATAATAAAAAATGAAAACAGACTTAGGGAACTCAGTGACACCATCAAGCATAGTAACACTTGCATTATATGGAATCCCAGGGGAGAAGAGAAAGAAAGGGGGGCAGAAAATTTATTTGAAGAACTAATAGCTGAAAACTTCCCAAATCTGGGGAAGAAAACAGAAATCCAGATCCTGGAGGCCCTGAGAGCTCCCAACAAAAACAACACAAAGAGATCCACACCAAGACACAGTAATTAAAATAGCAAAACGTAGTGATAAAGGGAATTTTAAAAGCAGCAAGAGAAAAAAACAGTTATATACAAGGGAATCTCCTTAAGGCTATAAGCTGATTTTTCAGAAGAAACTTTATGAACCAGAAGGGAGTGGCATGATGTATTCAAAGTGCTAGGGAAAAGAAAACAAAAACAAAAAACAAAACAAAACAAAAAACCCTTCAGCCAAGAATACTCGGTCTCTCCTCTTCCAAATGACAGCCTTGCTGGATAAAGTCTTCCAGACAAATGAAAGTTAAAGAAATTCATAACCCCTAAATCAGCCCTACAAGAAATGTTAAAGTGGGCTCATCAAGTGGAAAGGAAAGACCATAAGCAGGAGTAAGAAAAGTAGGAAGCATAAAAGCAGTAAAATTAAGTATAGCTATAAAAATCAGTCAAGCGAGTCACAAAATAAAAGAGTAAGTATGACACCATATACCTAAAACATGGAAAGAGAGGAGTAAAGAATGGGTTCAAACTGAAGCAACTATCAACTTTAGACTGCTATATGCATAAAATGTATAAATTAAAAACTAGTAAAACCATAAATTAAACACCAGTAATACATATACAAAAAAAAAAAAAAAGAGGCAGAGAGAGAAAGGAAGCCGAGTATACCGCTAAAGAAAGCAAACCATGAGAGAAGAGAGCAGGAACAGAAAGGAACAGAGAAGAACTACATAAACAGTTGTAAAGAAGTAACAAAATGGCAATAAGTACCTATCAATAACTACTTTGAATGTAAATGGACTAAAACCTCCAATCCAAAGACACAGGGTAACAGAACAGATAAAACGCAAGACTCATTTATATGCTGCCTACGAGAGACTCATTTCAGATCTAAAGACACACACATACTGATAGTGAAGGGACAGAATAGCATCTACTACGAAAACGGAAGTGAAAAGAAAGCCGGAACAGCAACACTTATAACAGACAAAACAGACTTTAAAACAGTATACAATCTGGGGTGACTGGGTGGCTCAGTCAGTTAAACATGTGACTCTTGGTTTCAGCTCAGGTCATGACCTCAGGGTTGTGGGATTAAGCCCCAGGTCAGACACTGTACTGAGCTTGGAGCCTGCTTGAGATTCTCCCTCTCTCTCTGCACTCCCCCACTCGCACCCTCTCTTTCTAAATAAATAATCTTGGGGTGCCTGGGTGGCTGAGTCATTAAGCATCTGCCTTCAGCTCAGGTCATGATCCCAGGGTCCTGGGATCGAGGCCCACATCAGGCTCCCTGCTTGGCGGGGAGCCTGCTTCTCCCTCTCCCACTCCCTCTGCTTGTGTTCCCTCTCTCACTGTGTGTCTCTCTGTCAAATAAATGAATAAAATCTTAAAAAAATAAATAAAAAATAATCTTTCCAAAAAAAAAAAAAAGGCAGTATACAATCATAAAGGGACCAATCCAACAAGAAGATGTAACAATTGTAAATGTTTATGCACCCAACATGGGAGCATTCCAATACATAAAAGAGCTAATAAGAAACAAAATAAGGGAAGTAATTGATAGTAATACAATAATAAGGGACTTTAACAACCCATTTACATCACTGGATAGATCATCCAAAGACAAAACCAACAAGGAAACAGTGGCTTTTAATGACACATTGGACCAGATGGATCTAACAGATATATTCAGAACATTCCATTCTAAAACAGCAGAATACACTTTTCAAGTACACACAGAACATTCTCCAGAATATACCACATATTAGGCCACAAAACGAGTCTCAATGAATTGAAAACGATCAAACTCATACTATGACTATGCATCTTTTCCAACCATAACATTATTAAACCAGAAATCAACCACAAGAAAAACCGGGAAACACCACAAATAAATGGAAGCTATATAACATGCTCCTAAACAATGAGTGGGTCAACCACAAAATCAAAGAGGAAATAAAAAAAAAATACATGGAGACAAATGAAAATGAAAACACAACAGTCCAGAATCTTTGGGATGCAGTAAAAGCTGTTCTAAGAGAGAAGTTTGTAGAATATAGGTCTACCTCAAGAAGCAAGAAAAATCGAAAATAAACAACCTAACAAAACCCAAAACTAGTTCTAGTTGAAGGCAGGAAATAATAAAAATTAGAAAAGAAATAAAATAGAAATGAAAAAACAGATCAATGAAACTAGGAGCTAGTTCTTTGAAAAGATCAACAAAACTCATCAATATTTAGCTTATCAATGTAAAACGAAAGAAGACTCAAACAAAATCAGAAACAAAAGAAGAAAAATAATAACACCACAGAAATACAAAGGATTATAAGATTATGAAAAATTATATGCCAACAAACTGGACAACCTAGAAGTAGATAAATTCCTAGAAACCTGTAACTCCCTAAAATTGAAGCTGGAAGAATTAGAAAATCTGAACAGACTGATTACCAGCAAAAAAATTGAACTGGTAATCCAAAAACTCCCAACAAACAAAAGTCCAGGACCAGATGGCTTCACAGGTGAATTCTACCGACTCGTCAAAAAAGAGTTAATAACTATTCTTCTCAAACAATTCCAAAATACAGAAGAGGAAAGAAAGTTTCCAAAACTCATTCAATGAGACCAGCATTACCCCTATACCAAAATCAGATAAAGACTACAAAAAAAGAGGGGTGCCAGGGTGGTACAGTCAGTTAAGCATCTGACTCTTGATTTTAGCTCAGGTCACGATCTCATAGTGGTGAGATCGAGCCCGGCGTCTGGCTCCAAGCTCAGCATGGAGTCTGCATGGGATTCTCTCTCTCCCTCTGCCCCTCCCCCCAGTTCATGCACTCTCTCTCTCAAAATAAATATTTTTCTAAAAAAAAAAAAAAAAAAAAGACTACAAAAAAAAAGAACTAGAGGCCAGTACCCTGATGACACATATGCAAAAATCCTCAACAAAATACTAGCAAATCAAATCAACAATACGTTAAAAACATCATTCATGGGCGCCTGGGTGGCTCAGTTGGTTAGGCGACTGCCTTCAGCTCAGGTCATGATCCTGGAGTCCCGGGATCGAGTCCCACATCGGGCTCCCTGCTCAGCGGGGAGTCTGCTTCTCCCTCTGACCCTCTTCCCTCTCGTGCTCTGTAGCTCTCATTCTCTCTCTCTCAAATAAATAAATAAAATCTTAAAAAAAAATAAAAAAAATAAAAACATCATTCACCACCATCAAGCAGGATTCCTAGGATGCAAGGGTGGTTCAATATTCACAAATCAATTAATGTGATACATCAAATTAACAAGAGAAAGAATAAAAACCATGCAGTCATTTCAGTAGATGCAGAAAAAAGCAGTTGACAAAGTACAACATCCAGTCATGATAAAGAAACCCTCAACAAGGTAGGTTTAGGGGGAACATACCTCAACATAGTAAAGGCCATATATGAAAAATCCACTGCTAGCATCATCCTCAATGGTGAAAAACTGAGAGCTTTTTCCCGAAGATCAGGAACAAGACAAAGATGTCTACTCTCACCACTTTTATGCAACACAGTACTGGAAGTCCTAGCCACAGCAATCAGACAGGAAAAAGGAATAGAAGGCATCCAAAAGTGTAAGGAAGAAGTAAAACTTCCACTACTTCCAGATGACATGATACTTAAACACAGAAAACTCTGAAGACTCCACCAAAACCTACTAGAATAAATGAAGTCGGTAAGGTCGCAGGATATAAGATTAATATATAGAAATCTATTACATTCCTACAGATTAATAATGAAGCAGCAGAAAGACAAATTAAGAAAATCCCATTTACAACTGCACCAAAAAGAATAAAATATTTAGGAATAAACTTAACTAAGGAGGTAAAAGAGACCTACTCTGAAAACTTATTTAACACTGATGAAAGAAACTGAAAATGACGCTCTCTCTCCCCTCTCCCCCCACCTCCCCTCTCTGTTTCTCTCTCTCTCCCTAAAATAAAAAAAAAAATGGAATAAGGACCTAAATAGGAGACCTGAAACCATAAAAATTCTAGGAGAGGACACAGGCAGTAATTGCTGACATTGGCTATAACAACATATTTCTAGATGTCTCCTGAGGCAGGGGAAACAAAAGCAAAAATCAACTATTGGTACTATATCAAAATAAAAAGCTTCCGCACACAAAGGAAACTGTCAACAAAACTAAAAGACAATCTATTAAATGGGAGATGATATTTGCAAATGACATATTCAATAAAAGCTTAGTATTCAAAATATATAATGAACTATCTCAACACCCCCCCCAGAAAAAGAATTAAAAAATGGACAGAAGATGTGAACAGACATTTCTCCAGTGAAGACATCCAGATGGCCAACAGACACATAAAAGGAAGCTCAAAATCACTCATCAACAAGGAAATGACAATCAAAACCACAATGAGATGCCATTTCACACCTGTCAGAATGGCTAAAATCAAAAACACAAGAAACAACAGGCCCTGGCAAGGATGGGGAGAAATAGGAACGCTCATGCACTGCTGGTGGGAATGCAAACTGGTGCAGCCACTGTGGAAAACAGTAGGAAGGTTCCTCAAAAAGTTAAAAGTAGAAATACCATATGATCCAATAATTCCACTACTGGGTATTTACCCAAAAGTTATAAAAACACTAATTCAAAAAGATATATGCACCCCTATATTTATTGCTGCATTATTTAGAATAGCTAAATTATGGAAGCAATTCAGGTGTCCATCAACTGATGAATGGATAAAAAAAGATGTGGTATGTGTGTATCACACACACACACACACACACACACACACACACACACAATGGAATATTACTCAGCCACAAAAAAGGAATGAAGTCTTGCCATTTCCAACAACATGGATGGATCTAGAGACTATAATGCTAAGTGAAATGTCAGTCAGAGAAAGATAAATACCACATGATTCACTCATATGTGGAATTTACGAAATGAAACAAAGAAAAAGGCAAACTAAAAAACAGACTCTTAACTACAGAACAAACTGGTGGTTACTAGAGGGAATGTGGGGGGGATGAAATAGGTGAAGGGGATTAAGAATTCACTTATGACGAGCACTGACTAATGTAGAGAATTACTGAATCACTATGTTGTACACATGAAATATTACATGGTATGTTACCTATACTGGAATTAAAAAATAATTTAAGGAAAAGGTTAATCGTAGCTTTGTGGCTGGAAGGGTGCACATCTGTCCACATCTCTAGGCACACTAAAACTGCAACCAATGTAATTCACTAAAAATTCCTGCCAATATTATGATCTTCACATCAGTAGAAATAACAGATGTAGTTGTGCAAACAAATACTTAGATTCCTTCGATTCTCATAAAAAGCAGGTTGGACCACTTGTCGGGGCACTAAATCTCAAGATTCATTTCAGAAGGAAAAAAACCTTGCAAATCAAATGCTTACCGTTCCAGTGAATGTGTCTGCCACTCTTGTAAAAGTAAATCTAAAAATTCAAAACAGCGCCTAAAAATTATAAAGAAAACATGTAACTCAGTCATTTTTATGTTAGTGAAAATAAAAGCCTTTTTTTCTTCCCACACTACTCTTTAGAACTGGTAAATTTCTTCTAATTATTAGGATTCAAAACATGGAATATAAAGTTGGAATTGGCACTGACTGAAAACCCAAGCAAGTAAAAGTAATTAAGCATCTATGGTGATCAGAAACAAAAATCACTCAGACATATAAGAGACAGGATACAAAAGCTCCCCTCAAATCAGAAACTGGAGCTTCATGGCAACATTATGGAAAGGGCCTATCACTGTCATTGTTTTTATACTATCTCAAATAATATGTTAATATGGGATGTACAACATGAGCAAAAAAGATCAGCGTACTTTATTACAGAATCAGGGAACTGGTCTTTGCACTAATTTCACAGAATGCCTTGTGCAATAAATGTAAAAGAAAAAAAGTCCTGGACGCCTGGATGGCTCAGTTGGTTAAGCGACTGCCTTCGGCTCAGGTCATGATCCTGGAGTTCCAGGATCAAGTCCCGCATCAGGCTCCCTGCTCAGCAGGGAGTCTGCTTCTCCCTCTAACCCTCCCTCCTCTCATGTGCTCTCTCTCTCTCTCTCATTCTCTCTCTCAAATAAATAAATAAAATCTTAAAAAAAAAAGAAGAAGAAAAAAAGTCCTCAAAAACAAAGTGCTTTCCTTTCCAAATTTTCCCAAAAAGTCCTAGGTAGTGCTTAAAATAGATTTTTCTCTAACTACTCCTCTATTCTCCTCTTTAATCTTTCAACATCCTTTCTTGTCAAGCCTTTCCACTTTTGTAATCTTTCTTGATCTGATTTGTGCACAAAAACAATTCTGGTCTCATCTCCTTTGGATTACATCACCACTTTGGGTTCTACCTCTTTATAACTTTTCAGACGTCCAGGGTGTTTATCTTTGCAGGAGTGTATCTTAATGGTCTTAAGAACTCACTCAAGCAAACAAATCAGAGGGTAATTTTTTTCTAATGACCAGACTTTCATTCCCATGGTCCTCCCAATTCAAAACCTCATAATCCATATAATTAATCACTCATTAAATCTTTAATAAACCCTAACCCTACCATAGAGGCTACAGATAACAGTGGTAACCAAGACATAAACCAGCAAGCAAGCCAGACAAGGAACGGTTCCCACGTGCCAGGAACACAAGGGGGCTCTTCTTGGAAGCACACAGAAGAGCTATTCAACCCAGTCCCAGGGCTGGCAGCAGAGCGCGCGTGCGTGCACGCGTGCGTGGAACGTTGGCTGTGAGGCAGACTTTGACCCACACCCACACCATCTCCTCTCTGTCACTCTCCCCACCCCAGCCTCAACCAGGGCCATGTTTATTCTACCTTCTTCCCTCTTCCTCATGTCATTTCCTGGGCTGATTTTTGTCTCTTTTTCTTTTTTAAAAAATGTGTGTGCATTTGTTTATATTTATCTATCTCTTAGTGAATAAAAAGTCATCTTTGATGCTAATTCTGGTCTTAAATGTGTGTTAGAACAATCTGTTTAATCAAAAATATGACCTATAAGCTAGGTTTTATTTTCCACTCTTTAGGCTAACATACAAAGAAGCAGTATCAATACTGGAATTCTTTAACTCATTATTTAAACACATCAGGTTAGGACTTGTCTCTTTTCTTTACCTACTCCTACTCATCATTCAAAATGCAGCTCAGTTTTCAACTTGTCTATGAAGCATCACAGAAATCTATTAGCTGGTCTTAATCACTGCTCTCTGAATTCATTCTAAATTCCCCAGTACAGGTGTTATAACTCACTCTTACATTGCTTTGCATTATTGTTTTTAATCTCCCCATCTAAATGATAAACTTCTCAAAGGCAGGGAGACTGTGCAGGCCATTTCTTACAAATTCTACAAAGTAGAGCTAGGTACAGGCTAAGTACGACAGAGAAAACACACTGCTTGTGTTACACTGCCCTCTTTGGTTCTCTTTACCTTTCTGAAGGCAGAGGGACTGGATGTCCCTTTTAGTTCTTTCAGCATTAAGACACACTGTTCTGACTGACATGGACCCTGACTAATGTAAGAACAGCAATCCGAGCGTGTGACTCAGGAAGCTGTGAAGGGGGTGACATTTCTGTAGTCACAGTAAATGCAGGTTACCAGTCGTTTAGCACCAGAACAGAACTGTTAAATTCTGTGGACTGAACGGTGTTGCCCCAAAATTCGTATGTTGAAGCCCGACCGCCCAACATGATGGTATCTGGAGACGGGGCCTTCAGGAGGTAATTAGGTTCACATGAGGTCATGAAAATGGGGCTCCACTGATGGGGCTGGTGCCCCTCTAAGAAGAAACCCCAGAGAATATGCTCTGTGTCTCTCTCTCTGTCATGTGAAGACACAGCGAGAAGGCAGCCACCTGTAAGCGACCCTCATTAGAACTCAACCGTGCTGGCACCCTCATCCCAGACTTCCAGCCCCAGAACTGTGAGAAAACCAATTTCTGTTGTTTAAGCCACCCAGTGTACGGTATTTTGTTATGGCGGCCCGAGCTAATATGCTAAACGTCCTGTAACATTCTACAACAAAGATCTGTATCACTATATCCGAGGAACTTGGCCTAACACACTCTGAATGTCTTGGAAAACCTAAAACAATACTGACAATAATAGCAGGAGCAGCAACAAAATCTAATAATGGGTATCATTTATTTAGGTTGCACGAAGCGTCAAATCCCTCTACCCAATGACTGAGCCCACGGAGCAGCTCTGCCCCAGGGTACTCTTGTTCCAAGCAGGTCAGAAGATTAGTTAGTGGGGTAATCTTTAGTCAGGGGTAATGCTTCAGCTGCAGTCGGCCAGGTTCTGAAGTTCACTACCGTCCCTCTCCCCTGCTGACTTCACACTCTCATCTCTAGAAGCAGCAGCGAAACTGGAGGTAAAGGGCAGACCGCATTCCTCAGCGACACACAAGGGAGCCACGCCATTAGAACTTAAGTTTTTTCAGTGGAAGGTGCCAATTCCTTCCTTCCTGGCTTTATAAAGGTGGATGATTCCCCTTTCCTCCTTCATGACTTCCACAGAGCTGTTAATAAGATGGATAGGGGGCTGCCTCATGCACGGCAGGCATACCTACCCAGGCAAATGGGGCGGGACCTATGGGACATGCCAGAAAGGAGGAAAATGGCGGGCAGCGAATGTAAGCTGGGCTCCAAGCTTGGAGTGAAAGGCTCTTTCACTGGGCCAGGATCAGAAAATGAACTCAGGAGGCTGCTATCCAAGCCGGCCGTTAATTTACCCTATGAAGCTCCTGATACAATCCACTGAGAGGCTTCAACAGTGTCCATAAATCCCCTGAAAATCTACACTAAACTATTCTGCGTATTTACATTTTCTTGGGAAGAGGGGCCACAGATTTTATTAGACCCTCAAGAGTCAAGAACCATGGATTCCAGCTAGAAGAAGCCTTATTCCTCGCCTGTGATCTAGGGCAGCTCACATGGACACAAGACCAGGCAGGGACCTGGGAACAAAGACCTAGCTAGCTAACCAGGTGGTATCTCCCGGATAGATCTCCCACAACTGTGCAGCAGAAGCAGGTGCTGGTCAGGATTCAGAAGCCCAGAAATCACTGTCGGAAGATGGAAACAACATATACCTCCTCCTACCACCGGTAATATTAAATAGATGCCATTAATTTTTATAATGGTCTTTTTCTTGCATGCAGTTACTGCTGCATTCAGAGAAGGGTACACCGATGATTTAGGTACAGGGACTGAGAAAAAAGTGTACGCCCCCCCTTCCATTAACTCACATACATACAGACACATTCTCTGTCTACCCTCCCTTCTCTCTTGCTCTCTCTCTCTCTCTCTCACACACACACACACACACACACACACACACAAATAGAGGTTGTCCAAATTTATTTTTCAGACTATTTAGATCATGATCCTTCAATCCAAAGGCATTTATTGCAACAATCTTAAATAATTTTAACATTTCAAACGTGAATACTTTCATGGAGGCAAATTTGGAATTTATTTTGGTTTTTAAACCATTCAAAAATAATGAAGAAGCTGTTTAAAAATTTACCTTCTAACTGCGACAGACTTAGAGGTACAGTTGCTTGTTATGACAGGTATTAGCCTAGGGATGTGTGTGTGCTGCAGAGAAGAACAAAAACAGAGGTGAACACCTGAAAATACGAAAATAAAATAAAACTAAGACAGCCACACTTCCTGATTAAACCACCTAAAGCACATATAGATTTAGATTAGAATTTCACTGAGCTTAAAAAGGAAAAAGAATTTCACTGGATACTGCCAAAGGCCATGACAACATTTACAAAGCCTCAACAGACCACACAATGATATATAAATAAACCTCACGGCAAAACAAACCATTGGCAGGAAGTCTAAACTATCTAGCAGTAGCAATCTAAGGGAGTTCAAAAGGAATCTGCAGACCTATGTGTTTTGATACAGTTTCAATGGGAATGTCCAACAATGGCTTTGGATTTAATATTTCAAGTAGGCAGTGCAAATAGTAGGGACTAAAAATAATACAAGTAAGTGACCCACGATAACCAGCAATATTCTGGAAAGATTTTAGCATCACCAAGTCCCAGTTTCAAGGGCTGCCTCTGGGGAAAAGAGACTTGAAGGTAGGGAGAAGGTGACGTGCAGCATATTCATTTTAAGCTTCTGTGAACTATTAAGTTTTACTGAAAACTGGTACATAAATTACTTGGATAATTATTTAAACTTAAATGAGTGTTTAGAACACTGAAAAGAATCTTTTATTCATTGGCTTAAACACAATTAATTAAATAAAAACTTTAGGTGAATAACAAAGCCACAAGCACAAATACCTAAAATGGAATGAAAGGGAATTAAGGAGTAATATCTGGAGACATAAAGACTGGGTGTAAACCCAGAAGCAGATGCTCAAATATTTAAAGCCAATGATGAGTAAATGATCAACACATCAGCAGGCAAACACCATATCCATAATTCACATTAGGGAATGTAAAAAGCTCATATAGGATATAATTAAGGAAGGGAGAGGCTGATTTATACCTACAATATGATTCCAACTATTTATAATCATGCTAATGAAAAATGCCTCTCGGGGCGCCTGAGTGGCTCAGTTGGTTAAGCGTCTGCCTTAGGCTCGGGTCATGATCCCAGGGTTCTGGGATTGAGCCCCGCATCGGGCTCCCTGCTTAGTGGGGAGCCTGCTTTCCCCTCTCCTCCCCGCTCTTGCTCTATCTCTGTCGCTGCCTGTCTCTCTAATAAATAAAATCTTAAAAAAAAAAAAAGAAAAATGCCTCTAATATTGCTTATCAACCACCAATGTTTACCACTTGCTTATTCTATGTATGGCCCCAAAATACACTTACCCGAATGATTAACCTAACAGCTACAACACCGGATGTGGCCATAATTTTGGCACTATTTGGAATTAAATTAAAGATAGTTGGCATAATGGCTTCAGCTCCATGGTCAAACTTATTCCCCAGAACTGATGACAGATGCCTACAATAAGAAATGAAAACTGTACTGTAATTTTATTTCTTGCAAACAGCGAAGCATATAAACCTCTTAACATCGCAGGGCTTTCATTTAAAGTTATCGAGATAAAAAGGGTCTAAGTAAGATACTTTCAAAATATTTCCAACATGCACGCAGTGGACTTGGCAAATAGCCAATGGCCCATGAGTTTGCTCCTTTTATTTTTTTTAAATAAATCATTTCCAACTAATTAGTCTTAAAATAGCAAAAGACAAACTGATCATACCCTAATAAAATATAAATATGAAAAAGCTCCCTCACCCTTTTTTTCCTTTTGCCCCATTAAAAACCTTTAACACACAATATACATGCTTCCATATCTGATACTTTCAACAGCTGCAGCATCTCCTTCCTGTAGCTGCTTTGATATTCGGACACACTTTCTTACCAGAAGTTCCAGCTTCAAACACAGATAACAGGTTTAGCGAGGGTAAAATTTCACTGTAGTATATGCCTTTGACTTTAACTTTATAGCTACAGTGCACTTCTGGAAACAAACAAAAATTCTGATAATCATGCTATATCCTGCCAGCAGAATCAATGAAAAAGCTGAGAAACAGAAGTTTGTAAAATTTCTTCTTTCTGTGTTATTAATAATAACTGCTTCAAGTTTAAAATAGAGGGTTCAGAGCTAAGTCACTGAATAAAACTGAAAATCTGTCACTCTTTCCATCACTGGGCAGGAAGCACTGTTAATAGTATAAAAGTACCAAGAGAAGCGTAAATGGAACAGGTCCCAGAGACTAGTCAGAAGGTACATTAAAGAGACCTGCTGGGCATATTCAATGGACCATCTCAGAAGCGCTGTAACGAGGCTATTTTAGGATGTGTGAGAATCTGAAGCATGGTAGTCCTTACCCCAATGTGATACAAGCCTCCCGCACTACCTGAGACCGCAGGTCCTTAGCAGATAGTTTAAAGGCTCCATCCAAAAGACGCAAATGTTGAAAGAAGTTATCATACTCAGCAGCACCAGCCAAAAGTAAAGATCTTATCTTTTTTAGCTGATGGGATAGAGAAAATTCAGAGATACACAAAACAATTCTTAAAACAGTATATACAAAACAACAGAAGCCATCAAATATGAGAGATCAGCATCAAAATTAACTGATTATCAGAAGTTCTCCCAAAAGAATTCAGCCCATTCAGTATCAGCTACCGTACTGCATAAATCTACATATCACAAATAAGAACAAATTATTTTTATATGCAGTATCTTACAATTCTACAAAACGTATCTCTTCATTGGAAAACATTTTAGTGTATTTATAGATTCTGTGTTAACGATAAAATACCAAAGCCTTCATTTTAATTCCTCCCCTAAAGCTTACCTTCCCCAACAACTGACTCCAACTGCCATTCGTTTAATGAATCAAAGGAAGAAGCAATCCTATAGTCTTTTATATACTATCCTCCACTGTATCATTATTAAAAGACTAGTCTGAGTTTGAATGGAATATAGCAGTAATTTAATCGCCTCACTTCCTGCCAGCCGACCACTGGAAAATAGCTTTCCACAGGTAAGACACACCCTCATTTAATGTTCACCCCACTTTTCATTCATCCACTTTTTTAAATAGAAGGGACAGAATTTTCCAGCAAGTGATACGAAGAAAGAAAGGAAGAGAGGGACACATACTGAAAATGCCACTAAGAAAAGTCGACTTACTGGCCAACAATCACAATTAAATGTTGACTAAGGCAAGAGTGGAGGCCGTCTCCAGATGCTCCACATTAGGTCTTTGTTAAAAGTACAGGACATACATAAAGGCATAGGCTGGCATGTTTTAGAAACAGAAATAGAAATAGAAGTGAGGTACTCTACTAAAAGGGTTAAATGTAAATATGGTAACTTATATTTAAAATACTTAATACTTAAAATTCATGAGAGCTGTACCCCAATTGCATAATTAAGTATTTAGAACATTTAAATAAATCCAATGAAAATGTAATCACATGAAGTCAAAGCTTACAGCATTTACTCTTTGCTCCCAATCATGCTTGTCGTCAGATAATATTTCCCTAATCTTGTTTATGGATTCCTCAAGGTCTCGGCTGGAATAAATCTGTAAGCAAAATTAATTTACAACCAATATAAGAAAATTTACAGAATAAACAAAGATTAGTTTTTAATTACACAAAGTCAAGAGCTTTTAGGAAGTATAGTTAAAAAAAAATTCATTTTTCAGAAGGACCTATGAGGTAACACCTAGACAGATTTGTCTTAGAATGAGCTTCTTTCCCAATGTGAATACATACCCACTAGATTCGATGCCAAGTATGGATAACCATGCTTCAAACACAGCTTTACTATAAACTTAACGGATGATTTCATGTACAGAAGAGAAAGAAGCCAGCTGGGGAATGATCAGTGATGCTCAGGTCATTTATTATTCGTAGTATTATTTATAACACCACACTCTCTTCAAATCTACTTTCTCATTTATGCTCAAATCTTACTAGTAAGATAGGTAGGGGAATAATCAGCCAAGAATGATGCAAGCTGGGAAGGTCAAGGACTTAAGGATGAGCCTGAGCCTACAATGCCAGCTACCTGATTTATACACATATGGCAACCCAGCAGCAGGTAACAAGTGATCACATGGACATTAGCGCTATAGGAATCTGGAGCACTGAATTCGATGTAGGCTGAGGAAAACTGTTATTAGCCCCCAGTCAACTATGGACAACACTGAGGCACAAAGCAGTTAAAATGTGTGTACCCCAACCTCACAAGCAATCTCTGCTTTGTCTATTAGGTATACTTAAGTGAAGCATCAAGACGGCATAAACTTGAGCTTTTATTAATCCATTCTTTATAGCTTTTCAGACACCCAGTTCCTTGAAATTTACAACTTGCCCGAAAAAAAAGAAAGTCCCTAAATAAGCATGCTTCTTTGTTCTCACACCTAATCTAATCATTGCATTTTCTCATTCACCTGACCTAACCCACAAATTTATTATTAGAGCAAACAAGCAACTTCTCTCCAATTCTTACTGAAAGACTACCTTGGGTCTTGACTTTTGCTCTTCATTTCAGCTATAAAAGGCACCAATGTTTTCTACTCTGCAACCGCAGGTCTCCTGTAGTCCTGAGAGTTAAAATTACCTCACCTAGGAAGGGACTTCACATAGCACCTATTTGAAAACTGAAATTTGAAGAGTCAGTCTTACCTGTTTTTAATCAAACTCAAATATCCTCACTCACCTGCACTACAGGTACATCATCAAATGCTTTAATAAAGTCCTCTTCATCAACAGCACCAGCTCCTTCTTTTGCAGCTTTAAATAAGATTAATTTTTAAAAGGTGAACAATGCGCAGAGTCTGAATATACACAATCACCATTACATTTTGGAAGATGTGTAACTATTTTTCTAAAGGCTTAATAAAAATTCAGAGTGTTGTGGAACTGACAAACATTACTAACTTTTAATATCAAGATGAAATGTAGTAATTCTACAATACTATATACATTAGTGTAAAGTCACTTAAAGACACTACTGGCTAAGGAGGACATTTAGCCTTTAAGGATATAGACAGCTTATACTGTAGTCATGTCTGAATCTTTTGACAGGTTCCTAATAAACAGATATATAACAAAAAATTTAATTTTTCAGGGAATAAATTAGGTTGTGTTACTGTTAGGCATCTAGCATAATAAATTTGTGAAATATTCAAATAAGTTCTAAAGAATTTAACAGTTTCACTTCAACTTTGTATTAGGTCTCAAAACATTTCCATTTCCTTGAATGCATGATAACTCAATTTTTCACCTACACATCAGGTGCAACTTTCCCTCATAAAGGTGTTATAAGATGCTCTGTATACTTGAAAGTTGATTGCTATCATTTGGGAGAGAGTTTTTTCTTTTGCTAATATGAACTCTACTTCACACAAGAAAATCGTGTGACATTTTATCAGACCTCTTTTCCCCCCCAGAATAAAGGTTTCAAAATTGGAGTCTGTGGTCATCTTGCAACACTCATTAATGATTTACACTGATTAGTTTGAGTGCTTCTCCTGAGTTTTCCCGCAGACAAGTTATTTGATGTTTGGGGTCCCCATGGACAACACAGGGCTTTAAAGACGACTCTGGGAGCAATAAATGTGTGTCCTCACTTTTGATGAAGATTCCTCACACTGAGTTCACAAGCTAACTGTGGACAGCGGACAGTAACGTCACACTGTGATGTCGTGCTCAGTGCCTGTTTTGGTGAAAAGACTGGATCCTCCCAAGCAGACGGGTCCTGAGCGCCGCCCCGGGTAAGTGTCACACCACGTACCCACGTACTGAAAGGGACTCAGAGACCAACCATGGTCTGTGGGCCCCAGAATTAGATGAGGAGTCAGTAAGCAAATTCATGACTATGTTGTTAAACAAAACGGGAAAAAAAGGATGAAAGCAGGGCTGAGCTCTCTACATATTGAGTTGGGACTTCTGGAAGGGATTTATGGGTGAGGGGCAGGAAAAAAAAAAAGTGGTCTGATGATACACAGAAATTTTCTAAGCCTTGTTTGTGGAACTGATACGTCCCAAGTATAGATTTTTTTTAAATAAAAGATTAGAAAGGTTTTTCAGTCATAAAAAGGAATGAAGTACTAATACATGCTACAACACAAACGAACTGCAAAAACACTACGCTAAGTGAAAGAAGCCAGACACAAAAGATCACATATTATATGACTCCATTTCTATGAAATACCTAGAATGGGCAAATGCATAGAGGCAAAATGCAGACTGCTGATTGCCAGGGGCTGGAGGATGGAAGAGACGGGGAGCAACTGTTTAAAGGGTCCGGGGCTTCCTTTTGGGAGTGGAGAAGCTCTTCTGGAATTAGAGGTGATAGTTGCACAACACTGGGAATATACTAAATGCAACTGGATTGTGACCTTTAAAATGGTTAACTTGATGTTTTGCGGATTTAAACTCAATTAAAAAAAATTTTTTTAATGCATCAAAAAAATTTATAGAGAGGACCAAGAATACCAATAAACACACAGCTTTTCCTTCTGCCATCCATGGTGTGAATATCCCTGTCAGCCATGAGCACAGCTCTTCTAACATGGACAGAGAAGCTGGTAGCAGAGGCGCTGCGGGGACACTGAGCTGACCAAGGAAGACCCCAACAGTCTAGGACCAGTGCAGAAAGCCAGAAAGACCACCAGACGGAGACAGCATTCTACAGTCAATCCTTACCCCAGTTTTAATGAGCTCATCCAGCCAAGTTCAAAAGCCCAATGCTAACAATCAGAACAGTTCTAAAAACAGTGGCTACACAATTTGAAGTAAAAAGAAATTCGTATGTCAATTTAAAATGTGACAGCAAAATGCAAGCTGTATATAACAAGGACTCAAATTGTCTAAATCGGGGGTTGGCAGAGAAGGAATTTAGAGGACGACATCTTTGTAAGTCAGTGCTCATCTCTACCATTTACTTAGGCCAATGTCCATACACTGGTCTCACAAAGAATAACGCTACTTAAAGGAACAAAATACATTTTAAGGACAGAAGGCACACCATCTGACTTGTGGATAGTCTCAGTGTTGGTTAAGTAGAAGTTGGCCAAAAAAAAAAAAAAAAAAAAAAAAAAGGCCTCATGGTAATTTCAGGCATTGCTGGAGCCCCATAACTAAATAAAGCCATAGGGCACACTCGAGCTCTGTCTCCGAGTTCTAGCTTGCCTCTGCGCTAGCCATATTCTCCTACGGGCTCCCCCATACCAAAACATTGGCAACACAGCAGCTCAAACTTCTACCCTATCAGCTATCAGCATGGACAGCACAGTGCTAACTTAAAAAACAGCAAGCAGAAATTTATTGCCAACAGAATCACTTCACTCCTGAAGGACACAGAAGGCAAGCACATGCACATCTGGTTTTAAACACTGGCAGAGCCAACCCCAGAGCATGCCGAGGGGGTTGGTCTTACCTGAAGACTTGGATCCGAGAGTGGATGACCCAAGCCGGCGGGTGGTCCCCATTCCAACGTTTCTCCGTGAGCTGGGCGGAGCTTTGGACGATGTAGAACTAGCAGAGGAAGGTCTATTACCGTCCACAGAATCTTCATCATCAAAATTTTTATCTAAAGAGTAAGCAGAGAAATCACTGTTTAAAAAAAAAAAAGAAAAAGAAAAGAAAGGTACTTTTCCACCCGAATGTAAAACAACAAACTAGCCTTAGAGAGATGAATGGTGCGCCTACTCTTGGGATCTGAGGTGCCAGCCCAGGGTCTAGAAAGGTCTTAGATAAGTCCAGAATGCAGACACAAACATCATGTTTGCTTTCACATATCTAGAATGCTCTCCTGCTCTCATTTTGGAAAACAGAGAAAAATAAAGAAGAAAACAATCTCTTATAAAAACCACCAACTAAAAACAGTTACTTTAACATTCTGGCGTATTTCTGACCATTCTTGCATGCATTTTTTTTTTTAAGATTTTATTTGAGAGAGAGAGAGAGAGAGAGAGAGAGCGAGCACAAGAGGGGGTAGGGTCAGAGGGAGAAGCAGACTCCCTGCCGAGCAGGGAGCCCGACTCGGGACTCGATCCAGGGACTCTGGGACCATGACCCAAGCCAAAGGCAGTTGCTTAACCAACTGAGCCATGCAGGCGCCCCTGATGCATTTTTCAATAACACCTGACACTAGGCTACTTATCAGTTGGTATTTTGCGTATTTCAAATATGTGCATTTTTCCATGTGATGAAATATGCTTCATAAACACCGTTTTAATGGTTGCTTGGTACTCTGTAATGAAAAAAATGCCACAACTGAAACACTCTTGTTGTTAGGCATTTGGGGTCATTCTAATATGTCACCATTAGAAATAACATTGCAACAAACACCTTCCTACTTGCGTTTTTGTTTAAATTTCTAACAATTTTAAGAAAGAAAAAAAACCCACCTTAGAAGTAATACCTGCCAGGTCCAAAAGTGTAAGTTTTTAGTATACACTGCCAAACTTATTTTCAGAAAGGTGACGTGTTTTTTTTCCTGGAAGTTCAAAGAAGTGCCTGTGTTGTCACACCCTTGCCAACACTAAATACTATCATTTTTATTTTATTTTTTAATAATTAGCCAACTTATAGTACTATCATTTTTAAATGTCAATCAATCTGACAGGTGAAAAAAATGCTTCCTCCTCAATGTTTCGTTTCTCTTTTAGTGGGGTTGAGCATTGTTTCGTCAGCTCATTAACTTCTAAATGTTCTGAGCATCAGTGGATCCAAGGAATATTTCTCAGGTTGCTTTAAAATTAAAAAGAAAAAACATCTTTGGGCTTTTAAAAATCAACATATTTAGAAACAACATTTGGACGACACAAAATTAAAGCTATTGTGGTGCACTATACAGGGTACCATGGGCTTACACAGCATCTGTGAGTCATTTAGGAGGCTAAACAAAGAACCTAAGATAATTAAAGAAAAAAGAAAAGAAAAACATCTGTAGCTGGCAATATTCATGATTTCTGAATAAGGGTGCTAGATCTTTACCAATACATCTAAAGTAAATAATTGTTGACCAGAAAACACAAAGAGCAGCCTGTTTCCTTGATCTGGTCGCTCTTGGCTCAGCTTTCAACAGCCAAGTCTCGCGTCTACTCAGGAGCCTACTGTTCCTCACAACTATCAACAATCCAATTCAAAATACTGGCTTCTTTTATCCAACACTGGTGGGGGTACGACCCATCCTTCTACATGCATATCCTTGTGCAAATTAGCTTCCTCCAAACATGCCTTCCCAGTTCCCAGATTTCCCAGATCAAGCAATCCTTTCACAGATGGTTCTTTCAATCCACACATCAATTTTGAAGAAGTTCAATGGTCTCTTAGCATAGACTTCCCACGTGGATTCAAAAGGTGATTCTTGAACTACAAGCACGTTAACGAGCCCTTCCCAAGGGGAAAAGTGCATCTGATGTAAAGGACAAGGACAACCCAAAGGAAAGGTCCCCCACTGAGCACCGCCAGTATTAGCAGTGACAAGGATGGCTCTCAGCCCATCTGCCCTCAGGGGAGCTCTAATCATTATTCTTGTCAGAATAGTAACAGTAACAGTTCCTTTCTGTGGGAAAGCGGCATAATGAACAGGGGAAGTGAGAACACTATTATGCTTCACTCAGAAATTCATGTTAAGTCTGTTCAGTTTTTCTATCATGGGCAGGCACACCATGGAGAACTGCATTCACTTAGTGAGGATTATTTTCAATGGGCCAAATGTCACCAGAGTTCCTAGAGTTTCTACCGGAGCAAGGACCAGCCAGACTCAACCACTTTCAGCAAACAGGCTAGAAACCAGAGTCTGTAAAACAACTATTTTAGATGGGACAACAGACAGTGCAGAACTGTGAGCCCCAAGAGAGAGAAAAGGTGAGCTATACAGTCACCCAACTTCCTGCCTGGACACAATTTCCAGGCCACTAAATACTGGAAAGGGGACCCCACATCAAACCTGGAAGCCTTGCTAAGTTGAGAAAATGAAGATCATCAGTCTTCAAGGAGGCAGAGGGGGCTGGAAGGTACAGGCAGAGTGCTGAGAACGGGAAGCTACACAGAAAGAGAAAGAGAGCTCTAGAAATGTACTGAGTTGTAGGCCGTGCAAGCAGGAGTGAAAATTCCACACACAAGGCAGGGTGAAAAATGACCAGTAAGCTACAAACTGAGCAATCTCCAATGTCTGCACAAAGTAGGAAGGTGTTCGAGCACCAGAGTAGAATGTTCTTGGAGACTCACTTATGGCACTCACTGAGACCCTGAGAGGCAGGCCTCAGTAGAAGGGCTGAACTATTTTCTGGAGGGAAGGCTACACTAAGCCTGTCCTATCAGCGGTTCAAAACAGGCCTCCAACAGTTAGACAGACTGGCAAGTAACTTAAGGCTCTGCCAAAGCAAAGCATTAACAATCTTTAAGGAACGTCGGGCTCCCTGCTCGGCGGGGAGCCTGCCCTCTCCCCCTCCCACCCTCCACTCATGCTTTCTCTCTCAAATAAATAAATAAAATCTTTTCTTAAAAAAGATTCAGTTATTTTCATGTGACCTCTGTACTAATAAATAAAGTAATTCAGGGCACCTGGGTGGTTCTGTCGGTTGAGTGTCCGACTCTTGGTTTCAGCTCAGGTCAGGATCTCAGGGTCGTGGGATTGAGCCCCGCGTCAGGCTCCACACTCAATGCAGAAGTCGGCTTGGGATTTTCTCTCTCCCCTCTCCTTCTGCCCCTCCCCCTGTTCATACACATGCTTGAGCACGCACTCTCTCTCTCTAAAGTAAATAAATAAATCTTAAAAAAGAGAGAGAAAGAAAGAAATTCATATGTCCTATTGGAATTAGAAATCCAGGGGAAAGGGAAAAGAATGTTGTTTTCCAGATTAGCAGTTGGACACACTGCTTTCCCCTCTCCCACACACTGCTTTACATTTAAAGATACTTCATCTGAAAAGGTGTCTGGAGGGATAAAAGCCCACTGAGCCTTGAAAACTAACACAAAGTAAGTTTGTTCTATGTTTACCAGCTTTCTGAATACCCAGAAAATAAAATCAAATTAAAAAGGAGGTTAGGCCCTCTGAAAAGTACCCAATTTCAATCACCTAGGAAATTCTCTTACATAGAATGTGTTATTCCTTCACTGGACAGAGAAGCTGTATTTGCTGTGGTTAGAGGGGATCCACTCTAGATGCAGCCCCGAAGGAGAAGCCTCCAAGTCCCAGGTTCCAACAGATTTCTGTGTTTCTCAACTAAGCAATCCATACTGAACTCTACGCGTCACTGAAATCCTATTTTCTTTAGGGTTTTCAGCTAAGCAGACAAATGTTAGGCTATATCCTCTTTTTCTAGACCTTTAAGACAAAAATGTGTGAAAATGAGTATTTTTAGCTATGCTTGCTTGTGCCATTAACGTCAGTTTAAAATTTTTCACACTGTAGAACATCTGTCACACAGAAAATGGTCGTACAGAAGGGTAAGTTTTCCCTGAGCCCAAAGGAATAATTGATTCTATCTCAAGCCACCACCACAAAGACCGTCATCCAAGAGTCACTACTCTCATGTGACAGCCTTGGGTAGAAACCTGGGCCTTCAGGTCCCAGTCTTTTAATCCTTTTAAATCACCTGGGCTCCTTTCCCCCTCTTACAGCACCGGGACAAGACATTTTTAAATGACTCATGAAGTTTCTACAGAGCAACACTGTGATCTTTGTCCAACTCTCCATCACCTCATCCCTGGCAACCCCGTAAGTAGGCACGGTGGAGTGAAAAGCAGCAAACAGCACGCTGAAAAGGGCTATGGGTACAAAAGAGATTTTCAAACACAGAAGAGACAGGACCCTTTGAAGAAACAAAAGGCCAGGGACCAAACACAGTCACCCGTGGACCTAAAAGCAAACCAGCAGAATTCTAAGCAAGTCTGTGAACATATTCCTGCACAAGTCTTGAACTGTGGACAAGGTGCTGGGTGGAGGCTAGAGAGTGACCGTGGCTGGCCCGGAGGGCAGAAGCAGTCCGTCAGCCTCACCTGACTCAGGCCCTGAAATCCCTGAGCAAGCCCTCCCCAGGGCCCCAGCTGTCTCAGAACTAAACTTTAACCAAGCCAATAGGGAAAGATATAAAGCGACAAGCCACAGACACATTCTATGGGTCAAAAATGATCAGAGGGGTGCCTGGGTGGCTCAGTTGGTTACACGTCTGACTCTTGGATTTGGCTCAGGCAGTGATCTCATGGGTTGTGAGATCGAGCCCCACGCTGGACTTGGTGCTCAGCAGGGGGTCTGCTTGAAGATTCTCCCCCTTTGCCCCTCCCCTCACTCACTCACACACACATTCTCTCTCAAATAATCTTTAAAAAAAAAAAAAATGATCAGACAGGCCACTCTGTATACCACCATGACTATAGGTTTGGGTCCAGGGGTGGTGGAGAAACAGATCAGTGTAAAGACAAGCCTTCAAGTTCAGTGTCTAGAACCTGGAATTATGAGACTTGGATTGCACTGTCCATTTAGCAAATGTATATACTCATCCACGAGAACAAACAAAATGTGACAGAAACTAAGAAATGTCTGTTCCACTGTCCATCTGCCAGGAAGGCAAGAACCTAAATCACAAAGCTTTTCCTCTCTTTCCTCCTAAGGCAGGCTTTGACTAGTGGAAGTCCAATGGGGAGGAAATGTCTCATTTTCTAAAGCAAAGACAACTAACTCTCTGTTTCACGGCATTAGGGTCATTTTGTGGAAGCTGATATTCCTGACAGGCTTGCAGATTCACCCACTCCCGTTACGGAAATTCTCCTCCAAGAGAGTAAGGAATGTGGCAGCTTAGTAACTAGAATATAATTAGCATTCCCCAAAGAGGCTGCACAGAGACATGATAATAAGCCCAAAGGCTGGCTGCTTTTGTAAATATCCCCAAATTTCTTCTTTCTTGATTGTTCAAAGATCCAAAGCTTTGCTTTCTGCAGTCTTGCCCGATGTGCCCAACGTATTCCTATGTTACTCTTGAAAACACTAGTCTACTGCTGGGTGCCCCTCTGAGTTCTTGCCCAGCTCCATCCAGAAAGAGCCAACCATGCCCTTCTCCGTGCTACATGCTCAGAAGTGTGTCTTTCACCCCATCTCACCCTGTAACTGCGTGCCAGACCCTGTGTTTGGTGTTCTGCATATTCTCATCAAATCCTCCTGACAACTCTACTCTTAAAGGTGAAAAAAACTTAACACATCCAGGTATAATATCCAGGGCCCAAAGTCATGAGGCTAACTAGAAGGTGGAAGAAGCTGAGATTCAAGTCCATATCTGTCCGACTCAAGATCCTCCGATCTGAGTCATGATAATTAAAAAAAAAAAAAAAAAAGCAATCTGCATAAACTGGCCACTTACTATGTGCTGAGCACTGTGTTAAGTGCTTTCTGTGCATTATTTTATTTCTTATAACGGATGTTTGCTTACTTAAGAAAACTATTTACTTAAGATAATTAACACAGAATCATTAATATCGCTTACAAACATACACATAAAAATCCTCAACAAAATACTAGGCAAACCAAATCCAGCAACATATACAAAGAATTATCATCATGGCCAAGTGCAACTTATCCCAGGAATGTAATGTTGGTTTAATTATAAAAATCAATTAATTTAATACATTGTATTAGTGGAATAAAAGACAAAACAACATGCTCAATAGATGCAGCAAAGTATTTGACAATAACCAAAACGAAATCATGCTAAAAACACAAGAGAGATTAGAAGGGAACTCACAAAAAAACACACTATTAACATCGTATCTAATGGTGAGAGACTAGATGCTTTACCCCTAAGATCAGGAACAAGACAAGATGGCTGCTCTTGCCACTTTTATTCAACGCTATCCTAGAGGTTCTAGCCGATGCGATTAGTAAAGAAAGAAAAAAAACATCAAGATCAGACAGGAAGAACTGAAACTGTCTATTCACAGATGCATAATCTAATATGTAGAGAGTCTAAACATTAAAAAACTATTAGAACTAATAAATAAGCTCAGCAAGGTAACCTGATATAAGTCTGACACAGAAAAATCAATCGTATTTCTATACATCACCAACGAATGATCCAAAAATGAAATTAAGGAAACAATTCAATTGACAACAGCATTAAGAAGACATGTATGCTGAAAACCACAAAACACTGTTAAGAGAAATTAAAGAGCCAATAAATGAAAAGACATCCCATGGTCATGGATCTGAAGACTTATAAAAAGTTACTTGGCTCATTATCTAAACTACAGTTCTTGCTCATTTGTCCTCAATAGCTTTTAATTTTAAGCGAAGTTGGATGGTGCCTAGAGGGGCAAAGAAATGCAAGCCACACCATCTGAACTGGGTAGCAGGGCAAAAGACTGCTTTCCTTCTAAGTTTCTACATTCCTCCTCCTTCAAAATATGGTGAGTAGATAGGTGTATCCCCCCACCAAGTCCAGTTGATATGAATCAGCGTCAAACAGGATCAGTCCTTTAATAACGCTCCATGAAAAACACCCTTCACACTATCCATATCCTGAACCAGAAGTTCCATTCCTCTCCATTATTAATAAAATTAAGAAATGCTTTTGTCAGGGCACGAGGGACATAATAAGCTTTAGCCTGGCTGGAAACGTTGGCATATTTCACAGTATAAAATGGAAATGGCATAATGGAAGTTGGAGAGGCACCAACAAGGGCTACTGCTGCCCCTCTGGCGCCGGTAATCCCCTCTACCACAGAAAAGGTGAACCTGAAACACCATCAAGCGTCACAGCGAGGGATGACTTTCTATTCCTTCAGCCAAGAACTTGCTGCCAGGAAGCTCGGGGAGGCATTTAAGACTATCTCAGCCATGACACCCTTAGTGCAGATAAAGCGAGAAGAGACAGGATAAAGAGGCAAAAATTCATTTAGGTTTACTCATCCTTTACAAAGGGAGCTAAAAGGGGAAAAACGGGGGAGGAGACAGGCAAAGACAACACCATCAGAAACTGGAGAGGGGAACAGAATGTAAGGAGGTCGTGAGGCAGACCTCCACTGAGACCTGCTTCTTAGAGGCCCTGGTGGGAGTGAAAGGTTCACATCGGGTAAGAAGTGATAAGTGCCTTCTGCGGGTGCAGATCAAGGCTCATTCCTTCTGTCAGACCGAAAGGGTTCTGGCTGCTGCTCTCTGGTTTCTGAGCAGGTAACAATGAGCAGGCTCAGGAGAGATGTAGGTACGTATGGACAACAGAGGATGATTCTGTGGCAGAGGAAAGACAGAGCTCGCAGTGAGATTGCCCAAAGGCGGGGCCATCAGTCACAGGCCTGCCCTGTCACATTAAGACTAACCTCAAGGTTTAAAAAGAAAATGGAAATACACTTTGTTTTCCGATCTGTGGAAAAGAAGGGATAATAGTTAGTGCCCACCTAGAGCATCCAAAGTGTTGCCTGCTCAGCCTCAATCCCCCGTCTTGTACTGACAGCAAAGAGCAAGTCTTGGGTGACCACCCTTCTCTCGCTCCCCCTCAGAGTGACCTCACCCCGGCCTCGGGGAATGGGCAGAAGCCAGGCCTGGCCAAAGCTTTAGGACTTGGCCCGGGACACCGCAGTAATTAATTCTGGAGCCTCTCTCTTCTGAGCTTGGGGCTGTGTAGATGCAAGCCCAGAAGTGCGGGAGCCAACAACATGGAGGCACCTGTCTAAGCGTGAAGCAAACCGGAAGGAAGCAGAGTAAGAGGTGGAGAGAGAGCAGGGAGGGCAACACCAAGCCGGCGCCCCAGAGACCGCAGGGAAGCCTCCCCAACACCCAGTCACAGGAGCCAGTTGATTTCCCTTTTCCCACACATAGTGGGGCTTGTTTCCCTGTACTTGCGACCCAGAGAGTCTGTGCCAGATTAAAGGATCTCCTGCAGATTACATGATATGCATGAAGACAGAAAAACCACAGGCCCACAGCCGATGGCAACTATGTATACCATCATTGTTTGTGTTATGCTGTCAGCACAAAAAGCCAGCCCTTCAAAAATATGTGGATGGAGCTGAAGAATCAGGAATAGATTTGGGTTTTTTTAGTTATGTATTTACTTAAGTAATCTCTACAGCCAATGTGGGGCTCTAACTCACAAGCCCTGAGATCAAGAACTGCATGCTCTTCCAACTAAGCCAGCCAGGCACCCCAGGAGTAGCTGTGGTTTTTTGTTTTGTTTTGTTTTAAGATTTATTTATTTATGTGAGAGAGAGAGAGAAACTGAGAAAGAGTGTGTGAGCAGGGGAAGGGGCAGAAGCAGACCGAGAGAGAACCTCAAGCCGACTCCCTACTGAGTGTGAAGCTTGACACAGGTTCGACCACACAACCCACGAGATCACGACCCAAGCCAAATCCGAGTCAGACGCCTAACCAACTCAGGCTCCCCCAGGAGTAGATATTTTTAAAATGCTCTTAAGAGGCATACAAAAATTCAGGTTATACAGTAGAAAAAAACCATATGGGCATTTTTGAGAAAGGGAAGGCCCGGTCAAACCACCTTCCCTAGAGCTGGCTCTAAAAGCGAAGGATCCAGCTGCCCACTTGTCAAGATGCCTCAGGGATGGTCTCAACAACAGTTTTCTCAGGGTCACAGAAAAGAAATTAGGCATTTATAAGGAAGAGAAAAGAGAGGTAAATTAGGGATATGCCTCTGCTAAGTGGTATCAATTTTTAAAAACTGCCTCTCTGTAACTTAGAAGTTCAAGTCCAGGGCACAGGGTCAGCTGAGAGGTGGTTTGGTATCAAAGTAGTCCCTCTGTCCCTTCTAGACTAAACCTGGATGGATGCCCAGAAGCATCAGTCTCCTCTCACTGGAGGCCACCGGAGTGGATGCCTATTCTGAACACAAAGAACACAGCACATGCACTCTCCTTCCTTCGCCTCTTCAGCAGCTATTTATCAAGCACGACTGTGTGCCAGGTACTCTGCTGGGAGCTGTAATGCAGGCAGAAAAGTCATGGTTCTCACTCTAGAGCTCACAGCCCAGCACTGGGAACAGACATATACAACCAGCAGCTGTTATGATTCAGTGTGATGTTTTGCTAAAGGAACACACAGGATATTCAAACGAACAGAGAACAGGAGTAAGTAGAACAGGGCCAAATAAACTCCGAAAGGATCTACTGTGCCCGCCTACGAACCCTCCGACATGACTCACTCTATTACTTGTGTCCAGTATCAAGGGACTTAACAGTGACTGGGCATGGGAGAGGTTTTAAATGTGCACACATCTGACATAATTCAGGAACACCTTGGACTACCATGTTGAGTGAATATACAGTGAGAACAAATTCCAAAGACGACTCCTGGGCAGATGTGGGACTGGCAAGGAATTTCTGACAAGAATAATGAACCAACTGACCAGCTGCCTTCTGCACACACGGGGGTTCAGAAGCCCCACTACTCTGGGACTGCCCCCATCTTGGGCACCAAGGAGCAGAGAACCGAAGGCAAAGTCCCCAAGTCATGCCCAGCAGTTAGGGTTACAGAAGTTAGTATCTCTTGACCCATCTGAAAGCCCAATTTAAATAAAAACCCTCTTAATACTATACCTTCCCCCAGACAAAAGAACCTACAGCAACACAGCAATAATCAGGTACAGATCAATCTTGAGGAAGAATATCTCCCAACACACCTCAGAAAGCCTATAAACTCACCCTGGGAACCAAACCAAAAGGAAGGGAACACAAAGAGACTGCTAATAACCTGAGCATCAGAGACATCCCCAGAGGGGAATTAGGGAAGATGGGAATAAACTACCCTTACTGCTAGAACAGCGAGCCACTGAGCTCTGTGAACACTTGACCTGACTCCGTATTAACATCTTCAGGTGAGCCACAGGAGCTCTTAGGCAGACTGAAAACCTGGTTTTACATGCTGTTAAGGACCATCGTTCCCAGACAACTGTGAGTTAGTGCCTTCAACTCTGGAAAGATACAGGGTAAGACAAAAGCAGAAAGAGCCTTCCCCAAAAGAGCTTCTCCTGCTTCCTCTGCCTTCCAGGTTCAAGAGCTGGGACCCTCCTACCCCCTCTAGTAGTCACCTAAGCCAAGCTTCAGTAGCTGGAGGAAGAGAAGGAGGGGAGAGGAGGCTTAAGGAAATAGCCATAGGTATAACTTTCCTTTAGATGTCAAAGGTGTTCTGGAATAAAAGTCCTCTGGCCTTTCTGTATCCTGCTTTACCCCTTGCCCAGAGCTTGATAGAAAGTGAATTTAATCAAGTCGCTAGTGACTCATATTCTCTGGCCATGAACCTTTAGCCACTTCTCAGGCTTTTCTCCTCAGAAATAAGATTATCAAAATCTACACTGAATCCTATGAAACAGATCAGTCAAGCTCAGGAGAGCTCAAAAAGAGAGCCCAAGGAAAAATTAACCACTGTAGTGAAGAAATCCTTATAGTTTGGTTTTAAGAAAAAGAGCTCTTTCCTGGTAAGTATCTCTGAGTAAATGCATCAAGAGTTTGGGTCTGTTTGTTTCTTTGGTCCAACGTTCATTCAAATCTGAGTAACTTCAGTCTTACAAATTGAAAAGTTAGAAGTCTTATTACAGTTGGTTTTCTATGTTCATAAAAAATAGGGCTTTTTGATAACTAACACACACAAGCTGCCAACAAATCTCCTGCAAAGGCAGTAGTGTCTCTTACTGAGCCTGCTCCTGCTCCAATAGCTACCTGCAGTTCACACTGCGGTAATTATTTATATAATCACAAAGCAAAAAGTAATATAAATCAAGAATAACTTGTTTCAAAATTTCAAAGTAGTTAGCTTTCTAAAATTCTTTTAATTACATTCGGATACCATTAATTGCAAACGACACTCAGGTTTGTTGCTGTCATTTGTCTAGAGAATGATCCAGATTGAGTATCTGCCCGCTAAGAGCTTCTAAGACATTCTGATGCATGGCCGTGTGTAAGGCCACACAACTGCAGACTACAAACAGGAAGCAAGCAAAGGAAAGCTTAGGGAGGTATCAGTATTACGGAGGTGGTGAGCAAGTGTTTTTTTAAGGGGAGAAAGTGTAGTTAAATAGTTATATGACATAAGGTACAGGATACCCTTTGAGTTTTTTTGTAAATTACAGGCATATTACTGAAGTTATTTGTTTGATAACTGTCCTGTCACACTGATCAATTGCTTATTTTCCAGCCCGAAGCATAAGGTCAAGTGAGTGTGCCACACTCCACCTGCCCATTATCTCGGCCAACCACTAAGGCTCACTCACCATTACCTCTGTAATGGCTTCCCATAGCACTCCCCGTATAATAATCACATTGCCCAATTTATGCCAAAGAAGACCAGCATTTCCCACCCAATTTATGAGCACTGCCATCCTATTCTCCCCTCTGTCTGCTTTGTTGGGCACAAACACGACCTTGCAGGGCACTTCTGAGCACACCAGATAGGGCTGAGGTCCTGGACCCCATCACAGACCCTCAGTCCAGCTCAAAACCATACTCCAACCCAAGAGGCTGGGATTCTCTTCCAGTAGGTAAGGGGCTCCTTAAAGGCAGGAGGAGGGGAAAGGGGAAAGTTACATGAGGAAATGGTGTGGAGCGGGGAAGACAAGAGGCAGAAAGAAAAGGAATGAAAGTGGAATGGAAAGGAGACAAGAGATTCTCTTTCTGAAGCGCTAAGTTCAGGAGCAAAGCACTAATTTGCTTACAGGAAAAACAGCCAAGGTAATTTATAGGATTAGCAGGCTAGTTGCCACCTGTCTTGGATAACTGCCTCCTTCCTTTGTCTATTCATTCAATAAACGCATGAGGATCTACTAGCTTTCAGGCACTTTGCTAGGGCCTGGGAATACAGTAAGAACAACACATGCATGCTAACTGCCCACAGGAAACTTCCAGTACAAAGAGTGAACATTTGTTAACACAAATCTGTGAAAAGGAGATGCGGGAAAAGAACAGCGTCCTGGAATAGAAGCAGGAAAAATTTCACAGGGGGATAGTTTGGATAGGGTGGTTCAGGGAAGGCCAAATCATTCTGTAGGGCTTTCACCAAAGGCATATCGCTCATCTACAAAGGTGAGGAGGATTACTCAGGCATCTCTGTCATGGACTGGGAATTCAAGAGTAGGAGGGGAGAAAGGGTAGGAGGAAGGGTCCAATTTACTATGAACAGTGAAGCAAAAGAATGCCTTTGATTAAGCACCAGGGTAGAGATCACTCTTTCAGCAGGAAAAGGGGCCCTACCAGGAGGTTACTCTTCCTCTTTGAAAAGGTGCCACCAATTTCTGACACTTGGGCCCAGCCTCAAGGCCACAGGCATATGCAAGCAGCTGCCCCACAGCTTATTGCGGCCTGACCTGCAGGTAAGTGACTACAGTATAAAGCACAGTTTTCATTTCTGTACAAATAAACCCAAGTAAGTTGAAGCTGCTAAAAATGGAATTTTAAGATAAAAAGGGGGCCTTTCAATTGTGGTTTTTTTCCCAGTTTCATTTAAAAAAAAAAAAATCAAACGTATACACCTATTCCACCTTGAACCTGGTTATGACTCCATGAAGCCCATTCTAACAAAGTTACAAGAACTTTGCATCTGCCTGGCTCGATCAAGCCTCTTCACTCCAAAGGTCACTCCAAAGGTAAATGTGTTCTCGATGACTGGGCATCGGGCCAGATGGGACATCATACAGAAGCAGTCCCATGCAGTGTGGTCAGGTTATGGAGCTGCCTTAGCTCCCGGGTAGGGGGAAGCTGGGAGCAGCCTCTGTGTACATGCACATCATGGGGGGGGGGGGGGGGGGGGGGTGTGCGGACCAGCGAAAGCCTCCTGACCTCAGAGCTATACTCACATTCATGCTGAATAAAGGTTCTGGCAGTTCCAGCACTGGGGGTAAATCAATTAGAGAGTGTACAGTTTCCCGAAGGAAATGAAACAATAATTGGAGCTCAATCTTCCACATGGGACTCTAACCTGGGGAGGTAGCATGGAGGGTGGTGAAAGGTACACAGACTTCAAAAAACTCTCCAGGCTTCAAAAATCCTGGGAACGTTTCTTAGTTTAGACAAGTTACTGAAATTCTCTGAGCCTGTTTCTCATCTGTACAATGAAGATTATTCATATGACTTTTGTGTATTCAGAAGATGTTTTTAAAATACTCATTCTGTGCCAGGCCCTGAGCTGGGTGCTGACAACTCAGAGAACAAAACAGAGTCTCATCCCTACTCTCAGAGCTGCCAGCCAGGCAGCATGGTGAACCTTTGCGAAGCAAACTCCTAGAAGGCTATGGAGGTCCAGAGAAGGCATTCCTCCTGGGGAAGCCTGTGCATCCTGAAAAATGATGCCTGCAAGCTGAGAGGATAAGTGGGGTGTGATGAGTGAAGTGTACTCCAATGGGAACAACGTATCTGAAGACCATGAACCAAGAAGGCTGGCAGCTGCAAGGACAGGCACCCCTACGCGCACCAGTCCATAGCCATGTCTACCAGGAACTGGTCATCATCAATAATATAACTGTAATAATAACCCCAAACTTCTGTGTGGTAATAAGGTAGAGAAAAGTAGCGCATTTACATTGTTACTTATTTCTGGGACGTGTGGGCAGCGAAGTCAGCTGAGCATCCGACTCTCGGTTTTGGCTCGGGTCATGATCTCAGGGTCATGGGCTCAAGCCCCCCGTCAGGCTCCACACTCGGCACACATCTGGATGAGGCTCTCTCTCCCTCTCCCTCTCCCCCTCCTTGCGCTCGATCACAAATAAACAAATAGCTTTAAAATAGTTACTTATTTCTCACAAAAGTACTCAAAAGGTACAGGGCAGATGTTTATTTTAAATGAATATCCTCAGACTTACTTAGGAAAGGGAGGAGTTTGAAGCAACTCTTAAGGGCTGTGAACAGTCTGTATGTCGGTGATGAAAGCTAAAAGTGAACTTCTATGAATCAACAACTAGTATTTCAACACCTTAATTTCTGAATCTCACAGTAACAAAAATCACAGTGTATCCTTTCACTGATTAAATATTCTTTTCTCTTTTCAACCACAGTACTTACTTCACTCTTGAACTTGCCCTAAAAGGGCAATATATGTAACAAATGTCAGATATCAGATCTTCACCTTGCACTCTTAACGGAAATGTCATTTTAATGATTGCTGTGCCGATCCTGACCCAATTCTTCTTTATGACCACATGAAGGCACAAAAGTGAGTCAGCTGGAAAACTTCACAGCCAAATTTGGAAAAGTTTCCCACAACAATGTGACTGCCCCAAAAGCTACCTGCCTCTTGTGCAAACTTCAAATCAACCATCCCCTTCATTCTCAAGAATCCAAGGGAGAAAGGCAAATAATACTTCTGTATAAGAAGGCAGAGAAATAAGATGACAGTTGAGAATAAACACCTACATTCTAATCTTACTCTCAATACCAGCCCCAGTCCCATGTCTACTCTGAGATACAAACCCACTTGAATCAAACCCACGTAACAAATCAAAATTCTAAATTGAAATGTCCAAAACTACGATCATCTCCCTATCCTCAAAACCTGCCACCCTCCAAGTCTCCTCCTTCTGCTAATTCTACCACCACCCACCCAGTCAGTCAAGCCAAAACACAGAATTCTTCTCAGCTCTCCCTGTGCCCTTACCATCTCCCGCAGGGTATTCCCCACCCACCACCCAAATAATCACCAAGTGTGGCCAGGGCTGCCTCTAACCGTCTCTCATTATACTCCTTCTCTGGTCACACTGAGCCTGTCCCAATTCAGGTCTTCCTCGTCTCTTAGATAGATTTCTGTTACCGAACTAATCCTCTATAACTGGTTCTCTGTGTCTCTGATTTTATTTTTTAATAAATAATATTAGGTGTTTTAAATACACAGAACATTAAAAACATAATAAAAGCAATTAATTCTGCTGCCCAGATAAATTATGTAACCTTTCTCAGAGAACAAAATTAACACATGCATAAACATAGTTAAATAAATCAAATATCACCAGAAGAAAGCAAAATAAAAACAAAAAGCTTTCTCTTCCAACTCCCTTACTCATTTCTGGTTTTTTGTTTATAATTGGGACTATATCAGAGTTGCAGAAAAGAGAGGTCCCAATACCCCACCTTCAATCTCCCTATTATTAACACCTAACGTTAGTATATTTATTATAACTAGTGCATCGATATTGATATATTATTATTAACTCATGCCCACAGTTTATTCCAAGTTCCTTACTATTTCCCTACTGTCCTTCATCTGTCCCGATGTGGGGCTCCATCCCAGGACCCTGGGATCATGACCTGAGCCAAAAGCAGATGATTAACTGACTGAGCCACCCAGGCACCCCTGACCTTGACAGTTTTGGAGCAGTACTGGTTCTGCAGTTTATAGCATATCCTTCAAACTGGGTTTACCTGAGGCTTTGATCATATTTAGACAGAGCTTAGGGGTTTTAGGGAGGAAGACCACAGAGGTAAAATGCCATTCCTATCACATTGTATCAAAGTACATGCTCTCAACAAGCCTGTTGATGTTGACCCTGATCACCTGGCTGAGGCGGTGCTGGCCAGCTGTCTCCACTGTCAAGTTCCTCTTCTCCCTCTTGTCCACGCTGTACTCTCTGGAAGTCACTGTGCTCCTCACATACAGAGTAGGAAGGTAGGCTCTCTGCCTCTAGGGTAGAGTAGCTACATCAATGATCTGGAGCAATTCTGCAGAGATTTCTCTCTCTTCCCCCATTTACACATTTATTCAATCATTCATTTTTATCAGTATGGACTCATCAATACTTATTTTATCCTGTGGGTTATAATCCAATACTACATTATTTTATTGCTCAATGTTCCAGCTGTGGCCACTGGAAATCTCTCACAGTTGACTCCTGGGTCCTTTTGTCCTAACCCCATCATCATTGTTCTTTGCCTTTGGGGCACTTTCTTACTTTCTGGCACCAGGACATGCAAAAGGCTCATCCTGAATAGTCTCTGCTCCGGCCCTAGAATCAGCCATTTCCCAGAGAGCCCTAGTGGTAGTGGAAACCAAGATCTGGGCACTGGGTGGCAGTTTCTTTTTAAGGGATATTATTATATATCTGATTCTGCATCTTGTTTTTCTTATGAGAGTTTCCGTATCTGTGCAAAAAGATCAACCATATCATTTTAAACCTAAGTCCAACTTCTACCTCCCATCATATCATGAGATGCTGCCACAGTGGACTGTGTCCCTATATCACACAGGACAGTATCTATGGGCGAGGTCCTGTGCCAAATTATCTACGTGCACCGTCTCACTTTCTCCTCCCAGTGGTGCAGGAATTGTCATCCCCAAGTCACAAAGAGGGAAGTCAAGGCTGACAAGGGATCCTGCCCCGGGTCACAGTGCTCATTCAGGCATAGCACCTACAGTAGGTCTGAGGGGTTCCAGTGTCCACATGCTTACTCATTCCTGCCCCAAAGTCACCTGTGCATTTACAATCCAGTCACCTAGACCAGTAGTCCCCAAAACCACTTAAAGGACTGGGGACACTTTTTGATGATTCACACTAGTCTGCATCAAAGAACTGTAAGGGAAAACTTGTCAACTCCTCATAGATTTAGGTTTTTTTCACTTACAGGACTATCCTTTACCCTAAATTACATCTTATTTTTCTTTACTGGTATTAATGTCCTGGGGTTCTATGAAATACCAAGGGTTGGTTTAAATCTTGTTGTTATACTTGGGTAAGGTTAAAACTGGCCACCCTGTATTAGTCTCTCTCCTTGCAAACCCAATTTTTTAAAATTTAACTTTGAGCAGTCAGTGTCCTACAATCAAAATCTCGATTTCTCAGCTCGGCATACAAGGCACTTGGCCATCTTCTCCTGCACTTCCCCTCTGCCCCCAGCAATACCAAAGTGCTTTGAAAAACAAACTCATCATGTTCATAGTATAATTCCATCTCCCAGAATTACCTCCCTCAGCCCCTCGCTGGGCAAACAACTGACTAGGAACATTCTACTTCTGGGGCATCTAAAACTGGTAAAGCCTGGTTTAATGTCTCCTTGAATGCTTTCATTTTTAAATTATTCCCTAAGACAACTACTAAAAATAGCACAATTTGAGAATCAAAGAAAAAAACAGAGCCAACGGTTTATCCTAACAGCAGGGAAGAAGCACTGAGCTTGCCAGGAGGAGGACTGGCTCAAGAAGGCAAAATCCAGGGCTCTGCTCTCTGTCCGGGCACCAAGCCAATTATAGCAAACCTGAAACCTCCTGTGTCTGTGTTGGAAAGCTGCTCTGCCTATTACTCCTTAAGGAACTGCTGTGAAGAATCAAAAATAACCAACAAACCTTCAGGAATGTGCTCTGAAAATACTAAAATACTCAATACACCATTGTGGTAAAATGGCTGATATTCTATTTTGCAGGTTGTTCATGGGCCCTTTATTAATCGTGGACAGAGGAAGATTCAAACAAGCCACTGCTCCAAGAAGCAGTTTGTAATCCTCCTTTCCAGGGGCGCCTGGGTGGCTCAGTCATTAAGCGTCTGCCTTCGGCTCAGGTCATGATCCCAGGGTCCTGGGACTGAGCCCCGCATCGGGCTCCCTGCTCGGCGGGAAGCCTGCTTCTCCCTCTCCCACTCCTGCTGCTTGTGTTCCTTCTCTCATTGTGTCTCTCTCTGTCAAATAAATAAATAAAATCTTTAAAAAAAAAAAAAAAAAGAGTTGTAATCCTCCTTTCCTACTGTATCTGCAGTCCTTTAGGGTAAAAGTTACCAACGCTTAGGAGGCTGCATTTCAAGTAACAGTGACTAATGAGATAGGCAACTTGAAAGGAATTACCAAGTTGAAAGGACAGTCTATTTTAAACCCAGATCCACGGGCTTTCTCCATGGCCTTTGACATGACAGTCAACTCCCACAATTATTTTGCCTTGTTTAAAAAAAAAAAAAGTCCAAAATAGAACAACGTAAGACAAATGCCACTTATAAGAAACAAACACACTTTCAAAACCTCAAATGAAGGGACCTGAAAAAGGTCACTTCAGAACATGAATTATTTAACTCTCCTGCCCAGGTATTGATTTCCCACAGCGGCTTAACCTGAATACAGAGTACTGTAATGAAGGATGAAATAAAAAGGAACACCAGCACTGTATACTTCAAATTCTCAATTCTAAAATGTAACATGCAGAAATGCGGCTTCTTCCAACATGACCATTTGCAGCAAACTTAACCAAAGTTAGCTTAAGATAGACAGACTCACGGTGACAATCCGCTACAAAATAAACAGAGAACAAATGAGCTGGATGTGTACCAGCTTCCCCGCAGTGGGAGGCATATGAACACTTGTTATCCTGCACCATTTTACTCTGTGTAATACCTGTTTCAGTTGAAGGGTTTGGAAAGATCCTTCAGAGACAACAAATTAAAAGCCTGGCAGGAAGAGCACCCCACAGGAAGGCAGGGCAGCCACACACCGGGTTGTTCTGTTCTGTTCCGGTTGTTCGTATCACATCAATTGCACTTTCTTCAAACGCAAACCTGTTCTCATGGAGGCGTTTTCTCAACATCATTTCAGTGCTACCAAAACCTGGGTAAAACCTCCATGCAAAGACCGAAGGCTGATCGGTAAGACTTTGGCAAAAACAATTCTTCTTTTGTAGTTTTTCAGTTTCATTCTGCATTTTTAAAATGCCAGTCTTCACAGGGAAGGAAAAATCTTACACAGTGATTCTCGAGACAGAAGCAGCATCCCTACACTGCTATGAGTTATATGCATTTTCTCTATCCACTGTTGAAAAAGCTTAGAAATTTCTGGCCAGCAGATTCCTTCGAGACAGCTTATACTCAGTAACAAATGTCTTGAATCACAAAATAATTTATTTTCATAAGCCACATACTGTGGATACAAGAGTTGCAGAAAAAAAATTTAAAGCACAAGAAATGAAGAGATGAAACACAGCTAATCTCGCTTCTTGTGCCTACTTCCTCTTTCTCCCTAGTTCTCGAAGGTCATCATTAATGTTAATACATCTGTACATTTCGGGGCGCCTGGGTGGCTCAGTCGTTAAGCGTCTGCCTTCGGCTCAGGTCATGATCCCAGGGTCCTGGGATCGAGTCCCGCGTCAGGCTCCCTGTTCAGCGGGTAGCCTGCTTCTCCCTCTCCCCCCCCCCCCCCCCCCAGCTTATGTTCCCTCTCTGTGTTTCTCTGTCAAATAAATAAATAAAATCTTTAAAAAAAAAATACATCTGTACATTTCACAATTTCTTCCTTGCCAACATGGAAATACTCATAGCAATTCTTTTCCTAAGTTTCATCCACAATTTTTAGTTAACAAAGCAACTATAAAATACCTTAAATACGTTATTTATTTAATAATTACAAATGCATTTCAAAATACATTAGAATAGCCTACCTTTCCCAGTAGTCATGATTGTCGGGGATCTTGGTACAATACAAACACTGCTCTGAAAGCTATACCTACTCACAGCGACTTAAGCATCAGCCAACTCTCCACCCACACGACTTCTTCAGTGTGATCTGCACCAATGGCAACTGCCACCCTCTTCCAAAATAAAAGCCTGGACTATATATAAGTGATTGTTTTAAAAGGGGGACTGAGTGGGAGTTGAACCTTCTCCATCTGACTTTACTCATGTAGGAGAGCCTTCTTTAAAACTCGTATTAAAAAAATTTTTTAACTATGTGATTTTTCCCCTTGAAAAAACAGGGAAGAACATTCCTAACATAAACCTCAAGTAAGAAAAGTATCAAAAAAGCAAGCTTTACTTCCACACACAGGATGAAGCTGTCAGTTGCAGCTTAAGCTACTTAAACTGGTACCAGAAACAGTCTCTCTCAGGCTATTTTAGGTGGACTTGTCCTTATGAGAGTACAGTATGCTTGCTATAGCCTTATACCATATTATCCCTGGATCTGTGACTATGGAAACACTCTCCTAAGGTACTGAACCAGAACCCCAGACCTTACAATATCCAGAGTCTAATAAACAAGCAGGCGAGGGGATGGGAGCCCATTACCAGCACCTGACCCACTTACTCACAATTACTGTTTTTAGGCTACCCAAGATAATAATTGCTTGGCTTCTTAACAAAGAAGACACTCAATTCACCTTTAAATGAATGCTTTGTCCTAGCTACACAGGGCAACAATTCAAATCTTACCTAACAATTCAACACTGGTCTAGTTGCTTTCAGATTTGCACAGGTATTTCTCATTTCTAACTTAGAAATGACATCTAACATTTTTCAAATTACACAATTTTTTTAGTAGAAAAACATAAGGCAGAATGCAGTTGGCAGTAAAATGATGCTCTAGATACATGGATGTATTAGAGTTGATAATCTTATGATTATCTATTATTTGGTTTATAGTTTTGTCAGCAATCAATATTTTGACTTTTTCTTTAGCTACAGGTTTATTATGGAATTTTCACGGATTTAACCAGCATGATACTTTCATTCTTTCCTCATAAACATGTTAGCTTTGCTCAAGAAACTCAAAAGCATGCACATTTTTAACCAAACTAATGTCCATGGGCCTCACTTCAATCAAATCTAACTAAAGATCATTAAGTGGCCGCAGATAAAGGACACTGACTAGTCTATAATTACTGGCTCTTTCATGCTGAAAATCCAATTCGCCTGTGAGCATAAGCACATCTGCATGATTAAGAGAAAGACTTACATAGAAAATAATTTGCTTTTTGAAACCCATGGAAGGCAAAACTATAATTTTTGCTTCAAGGGGTTTGCTAATTATATGCAGATGGAAAAAGAGAAAAAGAAACATCTATAAAACAACATATTTTTAACTCCCATATTCTTGCCATTCAAAGCTGAAAGGCCTTTGGGTAACCTAGCAACAAAAAAGGATCCTGCAAAGATGAAGTGTTCTATTATAGATAGGACACTCCTTTCTAGTTGCTACTCAGCTGCTTTTCCATTACTGTTTTTTAGTCACAATTCTGCATTTAAAAAAAATTAAGTCCATGGGTTTTACATAAACATAATTACACATCTGAGAACAACCTAATTTTGAACATGTCAAGAAATAGAACCTGCGATGAAACTCATCTCTTCCCTACAAGTACTGCTGTAGGGAAGCAATAACTATAAGCAATAATGTAACTATTATTAGATTAATAGTTTCTTTCAACTTAGCTCAAATCCAGAGCTTTTCTTACTCAAAAGAAGTTACCATTCACAAGTAACAACAAAAAAAACCCGACAAATTTCACAAAAACTAAAAACTTTTAAATACCAACCAAGTAAAAAAAGACAATCAACAGAACAGAGAAAAATATTTGCAAATCATGTATCTGGTAAGAGTCTTATGTCCAGGATATATAAAGAATTCTTATAGCTCAAGAACAAACAAACACCAATTTAAAAATGGGCAAAGAACAGCAATCGGACAAGGAAAAGAAATAAAAGGCATACAAATTGGTAAGGAAGTAAAGCTGTCATTATATGCAGACATGACACTATACAAAGAAAACTCTCAAGACTCTCCCCCCACCCAAAAAAACTATTAGAACTTATAAATGAATCCAGTAAAGTTTGCAGGATACGAAATTAGTATACAGAAATCTGTAGCACTCCTATACACCAAAACACAGTAGTAGAAAATGAAATTAAGAAAACAATTCCATTTGCAATTGCACTGAAAGGAAAAAAATACCTAGGAATAATAAACTTACAGAGGTGAGGACCTGTACTCTGAAAACTAAGACACTGATAATAGAATCTAAGATGACATAAACAAATGAAAAGATATACCATGCTCATTCATGGATTGAAAGAATTAACACTGTTAAAATGTCCATATTACCCAAAGCAACCTATAGATTCAATGTAACTCCTGTCAAAATACCAATAGCATTTTTTCACAAAATTATAATAATCCTAAAATTTGTATGGAGCAACAAAAGACTCTAAACTGCCAAACCAACCAGGAAAAAGCAGAACAAAGCTGGAGGTATCACAATTCCAGATTTAAAGATATACTACAAAGACAGGCTAGTCAAAACAGTATGGTACCAGCACAAAAACTGAAACATAAATCAATGGAACAGAGAACCTAGAAATAAACCTATGTTTATATAGTTAATTAATCTATGACAAAGGGAGCAAGACTATATGATGGGGAAAAGACTGTCTTTTCAATGTCTTTCAGTGTTGGTCCTAAAACTAGTATTATACTATATGTTAACTGGAATTTAAATAAAAACTTGAAACCACCGGGGGCACCTGGGTGGCTCAGTCGGTTAAGCATCTGCCTACAGTTCAGGTCATGATCTCAGGGTCCTGGGACAGAGCCCCCCCTTTTTTTTATTTTAGGATTTTTTTTTAAAGATTTTATTTATTTATTTGACAGAGAGAGACACAGTGAGAGAGGGAACACAAGCAGGGGGATTGGGAGAGGGAGAAGCAGGCCTCCCACCGAGCAGGGAGCCCAAAGCGGGGCTCGATCCTAGGGCCCCGGAACCATGACCCGAGCCGAAGGCAGATACTTAATGACTGAGCCACCCAGGCGCCCCTTTTAAGGCTCCCTGCTCAGCGGGAAGCCTGCTTCTCCTTCTCCCTTTGCCATTCACCCCTTCCCCCCACTTGTGCTCTCTGACTCTCTCTGTCAAATAAATAAAATCTTAAAAAAAAAAAAACAACTTGAAATTACAAAATAAATGGTGTTGGGAAACTGGACAGCTACCTTCAAAAGAATAAAACTGAACCACTTTCTTAAACTATGCACAAAAATAAACTCAAAATGGATTAAAGACCTAAATGTGAGACCTGAAACTATAAAACTATAAAGAAAACATAGGCAGTAATTTCTTGGACATCAACCTTAGCAACATTTTCATAGATTATTTTTGCTTTTGTTCCTCTTGTAGTCTATCAGGATTACATCAAAATAGAAAACTTTTGTACAGCAAAGGAAACCATCAACAAAAACAAAAAGGCAATCTACTGAATGAGAGAAGTATCTGCAAATGCTTTATGCAATACAGAGTTAATATCCAACATATATAGATAACTTATACAACTAAACACCAAAAAAACAAACAATCCAATTAAAATATGGGCAGGAACCTGAATAGACATTTTACCAAAGACATATAGATGCCAAGAGACACATGAGAAGATGCTCAACATCACTGATCGTCAGGGAAATATGCAAATCAAAACCATAATTAGATATCTATCACCTTACACCTGTCATATGGGTAGAATCAAAAAGATAAGAAATAACAAGTGCTGGCAAGTATGTACAGTGCACTGTTGATGGGAATGTAAATGTGTGCAGCCACTGTGGAAAATAATTTGGAGGTTCCTCCAAAAATTAGAAATACTGTATGATCCTAGTAATTCCACTCCTGGGTATTTACCAAGACAAAACAAAAACACTAATTCAAAAAGATATATGCACCCCTATGTTTATTGTGGCATTATTTAAAATAGCCAAGATATGAAAGCAACCCAATTGTTGAATGGATAAAGGTGTGTGCGCGCACGCACGCATGCGCACACACACATACACACAACAGAATAATACTCCGCCATTAAAAAGAATGAGATATGGGGCGCCTGGGTAGCTCAGTCAGTTAAGTGACTGCCTTCAGCTCAGGTCACAATCCCAGGGTCCTGGGATCAAGCCCCACGTCAGGCTCCCTGCTCAGTGGGGAGTCTGTTTCTCCCTCTCCCTCTGCCTCTCCCCCCACTTGTGCTCCCTCTCTTTCGCTCTCTCAAATAAAATCTTAAAAAAAAAAAAAATGAAATCTTGCCATTTGTAACAGCATAAATGGACTTAAAGGGTATTATGCTAAGTGAAACAAGTCAGAAAGACAAATACCATATGATTTTACTTACAAGTGGAATCTAAAAAACAAAACGAATGAATGGACACAGAAACAAAAAGGAGAACCAGACTCATAAATATAGAGAACAAACTGATGGTTGCCAGAGGGGCGGGGAGTGGGAAAATGGCCAAAATGGGTGAAAGGGAATGGAAGGAACAGGCTCCCAGTCAGGGAATGAGTTAAGTCACAGGGATGAAAGGCACAGCATAAGGAATAGCGTCAACGGTACTGTGAAAGTGCTGTATGGTGACGGATGGTGGCTACACTCTTCAACAGACAGAGCTGTGGAATCACTATGCTGTGGACCTGAAACTATTGTAACACTGTGTGTCAACCATACTTCAATTAAAAAAATAAATAAAAACACAAACAACCCTTCAAACAAAAAAAGGACAAAGGAACTCAATAGAGATTTTTCCAAAGAAGATCTACAAATGGCCAACATGCACATGAAAAAAATGCTCAACATCATTAGTCATTAAGGAAATGCAAATCAGAGCCATAATGACAACACTTCACACCCACTAAGATGGCTATAATCAAAGAAACAGACAGTAACAAGTATTGACTTAAATACGAATAAACTACAACTCTCACACATTGTTGGTAAGAATGTAAAATGGCGCAGCCACTTGGAAAATAAGGTGCCAGTTAGGCAAAGGTTAAACACAGTGTTACCACAGGAGCCAACAATTCTACTGCAAGGTATATACACAGGTGAAATGAAAACATCTCCACATAAAAACTTTCAAATATTCATAGTACCATTGTTCACAAGAATCAAAAAGTAGAAACAACCCAAGTGTTCGTCAACTGATGAGTGGATACACATAAGGAGATATATCTATACGCCGGTGAAGTATTATTCAGCCATAAAAAGGAATGAAGTACTGATACACGGGTGAATCCTGAAAACATTATGCATACGTAAAAAGCCATATGTTGTATGACTGCATTTATATAAAATGTCCTGAAAAGGCAAATCCCTTGAGACAGAAAGTAGGTGGTCAGGGACTAGGAGGAGAAGGAAATTGGGAGTGCTAATGGTCATAAGTATTCCAGAATATAAAAATATTCTGGAATTAGATAATTGCACAATTTTGTGAATATACAAAAATATACACTTTAAAAAAGCAAATTTTTGGTATAGACTTGTCTCAATATTTAAAATATGCTGATAAGTCCCCCCAAAATAATCCAACACTCACTTCTAATAAAAATTTAGATAAATAGGAATAGATGAGAACTACCTCAACATCTTGCTAAAGAACATCTACAAAAAAACCTACAATTAACATCACACTTAGTTGTGAAAGACCTAAGACTGGGAACCAGATAAGGAGGTCTACTCCCACCACTTAGACTTTATGTAGAGGAGGAAATTCTAGCCAGTGCAATAAGGCAAGAAAAAGAAATAAGTATATAAATCTGAAAGAGATAAAACTACTCCTACTTGCAGATGATTTGTCAATCTATGCAGAAAATGCCAAGGAATCTACAAAGACATAGAGAACTAACAGGAAACTTCAGAAAGGTCATAATCTACCCACATAAGCAGCATACTGAAGAAAGCAGAGGGTGGAGAGTTGAGAATAAGTAGAGCAGTCAATGGTCTGACATGCAGAGGAGGTCAAAAACTGGTTATACTGGGAGTCAGTGAACCAGAAAAACAAAAATCAGAATAGGGTTTTCTTATGTTCCAACTGCAGTTTCTCTATGCTATCTAAATGTTCAAGGACTCAAGCAAAGAAGGAAATTAGGTGGTTTGCTTTTGACAGCTACTGAACATCTCACCAGTCTCTCGAAGTTACCATAAAGAGACTGAACTTATTTGGGTTAAGAATTCTAAAATCTTTATACATACCCCTTTAGGTGATTCTGTTTTGGTTCTAACAATTAAAAAGTAATACTACATATAGACAGCAAAAAGCTGAAATTTTAAGGCCTCCAGTAAGTCTTGAATTAAGATTTCCTTACCATCTGCTATTTTTAACACAGATGCCTAAAAGAACCGTCTTCATTCTTTACCTTTACCACATATACATATATGGATATGCAGCGGCAGTATTTACAGCACATGGAGGTCTAGCACAAAATGTTGCTGTGACACACCTAAAGCCACAGGATTTTAATACCCTTGATTAAATCATGTGTGTTGTGCTCATTAAAACTCAGAGTATACAAACACTCTCCTGGGTAAGGCCTCCAGCAGGGGTGTGGTCCTTCTCCCCAGTGCCAGTATTATAATCAGATTCTGTTTCACAGTTATGATTTATAACACAGGCTATAAAGCACAAACTCACTTCTCAGCCCCCACCACCAGTACCTCTTTACCTGGTACTTTCTACCTTGGTACCAACAAGTTTTAAACTGGGAAACCACACAAACTACACAAATAAACACCCATACACACACAGAATTAAAAGCACATGTGTGGCATCTGGCTGGGAAGCCCTGCCCTTGTACTCCATCAACGCCACTCATCACAGGAACACAACTCCACAGCCAGAGTTCTGGTTCTAGCTCTACCAGGGACCCACTGTAAAGCACATATGAAAGTATATATACAAAAGTAGGGGGCACCTGGCGGGCTCAGGCACTAGAGTGTGTGACTCGACCTCAGGGTTGGAAGATCAAATCCCACGTTGGGTACAAAGATTACTTAAAAATTAAATCTTAAAAAAAAAAAATGTAGAGGGCAATGTACAGAAGTTATGCCATGATAAAATTACAAATTATACAGTAACAGACAAATGAATTGTTAAGTGAATATGAAAAAATGAACACTGATTTACTGGTGATTGCAGAATTACTGTAAATACTCTTTTTTTGCCCTTTTAATATTATGTTTCTATAAACACACGGAAGAGAAATAAGAGGGCTTAATGAAAGCATGTTTAGAATTCTTTAAGCAGTCTTTAAGAAACATACCATGCAAAGACAAATTCCTTACTGATAATGATAGGTACACAGCAGAGCAGGACTTAAAAGACCTACATCCTGTCCCCTGCTCAGCCCTTACGTACTAGGAGCGACATTCCCCAAAGTGACAACCGGTTTTTATGACTTCAAGATTTTCAAAATTCAACAGCTATGCTGTGACCTAAGATCCCTAGCAATTCAGAAATTGCTATGATACAATGATGTATGTAAAAAGTTAGAAAAAGTTCTTGGTGGCAACTGCTTTGTGAGGACTTCACTCATACACACTTATACACCAAATTCACTTGTCTTTTCTTCACCTTCTGGAATCACAAGAAATATCCACGTGCTCAACCACCACAAAGTATAGTCAAAGGAATATAAGTACCAGAAACATTAAGTCACAATTCAAGTCTCAGTCATTATTTTATTTATTTGACAATATTTACTGCATACCTATACCACATGCCAGGGACCTTTTGAGGCACTAAGGATAAAGAAGGGAATAATACAATGTTCTTGCCCCCAAGAATAAACACATTATTTTGCAGCAATATGCGGCAAGAAAGAACATTAAACACAACGAAGGCACAGAGTTCCCATAGGACATCGGATGTGCTATACTGGCTGGCCTTGGTAATGAAGTGTGTCTGCAGTCAAGGGCTGGATGGAATGAGGAGGAGGGCCATAGACACACCCAGGGCACAAATGTTTCAAACAGAAAAAGTCATAAGCGCAGAGGCCCTGAAGCAGGAGAAGCCTGGAATGTTCAAAATTAGCAAGGAGGTCAATGGGACGGGAGCCAAGAGAACTCTGGGGAAGAACATCGGATGACATCAGAATGGTGGTCAGCACCAGATTGTGCGCAGGGCCTTGTGGGCCATGGTGAGCCACTGATCTCGAAAACCTCTGGAGGATTCTGAACCGGGGATTAACATCACATCAATTACATCCTAAAAGGATTACTCTAGGGGTGCCTGGCTGGCTCAGTCGACAGAGCATGCGACTCAATCTCAGGGTCATGAGTTGGAGTTCCCCACTGGGCGTGGCGCCCTACTTAAAAATTTTTTTAAAATTTAAAAATAATAAAAATTAAAGGATTACTCTGCTGTGTGAAAAACAGCTTTTAGGTGCTTGGGGAGAGTAACAGCAAGGACACTGGTCAGGCGGCCAGTGCGAGAGCAAAGGTAGAAGACTACAAGCACTTGCACTAGGAGAAGAGTGGTGGCTACAGTCAGAATGCCTGGGATCCAAAGAGAAAGTCAGCGACAACCCCACCGTTTCTGGCCTGGGAAAGTGGGTAAATGGAGGTAAGTCTTCAGACCTAGAAACTCTCCTCGAGATATCAAATTCAGCTGTTCAGAACTAGCCTAAGTCTTACTGACCTAAAACTGAAAAGGCGATAATAGAATGATTGCTTTTTCTACTCACCGTTTGCTGACTGTATCATGTTTCCAGATTTTTGGACTTCATCAAATTTTGTAAAAATTACATTCAACCTGTATGAAAAAAAAATACATGTGTATATATAGAAACTATTAACTATCACCGTTTACAGTCAATTATATTAAAACACTAATGTGAAGCTGAGTCACACACCCCCCAAAAAAAAATCAAGGATACAAACCCACCTAATAACAAAAACAGTAACTATATTAATAACATTAGTAACAGCCAACAATAATCGAGCACTTATTACAGACTAAGCACTGACTTAGGACTCTCTCTGAAAGATCTCAATTAATCCTTACAGTAGCCATATACAAGATTATTATCATCCCCATTTTACAGATGAGGAAATCAAGCCCAGATAACTTCCTTATAGGGTAACATGGTGAGTTCGGGTGGAGATGGCAGCCCTGAGAGTAAGAATCCAGAGCGCATATTCGCAGGCACTATATTAAATGGACTGACCGCTCTACACAAAATGTATACATTATGAAAAGCATGTTTCTCCTATTTCTGTCTAAGCACAGACTGGTGATTACTTAGGATAAAGATTTTCAAAATGCACTGACATTACAATATAAAGGCTTTTCTGTGACTTCTGCTGAATTAAAAAATGCTATAAATAATTTCTCCAGAAACAAACACTGTGACTAGATGATCTTTAACTGAAAAAAACCTACATAACATTTATTTTCTATTAATGGATCAATGTCACCTTGACACTGAAATTGAAACAAAACCCCTTAACCAGTCAAAATATTCCATCCTAAGTGACACCAGTAATGAGAGAAAAATTGGGGGTAGGGTGGAGTGAAGGGGTTGCTCTGGTAGAAGTCAAGAAAAAACTAGGCTTTCCAAAGCAAAACACAGGTACATTGGAGTAAGTGTAAAGGCTAAGAGTCCAAAGCAATGTACTCCTGCGTTCAAACCCACACCACCCATTTCAGGGACCAGACTAGAAACTGCTTACAAACTGTCCTGTCATACAAGCTCTAATTAGTTCAAACATGTTTGTCTTTTCTTCGCAACTAGAATGGACTCTCCTTCAGGATAGGGATGGGAACTATATAACACTATGTCACGCAGGAGCGTGACATCACCGTGTAAATCCTGTTCCTGCCCTCACTACGGAAACTAGGTATGTTCTGGCCTCCATTCATCCATGGTTCATTCACTGAGTCCAGCACTGAGCTGGCCAGATGCTGAGTGTGTAAAGTTCTTAACTTCTGAAGCCTCTATTTCATTCTTTTCTACTCAGAATGTCACATCCTAAGTGACAGGGGAGCCAAAAGGACACATGAGCAAAGAGAGGTAAAACGAAGGGGATGGGATGAAGGAGCCTGACATCCTGTCTCTCCCCCAGTCCCGTTCCATGGCAGGTTATCGATCTTTTCTGCCCATCTTTCCACCTACGCCCAGATGTAGCCTCAAAATCCTTCTCAAAGCCTCTCTAGGCGGCCACTACCAATTAATCAAAGTTGGCACTGAATTACAAAAATCTTATTCGTCATCTCAGGACCAGATGGGAGTAAAACTCACTTTCATATCCAGAGGTTACTAAAGATCTGGAAAAATGCCTTAGAATAAATTTCTTATGATGTTTCCATCACCTTCCCTCTTAAAAGCACCAAAGATCTCCAGTGGCTTACAAAGAGCACAAATAATATCACTACACAGGTTGCCGCGGCATGCCCTGACCAACTTATCACTTTATTGTGTCACAACTACACCCTCTGACGTGAGCATGCCTGCAAGTTTGCAAGTTAGGAACAAGGTATACCTCTCGCCTGGCTGGTCCTAAAATTCCTGCCAGGGGCAAGAATTTCATCCATTGTTGGTAAAGTAGTCACCATTTTCAATGTCCGCTGTGGAAGAATCTGCAGATGCTCTTTGTCTGTGGTAATGTCTACTCACTGGGGCCCCATTACCCTCAACTACAACAAGCTACCCACAAGCTGGCCCAAACAACTAAGTGTGAAAATGCTAAAAAGATTACTATTTTTTGGTACCTGCACTTGAATTCAGAATTCCCTCAGGCGGTGTGCCTTTCCCTCTACTTACACTTAGGGCTCACTAGCTGCCTCATTCTCTGCTCAGCAATGTCTATACAGGGGCTCCTAAGAAGGTTACACCTCAAGAGATCAGCAACCTGGCTTCAGGACAGTCTAGCACCAACAAAGACTTCCTGAGGAATGGCTTTTGCCTTGAGCTCTGAACACAGCAACACGAAATGCCTCTCTGGGACCAACGAATTTGCACAAACCCAGAAGGGTGAGTTTTATACATTCAAAGACACTGAATATATAACTAATGATTACTCTCCGAAGCCACCAACTTTTTTTTCACTTTTTAATTTTAAATCTCTGGATCTCAAATTTAAATTTTGACAAATAACCAATACAATTTTCCCCTGGTTTTTCTGAGTTCAAAATTTATATTCAACTCTGCAATCCAACTGGCATTTATTTTACTGTTAAGATCTAGATCTAATTATTCCTTCCTAGAATATCTTATAAATCTAGGGGCGCCTCAGTGGCTCAGTTGGTTGGGCATCCGACTCTTGATTTCAAAGCTCAGATCATGATCTCAGGGTCATGAGCTCAAGCCCCATGTGGGGCTCCATGCTGGGTGTGGAGCCTGCTCAAGATTCTCTCTCTCTCCCTCTCCCTCCCAACCTCCTGGCTCAAAATTAGATAGACAGATAATTTTTAAAAATTACAATTTCGTAAAAGCAAATACTAGTAGGCTCACAATCATCAAGCCCCACCCATACACTCAGACCTTTTGACTTTTTAGTCCACTACTCTTCAATATGAGCAGATAACCAAGCATTCAAAGATACATGAGTAAAGTTTTTAAAGTGAAAGAGACCAAGATGAACAAACACATACTCCAAAATCACAACACAGAGGAAAGAAGAGGCAATGAGAAGTTTTAAAAATATATCATTAATACTTCCAAAGAGATAAAGAAAATACTGCAATTATAAAAGCTAACAGGGAAGGAGCCCTTCAAAATGACAGAATAAGGACCCCTAAAAATCTGCTCCTCCAAAGCAGCCAAGAAAACATTGGCAAAATCTATCAAAATCAAGTTTTTCAGGCTCTGGAAATTAAACAAAGGCTGGCAACAATCCAAGGAGCATTCTTCAAGAAAAACGGCTACTCTTGCTAAGGATAACAAGTTTTTCACTGTTTTGCTGTGTCTTACTTCCATCTCCGACTCACTAGCTAAAAATCAACAGCCTCACAATCACGACAGTTTGAAAACCAGAAGCCTTGAAGCCACTGGAAGGAACTGACCAAGTTTGGAGCACCACAAAAATCCCCATTTCAAGAGAACTGTAATTATTTCGCCTGTCTGGCATATCCCAGAATCCCCATTCACAGGGTTTTATTTTACCTGATTCATAGCACACTTAGTGGGAGAGCCTCTTTTCCCTGAAGCCATGATTAAAAAGAATCACCAACAACTGTTTAACATGGCAGCCACCCAAGATGATAAAACTGGAGCAGAAACACTGACCAAAAAACTTACAAAGAAAAATAGAGAATATATTCACAGGGAACTTTGAAAAAATCTGACATATTCCTGGGAATCTGGAAGGCTACGCATATATGTGCGAGACTGTAAGAAAGTCTGAGGAAAGACCTAAGAAGACACTAAGGTCTCATGTCTGACTGACTTTGAGGCTCTGCACAAGCAAACAATAAAGGGGAAGGCAGAGATGTATAAACTGCCTGCCAGGACACTGAAAACATTCCTCAACATACACAGACAGCCCTTCAGCAAAGGCTATGAGATTTACTGGTTGAAGGCATTCAAGGAAATCTCTGTCTAATCATTAGCCGAACACTAAGCTAATCAAGCAGAGATTGCAGGAGCCATACACATCAAAAAAAAAAAAGAAAGAAAGAAAAACAGACTTTATGGAATTAGTTCCGGAAAATCACTTAAGAAACAACAAATCTGGAGAAAGAGCAAATGTGATTTCCAAAGTTGTCACAAGAGATTATTGTAAATGACCAGTTTTAGCTGGTCAAGTATAAAAAAATTGTACATGTAAAGAAACAAGAAAATATGGCCCATACAGGGGAAAAAAAACTAGTCAAAGAAACTATCCTTAAAGGAAGCCCAGACAATGAACTTACTAGATGAATACTTGAAATCAACTATTAGAAATATGTTGAAAAAACTAAAGGAAAGTATAAGAACAATGTGTCACCAAATAGAGACTATCAATGAAGAAGTCGAAAACATAAGAATCATAGAGAAATTCTAGAAATGAAAAGTACAAAAACTGAAATAAATTCACTAGATGGGAGCGTCTCGCTGGCTCGGTCAATAGAGAATGCAACTCTTCATTTCTAGGTTGTGGGTTAAAGCCCCATGTTGGTATAGAGATTACCTAAAAAAATAAAACCTTTTAAAAAAAATTCTTAAGAGGGTTCAACAACAAATTTTTGCTGGGGGAAGAAAAAAGCTGCAAATTTGAAGATCAATAGACAATACCCTGTCTGAGAAACAGAATAAGAACAGAGCCTAAGAGTTCATGTTCTTATAATACCAACGTACCAACATACACATAATGAGAATACCAAAAGAAGAGGAGAAAGAAAAAAACGACAGAACATGTGGAGAAATAATGGCCAAAAAATTCATTTATATAAATTTTAATCTACATGTTCAAGAAGCTCAACAATCTTCAAATAGGGTAAACTTAGAGATCCTAACCTAGACATAAGAGAAACAAGCTGTGGGAAGAAAAGACAAAGAAAATCTTGAACGCAACAACAAACAAGTCAGGAAACAGATGTTGGTGAGGATGCCGAGAAAGGGGAACCCTCCTACACTGTTGGTGGGAATGCAAGCTGGTGCAGCCGCTCTGGAAAACAGTATGGAGGTTCCTCAAACAGTTAAAAATAGAGCTACCCTACGACCCAGCAATTGTACTACTAGATATTTACCCCAAAGATACAGATGTAGTGATCCAAAGAGGCACCTGCATCCCAATGTTTATAGAAGCAATGTCCATAATAACCAAACTATGGAAAGAGCCAAGATGTCCACTGACAGATGAATGGATAAAGAAGATGTGGTGTGTATATGTATGTGTTTGTGTGTGTGTGTGCGCGCGCACGCATGGAATATTACCCAGCCATCAGAAAGGATGAAATCTTACCATTTACATCAACGTGGATGGAACTGGAAGGTATTATGCTGAGCAAAATAAGTCAATCAGAGAAAGACAATTATCATATGGTTTCACTCATATGAGGAATATAAGAAACAGCACAGAGGATCATAGAGGAAGGAAGAGAAAACGGAATGGGAAGAAATCAGAGAGGAAGACAAACCATGAGAGACTTAACTATGGGAAAGAAACAGAGTTGCTGGAGGGGAGGGAGGTGGGGGGGAATAGGGTAACTAGGTGATGGGCATTAAGAAGGGCACGTAACGTGATGAGCACTAGGTATTACATGCAACTGATAAATTACTAAACACTACATCTGAAACTAATGATTCACTACATGTTGGCTAACTGAATTTAAATAAAAAAAGAAAGCAACAACAGAAGTCACTTATCAGGTACAAAAAATATCCTCAATAAGATAATTTCTCATTAAAAAAAAAGTGGAGAACAGGTGGCAGTGGGATGACATATTCAGTCTTGAAATTTAAAATCTCAACAAAGTATACTTCAATAATTTGAAAATAAGCAAGCAAATACGTACATACATAAAATAAAACATAAAAAGCTCAACCAAGAATTCTACATGCAACAAAATTATCCTTCAAAAATGAAACAGAGAATCTTCTCTGGACCAAAGATATTTCAGTCTTTACATGAAGTCATACTACCAATATAATGAATTGCAGACTCTGAGTGGGGGGAGATGAAGGAGATGAAGGAGAATTTAAGACATTCCTAGATAAACAAAAAAATTAGACAAGTCCTTCAGCTGGAAATGAAAGAAGACCATACATTAGCCCGAATCCACATGACAGTATAAAAAACACCAGTAAAAGTAACTACAAAGGTAAACATAAAACCTAGGTAAATGTAACAGATAGTATAAATGTATTTTTTGTTGTTTTTAACTTTTTTCTTGTCCTACATGACTTAAAAGGAAACTACATAAAGCAAGAAGTATAAAACTGTGTGTATTGGTGGTCTGTAATATACAAAGATGTATAGATAAACACAGCAGAAGAAACAAGGGGAGAAAACAGAACTGTGTAAGACTAAAGTTGTTTTTTTTTTTTTAAGATTTTATTTATTTATTTGTTAGAGAGAGCGAGTGTGGGCGAGAGAGAGTGAGCAAGGGTACAAGCAGGGGGAGCTGCAGGCAGAGGGAGAAGCAGGCTTCCCGCTGAGCAAGGAGCCTGATGCAGGACTCGATCCCAGGACCCTGAGATCATGACCTGAGCCGAAGGCAGACGCTTAACCGACTGAGCCACCCAGGCGTCCCAAGGGTAAAGTTTTTAATACTGAAATTAATTAAGGGTAATAATTCTAACTAGGTGTTTATAAGTTAAGATGTCAACTGAAATCCCCAGAGCAAACACTAAGAAAATAAAACAATACAAAAACACAGAATAACAACTGCTGGCACTGCTGGCAGGAATGCAAAACGGTGCATCAGCTATGGAAAACAGTATGGTGGTTCCTCAAAATATTAAACACAGCAGCGTGTGATCCAGCAAATCTACTTCTGAAATCTAACCAAAAGAACTGAATGCAGGGACTGTAAGAGAGACCTGTATATCCACTTTCACAGCAGCATTATTCACAATAGCCAAAAAGTGGAAGCAAGTGTCTATCAACAGAGGAATGGAGCAACAAAATGTGATATATACATACAGTGGAATTTTATTCAGCAATACAAAGGAATGACTCATGGTATACTGTGGTTGAACTTGGAAGATACTGTGGTAAGTGAAAGAAGGCAGTCAAGAAAAAGTTACATTTTGTGTGATTTGCATGAAATGTCCCAAAACAGACAAATCCATACACATAAAAAGTAGACTAGTGGTTGCCAGGAACTAGGTAGAAGGAAGGAATAGAGAGTGACTGCTGACGGATACAGGGATTCTTTTCGAATGTTCTAAAACTTGATAGAAGTGACAGCTACACAACTTTCTGAATATACTAGAAACAACTGAATTGTTCACTTTAAAGGGTATATAGTAAATTATAAAAATACGAAAATTATGGTGTAGGAATATTTCAAGAAGGCTCTTATTCAAAAAACAGAAACAGAATGCTATAAAAAGGGACCATACAATTGGAAGAGAAAGGAAAAATTTTTAAATCAAATACCCAATATCCAAGTGGTCATAATATAACTACAATATTTATAAATATAACTTTTATATGTATATGCTTATATTTATAAATACAATAGTTATATTTCTAAAGTACCTTGCTCAGAAAGACATGAGGTTCCAGATAGAAAAGCCCTCCAAGCGCACCACACAAAAAATGAAAATGGTCCCATACAAGACCCATCAACCATAATGTTTCAGACAAAATCAAAGTTACCTACATAGGATGAAGAATCAGAACGGATTTAGAATTCTCAGTAGAAACACTGAAAGCTGGAACGACTCAATGGAGCACTGGCTTTAACATTTACACTGAGGGGAGCCTGGGTGGCTCAGTCGGTTAAGCGTCTGATTTCGGCTCAGGTCATGATCTCCGGGTCCTGGGAGTGAGCCCCGTGTTAGGCTCCCCCACTGTCTGCTTGTCCCTCTGCCCCTCCCACTGCTCGCTCTAATAAATGAGATCTTAAAAAAAAAATTAATTTTAGCCACCAGACAGACAAGACTCAAATAACAACCAAATGCATGGCCCAAAAGCAAAATTCTGGCTCCTCCAAAGTAAAGCAGATGAAAGGGCAAATCTCTTCCCACCTGTGAAATGGAAAAAGGAGCTGTGCCACAAAGCATATTATTGATCTTAATGTTTATGTCACTTAGCTGATACTATCAAGGCATTTTTTTCATCACATATTTCCTAGAGATATAATTAATCTTCTCAAACACAGCACTCACTCAATGGACAAACTCTTAAGAGGGCAGCATTTTATTTCAGGATGCAAGTTTCAGAAAGCACCACGCATGGGGCACCTAGGTGGCTCAGTCATTAAGAGTCTGCCTTCTGCTCAGGTCATGATCCCAGGGTCCTGGGACTGAGCCCCACATCGGGCTCCCTGCTCCTCCCTCTCCCACTCCCCCTACTTGTGTTCCCTCTCTTGCTGTGTCTCTGTCAAATAAATAAATAATAAAATCTTTAAAAAAAAAAAAAAAAGAAAGAAAAGAAAGAAAGAACCACGCATAACCCACGCTACTTTATTAGTCCTGTGGCATCATGCTAGGCTGAAAATCTGTGATGCTCACATAACAGCAAAATAGATATATATAAATGACGAACAGAAGTCTAGAATGTTCAAGTATTCCCGTCAACCAGTTGGAGCCACAAATAGCAGACAATGAATTTCCAAACAACGGCAGGATTCTTCCAAAGTTTCATTCCATTTGCACGTGTTCCTGACAAAATCAAAATAAAGGTGGCAGCCAGAGGCTCTGACCCTCACAGTGCTAGGTAAGTGTCTTGTAATAAATACAAAGAAACACGAAGTTTTGGCCTCTTTCACCAGAGTAATGCCTTTTTTTTTTTTTTAACATTTATTTATTTGAGAGAGAGAGAGAGATAGCAAGAGCAGGAACATAAGCAAGGGGAGTGGGAGAGGGAGAAGCAGGCTTCCCGCCGAGCAGGGAGCCCAACGCAGGCTCGATCCCAGGACCCTGAGATCATGACCTGAGCCGAAGGCGGACGCTTAACAACTGAGCCACCCAGGCGCCCCCAGAGTAATGCCTTTGAAGCACCAACAGCCTCCTTTTCCAGGCACTGTGCCCACCAGAGTTTTATGGCGACAGCCGGGAAGCATCTGGGCCCATTTCCTTAGGACTACCCTCTGCATATGGTCTACAAATTTTAGGAAGGATTTTAGGTCACATGAGAGATCAGAAACCTCATTCCCATTCACAGAAGACCAAATTCTGCAGCTTCATTTAAAAAAAAAAAAAAAAAGGGAGGGTGGTGGTATAAAATCCCATCACTGGGAGGCTGAAGGAGAAGGTTCTAGCCCCAGCTCTGGTTGGCATTACCTGCCCCCTGGAGCCTTACCTAAATCGCCTTCTGTGTTGGGGTCCCCAAGTCCACACCCAGGTTTAATGACTGGCTGGGAGGACTCAGGGCTCGGCACACATTCACACTCACAGCTATCACTATCGTAACTTAGGACACTCCAAGAAACCAGCAAAGGGAGAAGGTACATGGGGTGAGGTCTGCAGGAAAGCAGGCACAAGCTTCCTAGAGCCCCTCCCAGTGGAGTGGAATCACAGAAGACATGCTTAACATCCCCAGCAACAAGCTGTGATAATCACAACACGTGCGCCGTGCTGTCTCCCAGGGCACTGCTGGGCTGGTCATACAGACACTCCCTGGGGTAGCATTTACCAGCATGCCAGACTCCCAGAAAGAAAGCAGGTGTTCAGTGTAACACACACTGCTAGGGCACAGTGAGCCACTCTTGCCCACTCTTTTGGGAATGGGAAGCCCCCAGATCAAAGCTTCCAGCCGCCAGCCCAGGGCCAGCATTGCAAGCCGGCCTCCCCAAGGACAGCAGTCTCCTCTGAGCACTTATCTCTCCAGATCTCAGTGTCACCATGTCACCTCCCAGGTGTACAGGCTTGCTACAGCAGCCTTCAGACAGGACAAGTGAGATGGTCTGCTCACGGCCTAGGGCTACCGTGAGCTACACAGCCTGCTTAGGCCACCCCTGGAGCAGGAAAAGGCTTCACTGCTCACAGCCTGTCTTCCCAACGATGATGCTGACGTCATGAGTAAACAGCCCTCTCCCTCCAGCCCTGCTCTCCCTGCTCACCTGGGCCCTCCAATTTTCCCTAGGACACTGTAGGGTTTTTGTCTTTAAGTTCGCCTTTCTCCTAAGTATTCTCCCATATACTCAAAAATAAGAAAGCTGAGGTTCATAAAACACAGGAACAAAATAAGTCTATTCTCACAGATCACCTGTTATAAAAAACATGAAAACAGTTTTATCCCCATCTAATAATCTTGCACACAGCTCAGGGGACATCATGAGAGCAACCCTGGGGTCAGACAGGACTCTCAACAACACAGAGTATAGCCCTACCTGCCTGCTCACAGAACCCTTACTTTAGGGTAAGGGGCCCGCTTCCATCATAGCAAATTAAGGGACATCAAGACAGAGGACTCCAGTATATTTCAAAATCCCAACCCATATCTGGACTCCCAATATTCTGTAAACTCTTATGAAATGGGGCAGAGAAAATTAAAAGGGGAGCCAGGAGAACAGGGCTTCTCTCTGAGCTCTGACTCATGCTGTGTGCTCTCCCAAGTCACTTCATGTCTCTGGGCCTCTGCTGTCTCCAGGGACACGGTGACAGGCTCAGACAAGCTGCTCCAGAAGCCCAGGCCATGTGTAGCTTCCCAGGACTTCAACATTACTCTCTCCCTTAAAAGAAGGGGGCAGAGCACAAAAGGTTTAAGATTCTTCTGCCAGAGTTAAAATTATAGATATCCAGTTGTTCATTATTTTCTTTAAAATGTTGACTACAACAGAGACCACTGTGGACTCAGGTGGTTTTGGATCTGATGAGACGTGCATGCCCTTGCATTGGCCTCTATATATTGAGACTGGCAGAACACTACCATTTCAAAGATGCTTTCCAGAATAATTATTATTTCTATCCAGACTCATTCTGGAAGGGTTTCATTAATTCAAACAAATATATTCTAAGTACCTACTACACTAGGTACTTGGTGCAAACAAGATATAGAACTACATGGGCCAAAAGAATGCTGAATTTCCAATACCAATTTTAAACATGCTTCTAAAATCAATACATGGCACAAGATGTGGCCAGATGTCTGGGTGACAGTCCTCCTTTTAGGGACGTTGAATGGGAGGGGCCCCGACACACGATCTGGACAAGACCTCCGACTGCCAATCCTCTAACCACATATTCTTTGAATATAATCACCACCATAAATTAAGTAGTACAAACCAGGAGGTTAACTGAAGAAAGAAGATGGGAAGAGCAGAAGGAAGGAAGACAGTCTGAACTCACCGGGACTGCGGCAATCCTTTTTTACTGAGGTCTGCCCTCACACGTTCTCCCACGTGTCTGTAAATCTCCACTAAGCTGTTTATTGCTGCGTCTCGAACCTAGATGTAAAAGAAGAGATCTTACAGTTGCTCTGTGTCAGTGCACAGCGCTTCCTGCTGGGACACAACAGGCCGTACGCCACCCCGAGTTTATCACCAATCTACCAACTCAACTGTGATACAACCCCTTACAGACGTTTGACTAGACAAAGCCACGTTGCTGGTACAATTCCAAAGAGGAAATTCGGGTCCCCTCCCTGGAGACGTGTGAAAGTCCACATCCCCTAGTGCTTTCGATTCTTTCAGAGGATGTCAGGAATCCAGAATTTTCGGACCATCTTCCCAAAACAGAAAATACCACAAATAAATGAATTATACTAAAAACAAAACTTCATGTATAAAAAGCATTCTAGATTGAACTCAATAAAATACTTAGTGAGCAACAAAAATGGGTAGTAAAAGCCGTAATACATAGAGCCCTGTATTCAAGAAGCTAAGAGTCCTAAAAGGGGATTGGAGGAAGGGGGACGCAGTAGTCCATAAATTCTACATTTAATACAGAGCAGGATGTAGTAAATACCATTCAGAAGTACAAAGAGCTCACACAGGTTAGAGAAGAGAGCAAGCACACTAGACGATACCAAGGAACATTTTCTGGAAGAGGAAGGAACCACTCAGAATGTGTTTAGGGGACAGCATTTTACCAGGTAAAGATGGAAGGAGACAGGTTCCAAACAAGGTACAGCCTGTGTGCAAAGGCATGAAAGCAGAGATACATGGCCTGTGCTTCAAGAAGAGCAAGTAAGTAGTTGGAAAAACACAAATATGAACCAAGATAAGAACGAAGCCAATAAGTAAGGCTTAAGAAACAGATTTAAAACAAACAAACAAAATCAGGGAAATTTGAATATGGATATACATCAAACATTACCATCATTAGCAATGTTAAATTTCTTAGATGTGAAAATAACATGTAGTTATATAAGAAAATATCCTTGAGAGATGTACACTTAAGTATCTCAGCAAAAACATCATGTCAGAGCAAAAATATCATGGTTCAGAAAAAAAGAGTGTATTTCTGTGTGTGGGTATGTGTACACATACAGGGAGAGATCAAACAAATGTGACAACAATGTTAACTGGTAGATACAGATGTTAATACTAGTCCTAAGATTTTTCTATAGATTTAAAATTTGGTTAATAAAAACATGCGGGGGAAAGACTTTCAGTATACCCTGGAACCAAGGCCAGCCTGTGAGGGTTGGGAGGAGCGGAGATGGGTACTTACTTCAGTAGGCAAAGACAGGGGAGCAACATGATTTTGGTCTGTGTCTCAAGCAGTGACATCAAAATAACAGAGAAAGAGGGCACGTACTGAATGGAGCACTGGGTGTCATACGCAAACAATGAATCATGGAACACTACATCAAAAACTAATGATGTAATGGTGATGTAATGTATGGTGATTAACATAATAAAATAATAAAATAAAAAAATAACAGAGGACAAAAGACAGAGGAAGGAAGTAGGGATACAATTTACAATTCTCAATACTGCAGGCTACTCTTGATTTACGAGTGTTATAGGTTATAGGACAGGTAACTTCACTGATCATTTTTCCCCTTATGGTGGAAAAGGGCAAACTTTATGTTACAGACTGAATGTTTGCATTTCCCCCCCCCCAATATGTTGAAGTCCTAACCCCCAGCATGACTGTATTTAGAGACAGGACCTCTAAGCAGTAACAGGTTAAACAAAGTCTTAAGAATAGGGCCCTGACACAACAGGATTAGTGTCTTTGTAAGAAAAGACACCCACGAGCTGCCTCCATTCTCCACATGGGCACAGAGAGGTCACGTGAGCACACAGCGAGGGAGCAGTGTGCAAACCAGGAGGAGACCCCCTTCCAGAACCAGACGATGCTGGCACCCTGATCCCCCAACTACCAGGCTTCAGAACTGCGAGAAATGTATTTCTATTCAAGCTACTGGTCTATAGCATTTTGTTGTGGTAGCTCAAGCCGACTAATACAGATTATCAGTTTATTTGGGAAAAGAAAGACCTTCTGAATTTAGGCATCATTTTTATATAGAAACACGCATATACTACACAAGTTGTTAATGCCACTGTGTCCTGAAGATGACTCAGCTCACTTTCTAATGATGACATTTGCTCAGAGCCCATCACCTTAATGAGCAAGCAACATCCTGCCCTACTGAGAAAGGCTGGGCCATTAGTTTAAGAGATTTAGTGGAAAAATGACCAGCCTTAGAATCAAACTAGACCTGAGTACCTCCCTTGGCCATTTAGGAACTGTGTAACCCTGGATCAAATACATAAACTATTTTAGTCTCAATTTTCTCCTCTGTGAGCTGAGGGCTGCTTTGAGGGCTAGAAAAAATAACAAATTCATTCCACAAGTATCTGAGTGCCTAGCAGATGCCAAACTAAAGTGCCTCCACGGCCCAGGCAGGGACCTTGATACCTGGGTGGAGCCAGGTGGGTGTACAGTGACAAATGGCTCTGGCAGGGGACCCTGCTGGCAGAGAGAAGGGGGAAAATGGAGGGTCGGGCAAACAGGTCGCCGTCACCCACCCTTGGAGGAATGTAGGCACGGCTCTGCCACATCTAATCTTTCGAGAGAAATCGGGAATACAAATCTTCCAAATATAAGAACGCCAAAACTCTTAAATGTAAAACTAAAACGTTAGGCGGACACACAATGCACATTAGGCTGCGATTTTAGGTTTCAGGCCAGCAGTTTGGAACCTGTATGTTGTGTGTATAAAACACTCAACATGAGGCTAGTGGAAGCAGTATATCTACATCTTCTAAACCAATCTCCTTAGCCTTTGAAATCGTCATTCCTCAGCCTTACAAAGCTATAGGGTCAGAAAGCATTTGAGGGTCTAAAGCACCCTCCATTCAGGAAATGCGGCACAGCGCATTTTCTCCGGTCCTACAAAGTACTATACTCCAACTGAGAAGGGAGGCTCTGTACAAGCAACTCAGACTGAAGGCACAACAACGCAGCGCTCGCTTCTAACACAGCCACGCGGGCCCCACACTGCTTCTGCCCGCCCTCAGGCTCGCCATTAAAAAGGAACTCCAACTTTTCAGGCCACTGGGACTACAAAAGCGCTCCAATACATTAAGCGCTGCCTGGCAGGCCTGAGTTGAATGCTCTACAGAACCGGAGGTCTTCAGATCTATGACCTTCCTCCTGGGACCACTGTTTACTGGGATACAGAGGCGCCCGGCCGCCTGCTGGGGCGCACAGCAGGAAAGACTAATGAGAAGATTAAAGTAAAGGCAAAAGCACAGGCACGTGTGGCATACACGCGTCCCCCGAGAGGAGGGATGACTCAGCATCAACAGCAGAGAAGCGGGTGGTCAACTTCCCCGGCAGGAGGGTCCTGGGAGGTGTGGGCCGCGCGTGTCTGTGCGTGTGCAGATAAACACTCCTAAGGCAGCTGAGAAGCAACGGAAGACCGTCTGAGCGCGCAGGCTCGGGTATCCCGGCTCTGTCTGCAACAGACTGCCCAAAGCTTCCCACGGAGCCCCGACGTCACTGTGCCCCAATGCTTGGTGTCCCGGGGCCCACCGTGCGGATTCACATCACCCGAGTGGTCAGTGACAGCGCCTGAGTTAGGAAGGAGGACATTCAGCTAGCCAGGCTGGCTTTCCTGCTCGACTTAAGGATACCATGTGATAGCAGCAATCGCCACGTGTGACCTCAATAAAGGATTTCTTTTTCCCCCCATAGAAAACAAAAAATGGGGACAAGACCAAAAAGGGAGAAAACACCAAATAACCCATTTGGTAACTTAGAATTAAAAAAAAAAAAAGTTTCTTTTTAAATTAATGCTGAAACATAAAGCATGCTTCAGTAAACTAAAACATCTCAAAATTCCACTTCCAGGGTCCTGTACTTTCCGTGAAGGCTGGATAAAGAAGTGGGTGGCAAGAGGAAAGCAGGTGCAATCAAAAGACCCAGAGAAGCCACGGGCAGTGCACAGAGGAGGGGCTGGGGACGGGAAAAGCAGCAGCAGGGACAAGAAAGGGCAAAGCCAAGGAGGAGAAAGGACAAGAGCCACAGGGACCTGGGAGCCAGGGAAGGTGGAAGGCGAGCTGGCACAACTCTCTGGGGACACGTTAGCAAGCATCAGTCAATGTTTAAAATGAGATGGCTGCGTACCACGTGTATTTCTTTGGTAAGTTCCTGTTCTGATTTTCGGCCCCTTTATCTAATGAGGTGTTTTTCTTATGAGTTCATAAGAGCTAATTATCATAACAAAAATGACTCTCGGTGATAAACAGAACTAAATCCGTGGGAGAACTGGCACTTCTGAAGCCCAGGCTTGGAAAGTTCTGTGACCTGCCTGGTGACTGCCCACGGATTACTGGCTCTTCTCCCACCCCTACACTAAGGAAGTGGTGCTTTGGTGTTTGGTCCCTGAATTTACTCAAGATCTACATAAAATAGCATCCGCACTTCGTTAGGGTTCGAGGAATTTCATACACAAACCATGTTACATACACCAGTGTGGCCACCACCCAAACAAAATACAGGAAGCTTCCATCCCCTCAGAGCAGGTCCCTCAGGCCCTTTCCAATCAATCTCCTTACCCCAAGAGGCAATGCCTGACTGACTTCAATCAGCATTGATCACTTTTCCCCAAGCCCACCCCTTTTTGACTGTAGAGTGGGTGACCAGAGGGACAGTATCTTGAAAGCTGGTCTGGGTGACATCATTTTACAGGCTAGCGAGACCTCAGCCATATAGAGAACAGGGCAGCGTGATCACCACATTCACCAATTTTATCTTATAAAAATGCTAGAGGGCATTAATGCTAATTATCTGGAACAATAATCAGAACATTATAAACATGAATAAAGTCCCACCCACCTATCAGGTACACACAGAACACCAGAATGCATCTTAATGGTCTATAGCCAATATTCTTCTTTCTCATGAAAATACACTCACCTGGCTGTTTGGATCTCCAAGTAAATTACATATATGTGGCACAATCTTGCTTAGTGTTAAAGTATGTGCTCCAGAGCTGAAAACAAAAGGAGTGTTTTACTGTTGGTGAGAACAGAGAAAAGAAACAGCCCTCCCTCCCTCTCCATCCCCAGGGCCTTATCGCCCCCTCACACCTCGACTCCCCTTCCTTCCCATCTTCCGCCCACCTGGTTCCAAAATAAGCACGCCACAAAGGCCCCACCCCTCCGCACAGAGTTCGAAACCTTCCATGCTACTTGCTGACGTGCCTTCTCCCCAGCACTCGGGGCTTTCTCTGTTCTGGCTCCCAGCCTGCAATGCCAAGCCAAGGCCCTAGCCTTTCCCACAGTCTTGCCTGCCTCACACACGGCTGCCCCTGCATTATCATTCTGTCACAAAGCAGTTCCTGTTTTGCCCAACTCAGTGTTCTCAATTAAACCGCCATTCTCTTGAGGGTCCTCGCTTAACTCTCCACCTGTGCACAGCTGGTGCTCCGTTTATGACTGCTCAGTGGGAAGACCCTGACACAGTGGCCGCAGAGGGTTCCAGCTAAACCCTGCCCTGCTGGACAGCATGGAAGTCACTGATCACTTTTCGCTGTCATAAACACTAGCACAAATAGCCCTTGTGAATACAATTCTCTCTGCTAATCTGACGACTTTCTTAGGATACATTCTTAGAACCACTGTGATCAAAAACTAGAAACATTTTTAAGAAGATGCAAGCTTCGGCTAATTAAAATGGTACTGAAAAGGCTAACATATTGATCGGAATATTTTACAAGGTGACATAACCTTTATTATCCCAGTTTTATTTTTTGAAAATAATATAACTTTACAGGTTGGACTAAAAATGCACAAGTTAACCATGATTGTGTGAAGGTGGTAGAAATATACCGAATCATTATATTCTTCCTGATGTAAATTTTCTGACATATATAGTATCACTTTTATAATCAGAGAAGGTGACTTGTAATTTTTCTATTTTAAAAATGCCTCTCCTACAAATAAGCACGTGACGAAATATGCAACATCAACAGTCATTAGGAAAATACAAATTAAGACCACAAAGAGATATCACTACACACCCATCAAAATGGCTAAAATAAAAAACTGAACACTCAGTGCTAACAAGAATACAAAAAAATGGAATCATACATTGCTGGTGGAAATGTAAAACGGTACAGACAACTCTGGAAAATAGCTTAGCAGTTTCTTTAAGCTTAAACCTACCAGATGACCCTGCAGTGGCACTCTTGGGCACCAACCCAAGAGAAATGCAAGCTTACGCTGCTGCAGGAACATGTACATACGCGTTCACAGCAGCTTTACTTGTAACAGCCAGAAACCAGAAACTATTTAAACATCCTGTAACAGGTGAATGGTGACACAAACAGATACGTCTGTACCATGGAATTCTACTCGGTAATAAGAAGAAATGAAGCATTGTTCAGGCAACCCCACATAGGCAACCTCAAAGGAATGACGCTGAGGAAAAGAAGTCAATCTCAAAGGGTCACACTGTTTGATTCCATTTATATAAAGTTCTTGAAATAAAATCATAGAGATGGTGCGCAATCAGTGGTTGAGGGGGGAGGGTGGGTAGCATGAGGGAACCTGGCCGCGCTGCACAGGTCCGTACCTCGCTGGTGGTGGGGGTTCCCTGGAGCTATACGCATGACAGAACGGGGGCAGAACCACACACCCAATGCGTGTCACCAGAGGAAGCTGTGCATTGCATCAGTATTGATCTCCTGCCGCTTGCACTATAGATACACAAGTTGTAAAGAGTGAAGGACCGTCTAGCACAGCACTTCCCAGGACATTCCTCTGCAGCTTCCAGAAATCCACAGTCACTTCGAAACACAAAATCACAAATAAAAATGCTCGGCCAAGGAAACCCTCGGGCCCTGCCCAGACTTACGCATTGAGTGTGGCCACAAGGCAGAGGCACGTGCCTTCCCGAGTCCGGAAATTCTTGTGCTTGAAGCCTCCCAGCATTCGGTCCCAAACGTACTGTAGGTGACAGAGGAACAGGTGAGAAGAGGAGGAGCCTTTCATTTAATAAAGAGGAGCCTCTCTACAGGTGCCAAGTCAGCCCCAGCCTCAACCAATCCATTTCGCCCTCTCAAGGGCATACTGAAAAATGGCAACTTGTATTTCTGTATCAAGCCAGAGTTTTTCCAAACACATTCCTTTATAGAATTGCATTTAATTATGCCAACAGCTCTGCAAGAAAGGTATACCTGTCCCCATTTCATGGGTGAGGAAAGTAAGGCCAAGTGAGGCTTGGGTGACGTGCCAGAGAGCACGTACTCCTACTGCTCTCCTGGTCTGGAACAGCTGTCTCCACCTTACCACAAGTCACACATGCGCTCCTCTTTTAAGACATTCTGGGTTTACCTTCCCTGGATGGTTTTTTCTGATCCTTCCACCACCCCATCCCCTATACGTTACACAGTTGGAGCATGGAAGGCAAGGCTGTGTCCCTCTGTCCATCTGTCCCAGCAGCCCCAGCTCACTAGCAGACAGGAATGAGGGCTGCAGCCAGGCCTCCTGACTCCCCAGACACCACAACCACCTCTTTTCATAGAAACTGAGACAATTACACAAATGAGCTCAAGAGTCTAATGGATTCAACCAAACACACAAGACCCATGTTAAGCCCACTATTTTAGTCAAAGTATACCCTTTGCTATTTCTTTTTAAAACATCCTGTACATCCTGTATGGGGGGGGCAGGGACGGATTAAATATTATGAAAATTTTTATGTGAAACACATCAGCTTAAAAGAAATTAAATCTTGGGACACTTGGGTGGCTCAGTCGGTTAAAGCGTCCTACTCTTGATTTTGACTCAGGTGAGATCAAGCCCCGAGATGGGCTCAGCGCTGGGCGTGGAGCCTGCTTAAAATTCTCTCTCCTTGTCCCTCTGCCCCTCCCACTCGCGCACACTCTCCCTAAAATAAAAAAATAGATAAATAAAAAATAAAAAAAATTAAATCCCCCCCTCCCCACCGCGCCCAGAGAGAGAGCATGCACATGCTGGGAGAGGGAGAGAGAAAATCTCAAGCAACCCTCCACTGAGTGCAGAGCCCAACGCGAGCCAGAAGCACATGCCAGACGGCCGTGGAGCACCTCCCTGCCCTACCTGGGGATTAGCAGCTTGATCCATGATCTTCAGCAACAGAGTTTGGTCTTGCTCTCGCACAGAGTCTTTAGCATCTCCCAGTCTGTCTATTAAACTTGGCAGCACTGAAAACCAAAATGCAAATTGATCAAAAGAAAGCCTGTTTTGGGGGGTCTGCAGTCACCAACTGGGTATTTCAATTACTGGGAAGACAAAATGCTGGCCTAAATGATGTACACCATTCTAGAACCACCAATCCTCACAGTTCTACTCTCCTCACTAAAATTTATAGGAGCTTACTCTAAGAATCTGCAAAATCCTTTGCATGGACACTCTACTTGTCTTCTTCCTTAACCGACCTTCCTCTAGCTAGCTCCCAGCACGCTTTTAAGCTGGTGAAATATTAAAAATGAATGTTGGTGGAAGACCCTGGCAGGAAGGAGTCAACACAAAAGGAAGTTTAGGTAAGAGAGGGGGCTCCAGCACATTCGCTGGGGAGAGAAGAAGGCACTTATGACTCAATCTCTCATCTAAACTGCATGTAATTTTACAGAGTATACATGCAGATGTGTTAGAGTCGAGCTCCCCACCCCAGGTGTGGGCTATCAGCTAGTACTCCAAGGGCATTTACCTACCAGAAGTCAGTTTACTTAGCTTCTTCCAAGAGTCTATAAACCTTTCTTTTACAAGAAGTATCCCTAAACAACTCAGCTAACTTATGAGGAAAATGGAATGCTATTAAAATATCAAATTTCTAAAAGTAAGGGAAGTTTTTATTTACAGATGGATAGTTAATGCCAGAATGGGAAAAGAGTTCTTAACTTTATCTGAAAGAGCACACTGACCAGGAAGTCAACAGAAAATAACAAATACACATGTAGCAACCAAAACTGAGAAGATTTCCTCTGAAGGAAATCTCTGTGCAAACGGAGCTGCTTGGCGCTTATATTGTCATTATGAAATCCCAGAGGTCAAGAATTTAGAAATGACTAAATCATCTCTAAAACGATGAAACCTGCTTATTTTTTATTTCGTTTTGCTGACATCGTTTACCCTCCAAAATAAAGAGTGATCATTTAAGGTACACTTGTAACATTTATGACCAAAGTGAAAACAGTTAACACCTAGGTTACTGATCTTGAAAAAAACACAGCTGATCCAACAGGATTTGCAAATCCAATAGGATTTGCAGGCCATCTAAAAACGGGAAAACAAGGCCTCTCAAAACCCGCAAATATGATTTTGTCAGCACTAAAATGTGACAGCTGATCTGTATAAGAATCTGTGTAAGATATGGTGACAACATAATAAAATAAAATTAAAAAAAAAAGAATCTGTGTACGAATAAAAGAATTAGCAGTAATACTGGGTATTAGAACACGAACGCGGGAAGAAGCCAGCACAAAGGTATGGGAAAAACAAATACGTGAACATGCCAGCAGGTGTGGTGAGGCGGGTGGATCTGGGGTGACCCCAGGAGGGGAGGAGGAGCAGTGGTGCAGCCCCAGCAGGGGGAGACTGAAGAAGGACTTAAAGGCTGGCTGGGAGGGTGGGAGAACTAAAGCAGAAGGGCGGGTGCGGTGGGGGCTGAAGGAGGCCGCTGGCCCGGAGGGTTGGGTCGGGCTAAGTGGAGGATCTGGGAAAAGACTGAGCGAAGGACGGTGGAGAATGTGGGGGCCCGCTCCACACCTACCCACAGCTCACCTGTGCCAATCTGCGCCTTGAACCGATCCTGCAGTCGGGTGACCAGCGCGGACAGGATGTCCATGCCGAGAAGAACCACCTGCAAGGGGAAACACCGGGAACCCATTAGCCGCCGGCCTCGGGGCCCACGCTCTGGCCCGCCAGCTCCCAGGACGCCCCCCCCATTCCTGGCTCAGACGCAGTCCGACAGCCCGGAGAGCGCACGCCGACTGGCAGAATAAACTGGTTGTCAAGGGGTCTGCTCTGGTACACAAAGGGCTGTTCATAGCTTAAATGGAAAACGGAAGGGGACATGAAAAGAAATAAAAAAACAGCCAGAGCGGGGCCACATCCAGGGCACCGGCGGACCAACGTGGAAGCCCGAGCCGCGGCCCCGCCCCCTACCGGCCCCGCCCCGGCGAGTAGGGCGTATGCAAATTACTCGCAGCTGGTGCGTGGCCTTCTGGGTAAAACCAAGCAGCCTGTTCGCGACCTTCAGAAGCCTCAGAAAACAAGAAGTTCCTGATTTGCTTCGGCAGCTGTGCTCACCATAGGTACACTAGCTACTAGGCGGTTAGGCCGGGAGTTGAGAATTAGTCACCCCAACCCTACCCGGTATTGGCGCTTCCTGCTTGCAGCGCACGCACAATAACTATCAACCATCCTTTTCTTGGGGTTGCGCTACTGTCCAATGAGCGATTAGTGAGGGCAGTACTGCTAACGCCTGAACAACACGCCCGCATCAACTAAAGCCTCGCTTTATCTTGGTGCAATTTTTGGAAAAAAGAAAAACCTCTTTTCCCCCGACGTATGAGTTTAATATCAGCTTCAGCCATGTTTAACAAGCCTGCTGCAATACCAAAAAGTAGCACCAGAGAGCGCTCGAGATCAACGCCAACTCCAAGCTCGACGTCAATATCCGGTTTTCAACACGTCCGTCACAACTTACAACTGTTAGTAGTTAGTTTAACGATCCTGGTTCTGTTTGATCCCTCCGACTACTCAGCAGGTTGACCTACTATACTCTCCAAAATACATGAACGAAAACAAGCTTGATTACAAACCCGCTTTTGTGCTTCTCTACGTGATTAGCAAAAGCATTGAGACGTGTTTAAGAAAGTATTAAACCACCTCAAAAATGAGAGTCCTCCCTACAAACCTTTCTCAGTAGGAAGCAGTTCTGCTTTGTGCAACTTTACTAAAACATGGTTGAAAACTAAATGGAGCAGCCCAGTCGGTATCTTACAAAACAAATTAATGAACAAGACTAAGGCAACCCTACACTAATCACCCTAACATCAAGCGATGTCATTTTGATTCCTTTCATCTATCTGCCACTGCGTTCTGCAGCTTGTAAATGCAAAGACTGCAGGCTTTTCCATTCAGCTTGGAATCCACTGCTTCAAAACTGCCCAATCAGGACATAAACTGTCCTTGCAAGGTACTGGCACCTTGAAGAGATCAAAGGAAATAATTCTAAAAATTTTTTATAAAGAGAACATTGGTTGGTAAACAGCTTTTTAAAAAAATATGTAATGGTATAAAACACTTAAATATAGTGGCTTTACTTATCAGCTAAAGAGGATTTAGGTTATCACACTCTGATTTCCTCCCAAAGAGTACAGTATGGAAGTAAGGGGGAATAATTTTACAGTGGAGAAACCCGACAAACAGCACCTCAACCAGATAATCAGGGTGAATATCAACAGTCACAATTCATGTTGACAGCATACATGCTTGTGGTGTGATTAAAATGACACTTTACATCTGTGATGTCCTCCTCAAAACCCGTAAGCCCAATTCAATCATGAGTGAAAACATCAATTCCCATAGACGGACATCTTACAAAATCCCTGACCAGTACTGTCAAGGTCATCTAAAACATGGAAGTCCAAGAAACTGTCATAACCTAGAGGTGCCTAGAGACACATGATGACTAAATGTAATGTTAATCCTGGATGGGATCCTGGAACAGATAAAAAGCCAGTAGGAAAAAAGTGAGGAACTCTGAATAAACTATGTCAAGACTTGAGCTAATAACGATGCATCAATATTGGTTTATTAATTTTAACAACTCTAACATACTAATGTTAGGTGTTAACAGATGTGTGGTGTACATGGAGACTCTCTATACCACCCTCATAATTTTTCCGTAAATCAAAAACTGTCCTACCTAAACATTAAAGCTTGTATTTTAAAAAGAGCAGCCCATCAATTAATTGGAATTGGCTTTTCCCTGATGAAATCCTAAGCACTGAGTATGGCTGCATCGCAGGTGGGAGATGGAAGTGTTATTCATTACAGAAATACTAGGAATGCTGCCTTCAAGTGCTCACCACATCCCGTCATCACTCATTCAAGACTAAGGTGTAAGAGGACAATTACACCTTCATTTTGAATGAATTCAAAATTCTGTCAGATATCGCAGCCCTTGTTGGTGAAGCTACCTGTGGAATTTGAGGGAACATAGACTTCCTTTCATCTCTTCCAGGATGGAAGTTTACTTGGTAGTTTTGACCAGTTCAGGCCTAGCTCAATCCTAAAGAGTAAATTTCAAAAGTCTTGCCCAGACAGACTGGGGAGTCCAGAGACTCCCCAAAAAGCCTAAGTTGGCAGATGCAGCGAAGGCCCAGTGAAATAGGACAGGAGAGGACAGAACACAGTCCCAGGCACCTTCACAGCAGAAAAAACAACTACTTTGCAAGGAAGCAGAGGGGTTCATTTACAGTTTCTATTATTAAGAACATTTAATAAGAATGTTTTTAATAAGAATGTCTTCTTAAATGTTTTTAATAAGAATGTCTTCTTAATAAGAAATTAAGAACATTTACAGGTGAACTCTAGTTCACCCTGAGTCACAGCCCCAGTGGGCAAGGAAGGCAATCATCACCCACAAATGTTTATCTTCACAGCTCAGGCCCTGCTCCTATGTTTCCATTTCCCTACTGAAGAAGGGGATACATGAATAAAGTCACTGCCCAGAAGACCACCATTACTGGCTATGAAGCTTCCGTGTGCCTCAACCTCCCACCTGTAAAATGGGGATGACAGCAACAGCTACCTCACAGGTCGCCGTATGTGAAGTGTGTGATATAGTGCTTGGTGCATGGTAAGGGATACCACCAGCTCACTGTCACTGCGTGGACAATACGTACCGATCGGTGCTCCGGCAGAGGCCTAGGATTCCTGACAGACTGCTCTGGCAGAGAAGGCTTCCCAGAAAGAGTCACACTACATGAGGTTAAGTTTTGAAAAACCAGCCTTGCACCAAAGGAAGAGATGGCCTCTAAGCAGAGGGAAGTGTGCATGCAAAGATGTGAGACAGCTACCATGATGGGGACAGCTGGAGGGGAGGGCAGGGCTGGGAAGTTGCAGGGGAGATCGCTCCCAAAGGGCCACAGACATGCCTGCAGGACAATGGGGCAGTCACTGAATTCATCTGAAACGGATGAGTTCTCAAGGTCCAACACAATTCCTTTATCCTGCAACTTTAAAAACACGCTTTCAAAAGGAATTAGTAATTGCTAAGTAACCCAAACTAACCCTCATGCTGAAAACAACTAAAAATGCTAAATTATAAAAGAACATCCGCTTGGAAATATCAGAGAACAAGGAAGGCAAAGAAAAGTTACCACATCACAAAACATAAGTAAACTAACATCCAGAGGGATAAGCGTGCAGCAAATGGTCCACTTTTGCTCTCGGACCATTTAAACACTGAGAAGGGACAACCAAGACACTGCGAATTGCTTCCAATGACCACATGGGTCTAGGAGAACAGAGGTTGGATTTCAGAGCCCTCAAAGGTTGGTAGCCTGGATAGCCCCCTACAATTCGCATTAGAAATCCAAATGGCTATACCTTAGGAGAGTGAGTTGAAAGTAAAACAGTCTTCAGATGGACCACAAGACCAGCTTCCAGGAATCTGGGTAGCCCAAAAAAATATGAATCCCTGACATCAGATGGAAATGATATTAAGCTTAGCTGGTGCCCTAAAGCCCTTGGCAGATGAAAACCTACATCACTTCCAGATGGAGAGAACATCATCCTTCTAGTCCTCAATTTACTTCTGTGAACACTTTTCTCAAATACAATGTCCAAAACACAACCAAAGACAGCCAGGCACATACAACAACTATAAATGAAAACTAGGAGAAACACAGACACACATGAACTAAGTATATGAAAATACTTAGAAACAGATATTAAAATAATAATTCTGGGGTGCCCGGCTGGTTCAATCAGTAAAGCATGTCTCTTGATCTCAGGGTCATGAGGTTCAAGCCCCACTTTGGACACAGAGCTTACTTAATAATAATAATAATTCTTACTGTGTGTAAGAAGATAAAATACATGATTAAAATTCGGGGGAGAGAAATTACAACTTTTAAAAAGTGACATCAATTTTTAAAAGCACCAAATAATTACCAAAATTCAGTACCCCATGGATGGGCTTGGTCTGCAGAAAAAAACAGAATGAAACACAAAGAGGCAAAAAGATGAAAAATTCAAAAAAGTAGGTAAGAAATAAAGGACAGACAGAGAAGAACTAACAAGTTTAAATGGACTTCCAAAAGGAGAGTCAGCAACATCAGGTAAAAAGAATTAGCTGAAACCCATTTGGATCACTATTATAACAAAAAAATAAGGAAGGAAGGAAGGAACGAACGAACGAACGAACGAACGGAGGGAATAACAAGTGTTGGGGAGGGCATGGGGAAATTAGAACTCCTGGTATACCACTGGTGGGAATATAAAATGGTAGTCACCGTGGAAAATGATATGGTGGGTCCTCAAAGAATGAAACACAAAATTACCATATGATCCAGCAATTCCACTTCTGGGTATATACCCAAAAGGAGTGAAAGCAGGATTCCAACAGACACTTGTATACCTATGTTCCTAGCAACATTATTCAAAATAGCCAAAAGGTGGGAAGAGCCAAATTTTGAACCAAGTGTCAAATCAAGCATCATACTTAATGATGAAATACTGGGGAAATAAAAAAAACAACAAATTAAAAGTATAAACTCACAAAGAAGCAAAACTGTCATTATTAATGGAAAATATAACTATAAGTAGAAAATCTAGAAGATCTACAGGTATATTACAAAATTTAAAACTGAGCTAAACAAGACCAAAGAACCCAAAGTCAACATACAAGAAAATCAATTACGTATCCATACCAACAAGCCAAAAAGGAAATTTTTTGTTTCCATATTTAAGTCCATAAAAATAAACACCTAGAAATAAATCTAGGCAAAATAAGTACCTACTCAAAAAGCTAATGGAACAATAAAAATAAATAAAGAGGACTAAAAGAAATGGAAAGATAAACTACAGGTTGGAATACTTGGTACTGTGAAATTTTCATTTCTCCCAAATTGATCTACAGTAAAATTTCACTCAAAGTCCCAACTATGTATTTTTTAAGAACTTCACAAGTTGGGTGCCTGGGTGGCTCAGTCGGTTAAGCGTCTGCCTTCGGCTCAGGTTGTGATCTCTGGGTCCTGGGATTGAGCCCCACATCAAGCCCCTGGTCAGTGGGGTGTCTGCTTCTCCCTCTCCCTCTGCCTCTGCCCCTCCACATGCTTGTACTCTGTCTGTCTCTCTCTCTCCCCCTCTCTCAAATAAATAAATAAAATCTTAAAATTAAAAAAAAAAAAGAACTTCACAAGTTGATTCCAAAATCTACGTGGAAATGACAGCGGCAAGACAAGAGGTGATAAAACTTGCTCCCACTGGATATCAAGATTATAAAACGGCAGTAGTGAAGGCAATGTGCTATCAGGTCAAGGGAAGACAAATATATCAACAGAATAGAATAAACAAAGAGACTCATGCATATATGGGCACTTAATTTATGACAAAGTGGGCACTACAGAGCAGCAAGAACAGGGCTGTTCTTTTAAATAAATGCCCCTAGGTAACTGAATACATGGAATAAAAAAAAAAAAAAACTGACTCCTATCTCACACCGTACACAAAAATGAATTCCTGGTAAAAGAGATGTGTGGAAAAGTAAAACAAAGAAGCTTTTAGAACATGACCTAAGAAAACAGCAGGGCATAATAGACACAAACCCTACAGGAAAAGACTGATGAATTGGATCAAATTGAAATTAAGAACTTTGGCATACCAATCACTGTAAAAAAGTGAAAGGCGAGTCACATAGGAAGAAGATATTTATGAAACAAATAAGCAACAACAGGCCTGATTCTAGAATATATACATACATAGATCTTCTACAAACCAATCAATAGGCAACTCAGAACAAAAATGGGCAAAATATCTGAACAGACACTTCATAAAAGACAGCAATGATCAGAAGTATACAAAAAGTTGTTCAGCCTTCATTAATCACCAGAGAAATGCAAATTAAAAATACAAAGAGATGCTACAGTATACTCCCCAGAATGGCTAAAATTAAAGACTGACAAGACCAAGTGTTGACGAGAAGATGGAAACTCTCAAACATGCTGGTAGGAATGTAAATGTAAACCAACACTTTAGAAAACATGTTGGTATTATCTACCAAATTTGCAGCAGTTCCACCGCTAGGAATATGCCCGATAGATATACATGCACATATACAACAGGTGAAACATACAAAATTTCTCAGAGCAGTGCTATTTATAATAGCCTAAAACGAGAAATCCACGTGTCCATCTACTGTAGAATGTATGACCTGTGGTTTCCATACCAAAGAATAAACGATAAAAAATCACAACAACGCTCAACAATACAGATAAATCTCATAATGACTCCAAAGGCCAGACACAAAGTAATTGCACATTTGTATGAAGTTCAAAAACAAACATAAACTGTAATTTTAAGGTCCATCTTGGGTAATAAAACTAAAAAGAAAAGCAAGAAAGTGATTACCATAAAGCCAGGAGTGGTTACTCTGGGGAATGCTACTTCTACTTCTACTTCTTTTCCAGAGTACCAATTAAACAGCTGTTAGCTTTATCACAACTCGGAAAACTGTGTCTTTGTGTTTCATGCACATTCTACATTCACAGTTTTTTTTAAAGTTTAAAAACTAGAAAAGTGGGAGTGTTTCTGGACCCCTCAACCTGTAAGTCTGTGGCAAATGGCTACACTTTGTGTCTGCCTCCCTTACTTTCCAAGCCACCTTTGGAAGTGCCAGAATAGAAGCCACCACAGTTCTCTTTCTAGAGCGTGACATCTGCTCATTGATCAAAGAAAGAAATACTAAAGTCTTTCCCCCCAAAAATCCATAAGGGTCAAGCTAGGTAGGCAAACCACTGCATTTCTTAAGATTTAGAAGACTGGATTGGCTTGAGCAAATATATCTTGCATTCATATTGTACCTAATTGTTTTTAAGGCACTTCTGGGTGAACCTCAATAATCTCACACTAACCTGAGATGTAGACCATACTATCCTGAATTTGCAAATGAGGAAAATGAAGACCAAAGGGGTCAAAAGACCCACCTGAAGTCATGAAGTTGGGATAGTGACCGAACTGAAAATAAACCCAAGCCTCCTGACCTTATCAAGGCCATTTTCAGTACAGCAAAATCACAATATCCCAAACCCCATGTTTATCGTCTTTCTCATCTCTCTCTCTTCCTAGCTAGCTTACATATGACCTCGAGCAAGGCACAACATTTCTCTGCCACTAACACCAGATAACCTCTCAGGTCGGCCTCAGCCCAACTTCTCTGATGCCCTGACAGTGCCCAGAACAGGAGAAAGTGCAGCGCTTTGTCACACAGATCTGGGAATGGATACCAGCTCTATCTACCACCCCTACCGACCAGCTGGGCTGCTCAATCTCCAGCCTTCACATGCTTCATCAGTAAGATCAGAACAATAATACCTTACAGAATATACATGAGGGTTAAGAGTTTTAACACAACACCTGGAATACAGTAGGCACGCAATGAGTGCCTGTTCCCTTCTTTATGAGAGCACTACTTTTAAACACTTAAAAACTTAAAAGAAAAAGCAAGCTTGGCCTTACAGGGGAGGAACATTGTCCAAAGAAGAAAGTAAAGTTGCCCCGAATCCCATCACTCAACAATAACTCCGCTAACATTTTGATGACTGTCCCACAAGACATCTCTGCATATGCACATTTGCATGTGATTTTTACATAAACAAGGGAGAGGGAGGGGAGAGAGACAGGTAGATAGGTGCAGAGAATTTTTCACTCAATATGCCGTGGAAGTCTTCCCCAATTAACAGATAAGGATCGATACCCCCATTTTCAGTGGCTGTCTGATACCCTATTGTATCTAAGTATCATAAATACTGATCCAATCTCCCCAACAAATGCTGGCATTGAGGTTTGGCTGAAATTTCTCACTATTGCAAACAAGACTGTGATGGGTACTCTCTTCCACACATGTACTGTTATCTCCTTAGGACAAATTCTGAAAAGGACAACAGCTGGGTCAAAGAGAACACACACTGTACCCTTGATGAGGTCTATTTTTAACATAATGCACTAGGTGCCCTGTGGGGCTACAGGCTGCTGACTTCTACAGATCTGTTGGTTATTTTAAAAGACCCTACACTGCAACCTTATTAAATAAGGAGGAAATTAATTAGCACTCTATGCTGCACTCACTTTTAATTCCAAGAATAAGAGCACAACACAAATACAAAAAAAAAAAAAAAAGTGTGATCAAGTCAGTGACTTTGTGCATTCACGTGTCAGATGAGAGAATTATTCACCCAAACTGGTTGTCCTTCAAAGTAGTCACTGAGGGAGCCCCTGCCACACTCATCCCAGTGATAATGCCATTCCAGAGGCATGCCCGCCAGAGACAGTTTATGAGCCGTTAAGTCTGTTAAAATATCAGTAATTAATAGGAGATTAACGGGACTAACCAAGTATTGGCTTATTACCTGTCATTGCCCGTATATGAGGATTTTACCAGTGGTAAAGGAACTTAGGAGCATCACGTCACCGTTTTACACATGTGCAGCAATAGGCCAAGCGAGGCTAGGAGGCAAGGTTTGAATACAGAGAGAGGCAGTTAATAACCACTGCAGATCTCATCTAAGTCAGCTTTCAGCAGTGACAGAAATGTTCTGTCTGCGTTGTCCGACACAGCAGCCGCTAGCCACATGTGGCTACTGAGCAAATGAAATGTGAGTGTGAATGAGAACCAGAACTCTACATTTACCTAAAACATGAAGTTCCTTAACTTTAAATAGCCACAGGAGGCTCATGGCTACCATGTTGGACAGCACAGCTCTACATGGATGGTTGCAAACCCCAGCAGGTAAAAACCCAGGCCAGCATGTGAGAAGGGCAGGGGACCACCTCTTCAAGTTCTGCTCACTTGACACCATGTAAGAAGTAAGGTCACTGTGGCCAGATCTCCAGATTTTAAACACTGGCAGCTTACTGAATGAGTTCTAAGGGACTGGGGAACCCACAGAAAACACGTTGTGGGTCCAAGCCCGCCAAAGACCCAGAAATCTGCATCTTCTTTCTTCCAGATACACCTCATAAATGTGAGATCAGGCACCCAAACACTCACGGTTGTCTAAGGGATTAAGCAAAGATCCTGGGTGACCTCCTGGGCTGCACAACCCCAGCCAGCCAGCAAGGCTCAGAGCTCCGCCCTCTGCCCCAGACTCCCCTACAAGTCTCCCCACGCTCCTCCTCCAAGGCCCAGGTTCTGATCCTTCCAACAGAACTTTCGGCTAGCCCTGTCTAGGAGGTCTTCCAGCCTCCTGAGTCCACCCAGGCCAAGACCTGTCCCTCTCTCCAGGTCCTTTACGTGCATCTCTCCAAAACCACTACTCAAAGCAGGATGGTTCCTCATACAGCCTTTCTCATCCCCACCCACTTCCCCAGAGACAGCAAGGGGGTGGGAGGGTTAAGAGGGCCGGGCAGGGCAAATCAACTGTTACCTTGCATATATTCTCTTTATTATATTATTTCATCCGCACAACAATACCTTGAGCTAAATAGCACACCTAATAAATATCCCTACTTTACAGATAAGGAAGCAGGCAACCGGGCAAAGCCACTCAGCTATTAAGTGGCTCAAATAATATCCATTAATCAATCAGTCTTAAGAAAAGGGCAAACCAAGAACACTAAGATTGTAATGACAAAGTCAGCGACTCTTGTGTGTGTGCTCATCCCAGAGAACCATCTGCCCACTGGCTGGGCTTCTGGCAAAAAGTGGGCATTATTCCTAACAGCTAAAATGTGGTAATAATCCAAATACCCATCAACTGGTGAACAGATAAACAAAATGTGGCACACCCATACAACTAAATACCATTCAACAATAAAGAGGAACAAAGTACTGATACATGCTACAATACAAATGAACAATGAAAACAGGATGCTATGTAAAAGAAATCAGACACGAGACGACATATTGTATGATTCCATTTATATGAAATGTCCAGAAAAGGCAAATCTACAGGCACAGAAAATAGATAAATGACTGCCTACAGCTGGAGGCAACGGGATTGACTGCAAATGGGGATAAGCGGTCTTTTGAGAGTGATAGGGAAAGGTACAACTTTGTAAATTTACTAAAAATAATTGAATGATACACTAAACATAAATTTTATGGTACATAAATTATACCTCTATAATGCTGTTTTTTGTTGTTGTTTTTTTTTAAATCAGTTTGGGGCACCTGGGTGGCACAGTGGGTTAAGCATCCAATTCTTGGTTTTCAGCTCAGGTCGTGATCTCGGGGTCGTGGGATCGAGCCCCGGGATCGAGCCCCGGCTCTGAGCTCAGCATGGACTCTGCTTGAGTTTTTCTCTCTCCCTCTCCCTCTGCCCTCCACACCCCCCAAAATAAATAAACCTTTTAAAAAAATGAGTTACTGGGCTTAAAAGAACTCCGATCTTTCTGGTGACTGGATCATGAAGAACTGATGACATCTGCCAAAGGCGTAGTATTGGTAATTCATCTATCCAGAAACACCGCCTGTTGTAGAAGGCAAGCAAGGCCACGGGTCGGGTCGGGAGCTTGTGCAGACCAAGAGTCCTCCCGGTTCTCCTAAGAACTCTCTGAAGAGCTCATGGTGCACACAAACCTCAAGAGTTCTGCTGGTGACCAGGTGACCACCCAGTTTTCCTGAATATGCTATGCTCTTCCTTACATGTTCCCCTGCCTGAAACATTTTGTGTTTCCTCTTCCGTATGCTCTTCTCCTCTTTCAAGGCTCTCTTCAAGCACCATGAATTCCAGGACCCCCTCCCCATTTATATCCTCTCGCCTGAGACAGAAAGCTGTGTTCCCAGCATCCCCACCATACAGAGTTCTTCTAGATGTCAGACTGAAGGGACCTCTGGTTTTTAAACCATCTATTCGCCTACTGCCTAGAGTCTAGACTCTAAGTTTCTGCAAGGCAAAAGTTCCACATCTTCTCCATCTCTGTGTCATCAGTGTCAACCATAATGCTAGCAAATCTAGGGGGCTGGGGGTGGATGGAAAGTTGCTGGATAGGACAGTAATAACAGTGTAAATTGTTATTTAGTTCATGTTTGAATTAAGCATTCCAATTAACAATCCCAAATACAATAACTGGCATTAAGACACTCTCACTTTCTCCTATTTGTATTCCATCTATTCTCACCACACGACCAGAAGGTCCTTTTAAAGATTTTATTCATTTTATTTATTTGAGAGAGAGAGCGAGCTCAAGGAGGGAGAGGAGCAGAGGGGGAAGGAAAGGGAAATAATCGCAAGCAGACTCCGTGTTGAGCGTGAAGCCTGACATGGGGCTCGATCCCACAAACCTGAGATCATGACCTGAGCTGAAACCAAGAGTCGGACGCTTAACCGACTGAGCCATTCAGATTCACCAACCACAAGGTCCTTTCAAACGGTAACTCATATCATGTCACGCCTATGTTCCAAAGCCTCCAGTGGCTCCCCACGTTGGGTAAGAGCGGGTCTGTACAAGGCCTGTACATGGCCTGCAAGTCCTCACAGCCTGACCTCCCATTCCCATTTTGAGCTCACAGCTGCCCCTCTCCTTTTAGGGGTCTCCTGGCTATTCCTCAAACGTCCCCTCCTTGTACCTGAGGTTCTCTCCCTAGAACGCTTTTCCCCCAAGATATGCACCTTGCCTGTCCCACAATCTCATTTCAATCTTTGTTGAACCAGGTCTTTTTGGCCAGGTCTGTTGCGACCAGCCTACTGAATTCTGTGGGCATGTACTACGTGTGCCCCTCCACTCGCTCTGCCTTATTTTTCTCCAAAGCATTTATCACTTTCCAGTATTCCATAAAATTCACTCAGTTAACTTGCTTATGGGTTCTTTCCCCCAAGTAGAGCATAAGCTCTATGAAGAAAGGCATTTTCATCTAATTATTCATTGCTGTAGTCCAGAACCTTATTTGTTAAATAAATGCACGAATTTGATATGCCTTAATGCTCACTTAAGGGAAAAGTGTCTTTCTCCTAAATTCAAAATTATGTTGAAAATGAACAAATAATTTGACATAACTTGCTCCTTTTATGCTTCTTTATGCTAAAAAGTGAGGCCAAAATATAATTAGGTAGAAACTGATGCATCAGGAAAGTGGAGATCCCATGTAAGAAGTCCCACACTAGGTCATGAGACCTGGATCCTAGTTGTGCCACCAAGTGACTGCAAGGGCATCACTTCTCTCTGGCGCCTAACTACAAAACTAAAACCAGTGGCCTCCAAGGCCCTGCAAACTCCGTGTTCTGAATTCTGTTCTTTGTTCGCCCCCTTCTGCAGTGGTGCTCACTGGGACCGCTGTCAATCTCTGGGACTGCTGGCCCTTCCCCCAGGTTCCTCAAGAGCAGGTGGTGGAACTTAACTCCTTCCTGGTTATCAGTGCAGGTGGTTAAATTCTGCTGGTGCCCATCTCCGTTGATACCTCAGAGCAGTGACCTCTCAACTTTTTTGATTGTACATCCTTATTAGAATACTTCATATGCATGTTTATAACCATACGACCTGTTGTTATGCATACAGTAAAATTATAAAATACATGAAAAATACAATACTTTTAAAAAACAGAACTGAGGGCGCCTGGGTGGCTCAGTCGTTAAGCGTCTGCCTTCGGCTCAGGTCATGATCCCAGGGTCCTGGAATCGAGCCCCACGTCAGGCTCCCTGCTCCACGGGAAGCCTGCTTCTCCCTCTCCCACTCCCCCTGCTTGTGGTCCCTCTCTCGCTGTCTCTCTCTGTCAAATAAATAAATAAAATCTTTAAAAAAAAAAAAAACAGAACTGAAAATCAATTTAACAGGGGCTCTCAGGTGTTCTTCCTGCAGCCTGATGGCCTGCCCGGGCCCCACTGAGAAGCCCACTTATCGAAAAGGTGAAGCAGCATCCACTGGGAAGTTGTACCTCACCCTGTCTGGGAAGGACAGAACACCAGAACAGAAAGAAATCCTCCAGAGTCCCACTTCCTAGGAAGCATCCCATTGCTGATCAGGGGGAAAGTGACTTTTGAAAGAATATACTCTCAAGTCCCGCAGACTCCAAATTATGATGAATTTCAGAACTAGCCAAATTCTGGCACGCTCTGCTCGGATATTTCACAAGAATGATCTTGCAAACCCAAGCTTTCAACATGGCTTGGGTCCCCTGAGAACATTTTATGAAAAATCAATCCACTGAACTGCAGCAATCAGCAAAACTACTGCAGGGTACAGATAGCCATCCTTTGTCTCAACTCAAGGAGAAAGTCTTACTTAAGGTCACTGTGATGGAGGCAGCCAAGGTGTGGACCACAGCTGGTAAGATGTGCACACCGGACAGCTCAAGACAAACCAGCAGAATGCTCAATCTTCAGAAACCCCGTGCTCGGGGTCCCGGGGGGAGAGAAGGTCCAAGCAGCAGAGGGGAGTCTTTGGAGTCAGACAAACTGGGGTTCAGACCGTGGTGCCGCTATGCTTATGAGCTATGGGACCCTAATCAAGTTAACATCTCAAAGTCCGTGTATGTATCTGCAAAATGGGATACCTAGTATCTCCTTCTGCGGGTGACTGGGAGGATTACTGAAGCAATCTATTTAAATTATCAGGCACAGTAAACACACAGTAAACATGGCCCTAACATGTTAAGCTTTGGGGCTTTGTGATATCAAAATAGAAATATCCTGAGGGAGTCTGGATGGCTCAGTTGGTTGAACGTCCTCTCTTGGTTTTGGCTCAGGTCACGATCTCATGGTTTCAGCTCAGGTCATGATCTCAGGGTTATGAGATCAAATCCCATGTCAGGCTCTGTGTTCAACATGGAGTCTGCTTGTCCCTCTCCCTCTACTCCTCCCCAGGCTCGTGCGTGCTCTCTCTCTCAAATAAATAAATAAATAAAATCTTTTAAAAAGAAAAGAAATATCCTGTAGGCAGATGTCTGCTAGCTGAAGCCCAGGAGAGAAGGAAGTCTGAGATGCAGATACCGGTCTAAGAGCTGTATGTGTGAATGAGATTCCCTGGTGAGGACGTGCAGCAACAGATCCAAAGTATCCTATTAGAAACCAACAGCAGGACAGCCGACGAGAAATACCAGGACACTCCCACAGGCAAACAGGCTGGGGATACAGGAATATTCTGATTAGCATCCTGACAAGCCTCAGAAACACAGTAAGAAAAGAGAAAGAATAAAGAGATAAGACCACTGAAAAATAAAAGACATTACCACCATTACTTGCAAATTATAACTGTCTACTAAGAAAATACAAAACAATCAACTGAAAATTAAAAGTGACAAGAGAATAAGTTGGCCAAATCTCATGCATATATAGTAAAACCTATATCTTTTCATTGTATCTGTCAGAACCAGGAAGAAAGATTAAGGGGAAAAAATCAAATTTACAACTCTAACAAAAAACATACAGTAATTGGGACTGAACTGTAAGACCTTTGTGAAGAAACTATAAAAATTTTCCTAGTGGGCATAAAGAAAGCACAAATAAATAAAGAGAAATGTCATATTCCTAAAGTAAAAATAATAAACACAAGTAAAAGAGAAACAACAAACTGGGCAAAAAAATCTGTAAAATATGTAGTGAAGGATCACGTCCGTGATTTAAAAAAAAAACCTACAATAATTGTTAAAAATAAACATTTATTTTTTAAATGGATAATTCATTCTGTAAAATATCAATAAACATACAAAGTTGCTCAGTCTCATTTATATCCAAAGAACTGCAAAGCACAATAATGATATACCATTTATAACCAATCAGACTGAGGTAGATTTTAAAAGATTAATAATGGCCCATGTGTTTGGAGGGTTCAGGAAAACAGACCCTCGCATAAGCTGCTTGCAGCCCTGAGAAGTGTAACTGGTACAGGATTTGGGCACACAATTGATAGCTATCAAATTTTTAATGTGTAGAAACTCTGACCCAGCAAGTTCATCTAGGAATCTATTTCAGAAACATTAATAACACTCGTATGCAAAACAGTGCAGTGTGCATACAACCGTGGTCACTACAGCATTATTCCGCAAAAGAAAAACATTAAAAATCATTCTGGGGGCCCCCACTGGCTCAGTCAATGGAGCATGTGACTCTTGATCTCGGGGTCATGAGTTCGAGCTCCACGATGGGCACAGAGCTTACTTAAAAGTAATAATAATAACAATAATACACATCAACAGGTAACTGGGGAAATTAATGATATGTCCGTGTGTGCTATCTGAATAATTAAAAACAGTAACAAACACAGTAGCAATGAACAATCCAAAAATGAAATTAGAAAACAACTCCATTTACAACAGCACCAAAAAGAAGCGACAATGCTTAGGAATAAGTTTAACAAGAAAAAAGTGCAAGACTTACACACTGAAAACTACAAAATGCTGTTGAAAAAAGTTCAAGAAGACCTAAAAAAAATGCAAGTATATCCTTTGTGCATGGAACCGAAGACAATACCGCTAAGGTGGCAATACTCTCCAAACTGATCTGATCTACAGATTCAGTGCATTTGCTATCAAAATTCCAGCTGCCTTCTTCTGCAGCAACTGACAAACCATGCTATGGAGTTTAGAAAAGAAAGAAAGACAAAAGCAAGCTGCAGCACAATATATATCATGGGACTCTGTTGTTTTTAAAAACTTACCTGCAGTGTTTGTGTGAGGGTTAAGTTTGCATTATGGGGAACAGGCCTCTTACCCCTGTGCCTCACGCATGTCTGTGTTAGAAAATTTTCGTAACAAGCACATAGATCTTCATAGTGTAAGAAAATCACAATAAAAAACTTCAATATTTTAAGTTTTAAACAAATAAACGTAAACTCCCTGACAGGCTGCCCTGCCAGGAAGGAATGGAAGATGGCCTTCGGTCCAGGTTCGGTCTACACCGTGGAGAAGGAATCCACATCCAAGAACACCCTCCGCCCCAGGGTTATTCCACCTCTGGCAGGAGAGGAGGACTCTAGTAACAGGTATTCTAAGAATAACCAGCGACTGACGACCACTGAAGCTACAAGAGGAGAGCATGTGGATTCACTACACATTCTCTCTACTTTCGTGCAGGTTCGAAACTTTTCAAAATACAAAGTGAAAGAAAAACAATACAGGTGCCTAGATCTTTGATCTTCAGGGTCCAGCTCTCCTTAACTAGTCAGGGATCAGGATTAAGACTCATGACCAATGGTTCTGGGAAGAAGAAAGCACTTCCTGTACAACTGTATGGGAACAGGCCTCTTACCCCTGTGCCTCAGGCATGTCTGTGTTATGCGTGAGGCACAGGGGTAAGAGGCCTGTTCCCCATGATGCCTCCTGTCCCTTACCCTAAATGCTGCAGTGACTTAAAACAGTATCTTGCAGTGCCATGATCTTATACAACCACTATCAAAGAGAAACTCCAATAAAATAAAACAGTAAGACACATTTGGAGTTGAGAGGAAAGCAGGTTTAAGTCCAGCCTTCTGAAACACTGAGCTTCCTAAATAAAGGATAAGGCAGGTATTTAAAGGGTTTTTAAAAACCAGTTACAATGAGTATATGTTCACTATTCTCTCTTGTGGAAAACCACCGGTTTCTTCTCATGGCCAGCATACCTACAAGGGTAGTTACAGGTCTGCCGGCACCAGGATGCTAGAATCAGCAACTCACAGGACGGGGCTCAAGGTTTCATTTATGTTAGGGCTTAAAGTCAGAACGTGTTCTGTGGTTTCTCTGGAGACGAAACTTTTTCCTCTGACTGCAGCAATAATGTGTTCCTATGGGTTGCAACGTAAAATAGATTTCTTTGGTATGGACCCTAGCAAAAGAGCCTGACAAGCCAATCGCCTTTTGTCTCCTTAGAGCAAAGCCCAGAGCTGGACAAAGCACAGAAACCCGGCAGACAGTTTACCTGGCCTGAGCGTTTGCTGAATACACAAGTGCTGACAGTGAGTTCTTCCCAGGACAGGGGAGGGGGAAACGGCTCGTGGCAAGCACCCAGCACACAGCCTCAGAGAAGGCAGTCAATATATTTGGTTCTCCTCCCTCGTCCTGCCGTCTGCCTTTCACTGAGTTCTCTGGTCATCCAGCAAAGAATAAATAACTCGAAAGCCACATCAGGTCAAAAGACAACAGAGGGGCCCCAACACCAAGGGAATCCTTTTTTCCCTCCACAAAAAATCAACGGGGTACAATATGGAACAGCTCTTCCAAACACTTTCAAATAAATACAGTTGGGAAACTTTTCCGCTTTGGAGCTATCCCAAACTCTTCCATTATTTACGAGGAGATCAAACACCAGCACAGAGACACGACAGGCAGGTTCTGTTTAAGCTGGGCTTTTGTGGCTGCTCAAGTTTTTTTAGCTCTATCTTTCAACGATGCGGCTGGATACAGATCTCCCTGCCTTTGTCTGACTTTTTTCTCTTCGATCTGGAAAGGGAGTCACCAGCCCTTTCTGGTCCCCATGCCTTCAGCTGTGCAACGACTGTGTGATGGTCTGCTGCAAGTGCCTACATCACACTGCAAAAAAAACGAGGCAGGTAAAAGCAACGGGATTTTATCAAAGAGAGCAACTAACAGTCTGAAGAGGAGGGAGGCAGAATGGGCAGAAACCTCTCTTGTGGCCTGAGCCCCTCCTCTTCCGATCCCGAAGTTCATTCATGCTTTCAAACACACAATGCACGGTGGCCTTGCCAAAAATTAAAAACATTACACATGCCTACACACTTAATGAATTCACTTATGAAAAATAAGCCAACTTGTTCCAGTGCAGAAAGCTTAAAGGCAGGGCAGAGAAATCAAAATTAATTTGCTGTTCTAATCTCTTCTAACTTCCAGCCCTTTGGAAAACAAAAAGGCCTTTACAAACTGGGAATAAATTCTCAGCTCTGGGGAAGCCAGCTTTTTCTGTACTACTTCCTACTCAATCTAATCCTGATTTCAAATCTCAAAAGTACACAAGACCACATTTGAGGGACATAAAAGAGAAAGAGCGAGGGATGAAAATGCAAGTTCATGACGGAGTTCTTTCAAATGAGGAATTCACTGGCCAGTCAAGAGCAATGCTGGAAAGCAAAAGAAAGAGAAAAGCTAACATTTATCCATTCCTCCAGACATGCTCCATTAGGACCCCCACTTTGCTCTACCTGACACCCTACCCTGTCACTTCGTCCCTCTAGCCTACCACTGGATGCTCTATCATGACCCAAAAGTGGTGCGGCTTCTGTAATTAGGGCTTCTCCCTAACTCAACAACCCTGAAGAGGAATTACCAAAGGTTTTGGACAGAAAAGACCTCGGACATGATCCTATGTGTAACGTTTCCATCTTAGCGACAGCCTTGTCACCTAGACTCACACCCAAGTCTGAGGGGCTCCAAAGGCCAGCTCTTTCAATGGCATGGTTTTCTTCCTGGGGGTGGAGAGAAGTAGGAATCAGAATCCAAAGGCATGCCAGTTGAAGGCAGGAAACCAAATATATATTTTGACAACCTTTCCTCCTGATGGCCCATGAAAATGATAATATAGAAGCACAGAAGATTCTCTCCAAAATAACCTGGACAACTGAAGGGGAGGGAGAACTCAACCGGCCATGTAAATGATATTTTCCCCCAAATGCAAATCTAGAAGAGGGGAGGCCACACCCCAGAATATGTTCCAAGGGGGGCCGCAGCAGGGATGAAAGCTCACCCACTGGATCCTAAGTAGGCTGAGGGCTCCTGCAGGCAGCTGCGAGGCACAGAGGAACAAGGGATGTTGGGATCAGTAGGGGAATGCATGTAGACAAGGGGCTGCCCAGGGAAGAGTAGAGAAGCTGGGTAAACGGGTAAGATCGAAAGGGAAGGAGCAGTTAGGAACAGGCCAGGCTGGGCCCCCTTTGCACATTAGGCTCCATTCTGTGATCATTCTTGGATGAGTGCTTACATGTTTGCCTCGTAAGGTTAAGGTAACCAAGTAATTCATCATCCACGCTGGGGAATTTTGAGATTCAAAGGGAGTGATACTGGTCCTTATGCCAGGACAACAGGCATCAGTCGGGACATCCCCAGGCCAAAAGGACACACAGTCTCTGTAGGCATGAGGCCTTCGGGGTCAGGAACCGTGTCCCATTCTGCTCTGTAGTCACAAGACCAAACAGGCTCTCAGTAAATGACTGCACAACTGATCTGACCACTTTCTTCGATTCTGAATCTGCCAAGAGCAACTTGTGTGTTCTTGCTACCAGGGCCCCCTTGCCCCTAACTCGCCGGAGGAGGCGGCCACGGTGTATTAGTTGTATTAGTTTCAGGTATCCGACGCAGGGACTTGACAATTCTATGCGTTACTCAGTGTTCATCTGCCACCATACCTTATTACAGTATTACTGACTCTACTGCCCATGCTGTACTGTTCTTCTCTGTGGCTTGTTTTATAACTGGAAGTTTCTACCTCTTAATCCCCTTCACCTGCTTCGCCCAACCTCCCACCCACCTCCCCTCTGGCAACCACCAGTCTGTTCTCTATACTTCAGAGTCTGTTTTTTTGTTTGTTTTATTTTGTACATTCCACACATAAGTGAAATCATAATGGTATCTGCCTCTCTGCCTTACTCCATTTATTTTTTAAAGATTTTATTTATTTATTTAAGACAGGAAGCACACAAGCGGGGGGGGAGGGGCAGAGGGAGAAGCAAGACTCCCCCACTGAGCGTGGACCCTGCTGCAGGACTCGATCCCAGGACCCTGAGATCATGACCTGAGCCGAAGGCAGACGCTTAACTGACTGAGCCACCCAGGCAGGCGCCCCTTCACTTACTTTTTAATTAAAAAAGCAACAAACGAACCTCCTCCATATCCAGAGCCAACCAAAACTCTGCCCTAACGCCACTTGCCCACTGAACTCACTGTGACCTTACACATTCACCCTGTCCCAGGCTGGGAAAGGCTGTCAAAGAGTCCTGGGAGCTGCCGCGACAGCTGATGCCCAAGCCCAAGGCCCAGAGCCTTTTTTCAGCAGGGCCGCTCCGCCTTTGGCCACGCTCTGGCTGAGTTACTCCAAACAAAGGTCATCCGTCATGACCAGCACATCTGCACACTCTGGTCGAGGCATTTATGGCAGTACCCAGAGTCACAACACACACACAAAAGGAGGAAGATTCTGAAACAACAGTGTTCTAAGTCCTTCCTTGCCCTTTTTGGGTCGGGTTGCCATAAGTCGTCTGTCCGCAGGGAAGGTTAAACAGGAGCCCTGGAATCTGTTTCTTTTCTGAGGAGAAAACCCTGAGAAAGACAAGTGAAGATTTCCTGCAGAGGGGTTTCAAGGAAGGCCAGAAACAAGCTTACGGGAAGAGTTAGCATGGGGCTCCAGGCCTTCGCTTCTCTTGGAGATTGACAGCTGTGAGTCCTATTAATGGATCTTAGCACTTGTCTTAGATTTCACAGGTTTAATCCAAGCTACCAAATAACTGAGACCAGCCCGTAAGCTATTCAGGTGCCTCTGAAGCAATTGTTTCAAGGTACTCCCGCCATGGGGGGTTTGGGGGGCCAGGAGTGCAAGAAGAGAAATGGAGAAGGAACCAGTGGAACCTCTGGCCAGGTCTCAAAGGGCCTTGCATTTCTTGGGTCGCCTTATGCTAAAGGCATAATATGACTTCTCCTTTTTATAAATCCTGAAATGATTTAATGAACAACCCAATTACACTGCAGGGTAACCTGTTCCAGGCTCCCCTACACTTTGTGTTTTAAAAAACTAGTATCCTAAATGTAAATATTTCACGGAAATGACCTGGGCCTCCTTCTTTTCCCGAAAGGCTCTGTTTTCAAGTAAGACTATGGCAGCTAAAAAAAGAGGTATCACTTAGAAGGATAATGCCTCTGATGTCTGCACACAGGACTTCCTTAGGTCAGGGAGATGCAAAGTTCCCAAACAGGAGGCATCGTGGAGAAAATGAAATCAATTTATTTTATCGAGGATTTACACAGTCTTAGATTCCTCTCAGATGCCACAGTTAATGTATCACAGCAGTCCCCAATTTCCCCCCAACATTCCAATAATCCACTTCCAACCTCACCACCTCTCATCCCACTGGACTAACTTCTGGTAACCTCCTATTCATCCCCAAGCCAGCTCAGATACCACCACAATTTTCTAACTTTCCAAAGAACACTCTAGGAGTCTGTTCAAAATCTTCAGTGCTTCGGAGCACCTGGGTGGCTCAGTCAGTTAAGCATCTGCCTTCAGCACAGGTCATGATCTCAGGGTCCTGGGATCTAGTCCCACATCGGGCTGCCTGCTCAGTGGGGAGTCTACTGCTCCCTCTGCCCTGGTCCCTTCCCCCATCTCATGCACATGCACATGCACTCTCTCTCTAATAAATAAACAATATCTTAAAAAAAAAATCTTCAGTGCTTCCTCACAGCCTGTTAAAAAAACAGCTTCACTGCCCTAGGTTGGCATCCACACTCTCTAAGGTCTGGCCCCAATCTATCTTTCTAGAAAGCACAGTTCAGGTGAAGGTTTGGGTTCAGAACCCAGATGGCCCAGTTCCAGACCCAGCCCTACCATTTATCGTCACTTACTACCAGGGGAATTGCAGCAGTAACTAACAAATAAGGTTATGAGGATTAAGTGCAGATTGGCTTAAAAGAGCTCAGCACATGCCTGATACACAGAGCTGTTCAATAAACGGGAGCTCTTCTCATTATTCCTAGCCTCCCTCATTCACTGAACAAATATTTGAGTACTCCTGGAGGCCAAGCCCTGTGCTAAGTGCCAGGCTTACAGAGTGAACCAAACACAATCCTGTCCTCCTGGAGCTTCTGCGTGGATGGATGGACCAGGGCATGTCCCACGGCTTCGCCAGACTACCCAAGTCAGAGTGGGATCTTTCCTTCCCCCTTCAATGTGCACTTCTCCCTGCCAAAACCCCACCCATCTTTTAAGATCCAGCTCTCAGGACCCCCGCTTCTGGGACCCTTTTGTCTGTTTCTTCCCACAGAAAGGAAACCTGGAGTCAAGCACTGTTTGCAACAGGTGGGTTATAACATAGAACACAAGGCCCTTGTACGCAAACCACATCTACTCTGTTATAATCCGGTTTGAAGGCAGAAATAGCCTTTTTCTCTCCTCCAAGAGGTATGTCTCAAAAAAAAAAAAAAATGGGAAATGAGCAAAGAAATCTCTAACTCAATTATCCTACGGGTCATCTGTGATTAAGTCAAGGAACCCAAAGAGAAATGTGGACAGTAAAAAGGTATTAGGGAAAAAAAGAAATACCTTTTGAGGCCCACAACACCCAGAGTTCAAGGATCATGGCTAGGAGTTACAAGGTCTTCTTTCTCATGTGACTACCTTTGTTTTCTCAGATGGGTTTGGTAAACTGGAAAAGTTTCTGTGGACTGCTGAACTTCTAAGACTTGCCTGCTTTTACACCAGGGAAACAAAAAACAGAGAAAGACGAAGGTCTTCCTTTTCTTAGCAGTAAATGCTCGCTGAAAGCCGAGAGGGAGAAAGGCCAGTACAGAAGGATTTATACACCTGTCCAGAGGACTTCAGACTGATGTGGAACATGCTCTCAGGCTCGTGGCCAACTGGCAACAGGAGACGGGTGGCTCACGAAGCCCAGCCTGAATCTGTTCCAGGACAGTCACTGCCCAGCAGGCTCAGGGAGTCCCAGCTTCCCTTCCTTGTGGGACCCTGGGGGCAACTGTGACCAATGCACCAGAGTGGGGCTGTAATGGCTTGCAGAGCCTCTGGGCCCTCACGCTGGGACAGTGCAATCAGATACCAAATGACCCGTAGAAAACTCCAAGTGACTTTGATTCCAGATAAGGAACATGTTGTATTCTAGACAGGTGGGAGAACACATGAAAGAAACAGTTGTTTAATAATCATAACACAACTTTAGGGAAGGCTCCACAGCACTAAGCAAGTAACAGGCCCACAGCAGAATGAAAGGATGAGCCTACCTGGAGAGAGGTTTCTCCAGATAGCTGAGGCTGATTCCACACATCTGAACTTCCCACTTAGTTCATGGAAAGCCCACAAAATGTACTAGACATTTTTGTTAGAGAGAATATTCCGAAATTTAGCCTTTCACGATGTCTCAGGGTCACCATTACAAACACAGTCGCTGTGAGATAGTCCAAGAGTTTCTTTCCAGGGTCCTAGAAGACCCTGCATCAAATCAGAGGAAGCCTTCTGTCACATTCAGGCCCTTGGCTGACTCCTCCTACCTTCACTTGCTGCTGAGACACTGGAAGAAAACCTTTCTCCACAAGTTCTGTTTTGGGAGGTGGCAGAATTTGGAAGCACAGAGTTGACAAAGCAGTCTCTAGCTGTCCTGAGATGGTGTCACATATTCTGTTAGCCAGAGGGTGGGTCTCAGAAAAGCCATGGGCCTTCCAGAGACATAACTGTCCAACCTCTCATTATTCATTTACTCAATAAATATTTGAGTGGCCACCATGTTCCAAGGACTGTTTTAGGAAATTTAAGAGATTGTGTAGTTAAGAAAGGTAAGGGCTTTGCCCTCAGGAAACACACATTCAAGTGGGGGATTTCAGCTAGGGTTATAGTAATGGCTGAGGGAAGCTACTTAGGGAAGCCTAGAGAAGGCTGAATGACAAGATACAGGTCATAACACAAAGATCTGGGGGAAGCTGACAGGCCATCAGAAAGGCCTTAAAATGGTGTTCTAAAGACAGAAAGGCCAGGGTGACTGGGGCAGCACAGTGTAAGGCAAAAGGAGGGGGAAGAAGGTCAAGAGACAGAGAGGGCCAGGCCAGGGGCCCAAGATCATTTACACTATTAGGTCAAGTTTCAGTTTTATTCTAAGTATAATGGGAAAGCACAGGAGACAGGCTGAGAAATGACAGAATCGGAATTATGATGTTAAAAGACTACTCACATGTTGTACGCACTGGAGGCTCACCATGGCCAATCTTGTTTTTAAACTGCGTTGACGTCACAATATTGCACAGTACTTAAGAATGTAGATTCTGGACCCAGACTCTGACACTTACTGTGTCACTGGGCAAATTATTTCCTCTGTATGCCTCAGTTTCCTTATATGTAAAATGCAGACACACAGGAATATCTCATAATTATTGTTTTTCAGTTTTAAGGCAAAACAAAACAAAAAGGTATCACGTGTCTAAAGTCACTAATAATGCAAACACTTCTGCCCAGGCGGCCTCTAGCATCATAACTCTGTCTCTCTCTAAAAGAGGAAATGGACAGTTGGTACAGTCTTGTTCACAACGTAAAAAATGTCCCTCCTTTTCATTTCTGGATGCTACTATGGTGGGGGAGGGAGTATGCCCAAAATGTACACTAGAGTTTAACATACCACGCAGTAGGACATTGTTTCTTAAAGATAAAGACAATCTTCTCTTGGCTAGGAAAGGTTTTCCTTCTCTCCATGAAAAATAGCTCTGTGGCTACAGTTATTCATGCTGAGCATTTGAGCAACATGATAGAGTCCCACATGCCTGATTGTTCATTTTCTAACAGCTGCAGACAGAATCTAATGAACTCTTAATGATCCAAGAGGCTTCCAGCCTGCCAGGCATCCTCTGTCATAGAGCATACATAGTTTTGAGTATAATCAGAAAGCCCAGCTTTCCCCTTCCAAGGGGAGGTGGAGTGAATATTTTAATTTCTTTTACAACGTCAAAACTACACTTTATATTTCTAGATTTCCTTCACTAGGATCTTACATGATATGACATTCATGATTTTTCTATTTGGAATTTTCTGGGAACAAATCACAATTCAAAATCAAGTCCTTAAATTACTAACAAAGGTTAGGATGGATGCCAAGGCATTCATCCAATTAACTCATTTTCCGAATTTATTGGCTAGGAAGGAAAGAAGGAATATTCCTGGCTGATTCCCAGGTGTCTGCTCCCAATGCCGACACCCCACCTCACTTTATCCTCATGAGATCAAAGTCACCCATGGGATTTGGCAGGCCTATGAGAATCCTCCTGCCTTAAAGGGAGCATTTCTACAAATTCATCCCAAAGCTAGCCCCTCTCATAAAACTACACTATATTAGGACACTACTATAAGAGAGGAAGTTGTCACAGTGGTATGTATTAAATGACAATGCAGATTAAACAGAAAATACAAAGAAAAAGCCATCTCAAAGGCAAGCAGGAGCTACTTATTACACAGCTGAATATAATTAAATGTAATAAGCCATTATTATATGCCAGGTCCTGCTGTGCAAGCAAGGAATCAGAGACACCCCTTGACAGATAAAATGTGGCCCTCACCTGCAAGAATATTGATAATACAGTTGAAACAAGTAGACAAATGGACACGGTATAAGGCAAAATATGGTCTGGCAAAAGTGATGTGTGTTCTAAGTGCTATGGAAGCACCAGCCTTCATAGAAGTGTTCTCAACTGGGGAAAACCAGCACAGGCTTTACAGCGGTCCCAGCATTTAAGCTGAGCCTTCAAGCACATAAAGGAGTTTGACAAGGCCAAGAGGAGGTGATCCACATAAAGCAAACGGAATGGAGGCGGGAGAGATACCAAGTCAGCATGGCCACAGTCTGGAGGGGGATGTGGTGGAAGAAAAGCAAAGAACAGCATATTAGGGACAAAACTATTACAAGACTTTGAACATAGTGCCCTGGTGTTCAAGCTTTCTTTTACAGGCAGCAAAGAACTCAAGGCTTCTGTGCAAGTAGGGACTGAACAGCTGTGTGTTTTCGAAAGCTTGCTTGGCCCAGAGAGGGAGACCAGTTGGAAAGCTCCTTCAACAGGCCAGGGAAGGGAAAAGTGGTGTCTGATTCCTGTCTTAGAGAGAGCCTACAACAAAAGGAAAGCAAAAGGTTAGGAAGATACTTCAGGTAAAGTAACTGCTGACATTTTCTTTACACTTTTCTGCTATTTTCAAGAAAGCACATATTCTTAAATATGGAGGGACAATACAAAAAGAATTACTTCAGAAGAAACACTACTAAAATGTATTGACAACTGGATTGTGTGTGTTGGGGGAAGGGGCATTTAAGGCATTTAAGACATAAGGAGTTAAGAATTAGCCCCAGACCGGGGCACCTGGGTGGCTCAGTCAGTTAAGCATCTGCCTTAGGTTCAGGTCATGCTCTCAGGGTCCTGGGATCAAGCCCCACATCCGGCTTCCTGCTAGGTGGGGAATCTGCTTCTCCCTCTCCCTCTGCCCCTCCCTGCCACTACCACCCCCCCAAATCATGCACACACCCTAGTGCACTCTCCCCCCCCCCCCTAAAAATCAGGCCCAGACCTCCAATGATGGTGTCTGGTCACACCTCCAACCCGAACAGGAGCAGAGGAGGAAAGGAAGCAGTCCTATAAGGTCTGTCCACCATCTTCTTCTAATTAATTAAAACAGGAAAAGGGAACGCTAAAGATACTAAACCTAGTTCAGGTTCCACTAACCCAGGGCTGGACTAAAGTACTCTGTGGTGCTCAAGAAAACATGCTTTTCTAAGCAAAGGACCAATGTACACAAAGGACAGTGTAAACAAAGTGAAAATGGGATATTATCAAACAGTTTTCAAGTATGTGTTAAGTCATTTTTAAAGTGTGCTTGAAATGTAAGAATGCATATGCGATAAATTAGTCATCTAATCTTTTTTTTTTTATAAAGACTTTTTACTTATTTGACAGAGAGAGACAGAGAGGGAACACAAGCAGGGGGAGTGGGAGAGGGAGAAGCAGGCTTCCCGCTGAGCAGGGAGCCCAATGTGGGGCTCGATTCCAGGACCCTGGGATCATGACCCAAGCCGAAGGCAGACGCTTAACAACTGAGCCACCCAGGCACCCAGTCATCTACTCTTTAAAGCATCTGTTAAGATACTATTACTGTACTATCTGGCCCAAAATTATCATGGTCTATATTACTACATTCACTAGAATTAAAAGGAAAGATTCTTCATTCATACATTCATATTTCTTCTTAATCTATAAATTAATTCTCTCATATTAAGGGTGATATTTACCCCTACTACCCTATCATCACATCTGAAATGCTGGATTAAGAAACTTTTCAGTTTATAAGCAAAGGACACACATAAATGAGTACAAACAAAACTGGATAAATCTGAGTCCATTGTTGGGTAGTATTGATGCAATATCCCGGTTATACTGCACCACGGTTTAGCAAAGTATAACCATTTTTGGAAAACTGGACATTTGTACAAGGGATCTCTATACTCTTTCTTAAATGAATCTATAATTATCTCAATTTTTAAAACAGGGATCCTTTTAAGCAAAAAAGAAAAAAAAAACAAGGGGCAGCTCTGTCCCATGAAACCCTATTTATTTTGGCCACACAATAGACTAACAACAAAAAACAGAGGTTCTAGAGCTAAGTGCTCACTTATAGGTAAAAGCAGAGAAATGTGTCAGATTCTACATCTCAAGTGACCACAAAGCGAAAGGAAGAAAAGAAGAGGAAAATAGCCAATAACAATTCCTCTGTCCACAGCTTTACATAGAGTAGGTACATCCAGTACCACTGCATCCGGTACCGTTACTGCTCTCCGTTTTACACACAGGGAAGCCAAGGCTCAGAGGTAAAGCTATCTGCTCCAGTCTACACACCAGAGGAGAGCTGAGCAAAATCACACGTTCACAACTCAGCATAAAAATGCCAAAAGGAAAAGTCTTATTTCCCACTTCAGAGAGGAGAGGGGAGGGGAAAGAGGGGGAGGAAAGAGAAGGGAAAAGTGGAAGGTTAAATGCACCCAAACTATTATTCACGCTGTATCTCAGCAGTATCGAGATGAGTACGTCAAGGTTCATGACCTATGAGCAGATTCATGTTCTGAGCTATGGAGAAGACACAGTTAAAACCCTGCCCAATACCAGAAGGTGCGAATTCCCACCTACAACAGAAAAATGACCTATGCTACTTGAGAACATAACACAAGCCAAGGCAAACGCCAGAGGCCCTGACAGGTCTCTATAATGGCAAGGTATTATGTAATCTAGCTTTCACTTCCCTTATTCTGATTTGACTATCAAAAAATCACATAACACCATGGACACTAAAGGTTAGGCTGTTTTTCACTCATTAGACAAATTTTATTGAAAAAAGTATGTGCCAAGGTGTTACAGGTAAAATTACGTTAAAAAAAAAATTGCAGGCACCGTCTGAGACAGACGTTAATCACTCATCACAATTAAAGTAAGCCGTGGTAAACCAGGGTCTGTTCGAGTCTGCAGGTCAAGAAGATTTGATGAGAGACCAAAACCTGTGGAACATAATGTAAGTAATCAGAACTTCAACTCTGAAATGGAAAAAAAGGAGAGAGAAAGAGCTGTAAAATACAGAAAATGAACTCTGAAACACAAATAAAACTTTGGCTATCCCATGCAAGAGCAAAAGAGAGGTAACAACAACAATAACAACAAGAACAGTGTTGAGCCGCATATTATACCCACTTTTCTTAATCAAAATGCATGACCCAAGGTATAGTTTGCCTCACCTACCAAATCAATGGTCAAATCCCCACCATTCCTTTGACTTGTATGGCTCAAGGATACAGGGACAAAAGCCATAGGATGATGGGATTCCACACTGCATCAAAAAGTCAACTCACCTCGCAAAAAGCAAAGAACAACTCTTGGAAAACCACTGGGGAAACGCTAACAGTTGTTAAGACAGAGAAAATGGGGTTTTCCTATAGTCCCAGAGAGCACTTGTCAACTGAGCTTTTTTGTTTTATTGAGGCAGGAGAGGTTCTGCATTCTGCCTTGGGGGGCAGAATGCAGAACCTCCAGCAGGGACAGAGCTGAGTTATTCGACCCCAAACAAAACACAGTCGCTGCCCTGCAGAAGCTCATAATCTAGTGGGGAGGCCACACCAGGTAAAATGCTTCCTTGTTTTCAAGTCTGAAAGATGTCCCAAGCTCATCTTGGACAATTCCTGCCAAGACATGTAATTAGCCATTTTCTCTAAGGTACCCCAATTCCTAAAAAGACCCTCTTTGGTCACCTTTGAGGCTGGCAGGCACCAACTCATGTTCTGAAAATTGATAAATCGAACAAAAGAATAAAGCAGTCAAACTGCCATTCCTACATGGATTGTAGTTCAGAGTGAGCAACTAGTTGAAGAGTCAAAGTTCTTCTATAGAATTACAGCCGGGACGCCTGGGTGGCTCAGTCAGTTAAGCGTCTGCCTTCGGCTCAGGTTATAATCCCAGTCCCACATCCGGGATCCTTGCTACGCGGGGAGTCTGCTTCTCCCTCTGCCTGCCTCTCCCTGCTTGTGCATGCTCTCTCTCTGATAGATAGATAAAATCCTTTAAAAAAAAAAAAAAGGAATTACAGCTAATAGAATTAAAGGAAATAACAGAATTAGAAAACTGTCCTATTGCTAGTTAATAAAGTAATCGATAAAATAATTGCAGTAATCATCAACTGCTACTAAAACCTACAAGTGAAACATCTCATAACAGAAGGATCAGGGAGGACACCTGAACCCACTGCCATCAGTCTGAGCATCACCAAAAAGTGGGACAGACGATTTTACTAATGTGATGCACATGGATGAACAAACCACCTAAGAAGTATGAGTTACAGAAAGAAAAACTGAAGCTAACAGAGCCTCTAGGATCAGACTGAACTACCAGCTTTCCAGAAACAGAATAACATGCTAGAAAACACAACGACATAAGAAATGTAATTTAAATCCACAATAGGGAGATTCTACAGGACAAACAATACATTCCTTCAATAAATAAACTATATGGAAAAAAAGTTGGTTGGGTAGAAATTGTTGTCAATTCTAAAAGAAACCTAAACATAACACGCGATAGCATTTGGATACAGCTTTAAACAAATCATCTGTAAAAAGATATTTTTGAAATAAAGGAGGATAACTGAACATAGAATAGTTAGTTATTAGATGATACTAAGGAATTTGGGGTAATTTTGTTGGGTGGGATAATGGTATTGTGGGTATTTAAGTCCTTATTTATTCGAGATACATACTGAAATCTTTACAGGTAAAATAATATGACATGTGAAGCATGCTTTAAAATACAACAGGGGGGAAAAAAGCAGAGGGAAACAGATGAATAAGAATGGTAAAATGCTACTAGTTGTTGAAACTGGATGATGGGTACAAGGGGACTCACTGTTTTATTCTCTTTACTTTTATGTGTATCTGAAAAAATTCCATGTAAAAGGTTAGAAAATTAAACACAACCCTTATGTATGGATAATCCTAATATTGTTTGAATGATGAAAATTTGCAAACAATCACTATACTGTACACCTGAAACTGATATTACACCGTATGTTAACTGGAACGTTTTTTTTTAAGATTTTATTTATTTATTTACTTATTTGATAGAGAGGGAGAGGGAGAGGGAGAGGGAGAAGGCAGGCTCCCCGCTGAGCAGAGAGCCCGATGTGGGGCCTAATCCCAGGACCCAGAACACAACCTGAACCCAAGGCAGATGCTAAACCGACTGAACTACCCAGGCGCCCCACTAACTAGAACTTAAATAAATACAAAATTTTTTGCAAACAGCCTAAATCTCAACTGAGAGCAAATTAGGTAAATCACAACACACATAAAAAGGAGTATCATAAGGCCATAGAAATGACCATATTTTAACAACAACAAAAAATATTCTACTGAAAGAGGATTTCAACTACTTCCATTTTGACCTCAAACTTTCTAATTAAGTTCTTTCCAGCTTATCTCTGAACTCAGGCAAAAGACCCTGAGGGCAAAGCATCCCCTGATGGGGGGGATGGGAACCAAAACCACACCCTCAAGCCATAGGGACTGCCCTGAGCCAGCAGAACCCCCATGACTGACCCCCAAGACCGTGAGACCTGACCTCCACTGCCCACCTGCAGGTACTCACAGACCTCTGCCCCACCGTTTCCTTCTATAAACCTCCAAGTATTTTAAGCACTTTGGAAACAATCTCTGAGACGCTAGTCTGCTCTTTCGGGTGTTGGCCTTTCTGAAAGCAATCTTTTTGTTTCACCAACACTTGTTCCTCCGCCTTTAGATTTTGTCAGCGGTGAGTGATCAAACCTGGTGTGTTTGGGAACCCCAGACACAGATGCTTTTGCACCCCAGCACCCAGACAACACGAATAATTTTTTTTTCTGGGTAAAACAAAGTAACAAACAACCAACGGGCTGTAGAACAGCATGTACGCTATAACCGTAATGTGATGTATGCACCGAAAACTGCCTGGAAGAATGCTCACCAAGGTGTGGGCATCTCTAGGTGGTAATATATCAGGCAAGTTATTTTCCTCACTGTTCTCTGAGAACTTATGAAGGCATTCACTCGTATAATTTTAATTTTTCAGGGGGGGAGGGAGTGATGAATGTTTGCTTTTAGTTTCCCAAATTTAAAATGGGATTGAAAATACAGTTCTTATGGTAATCAAATGGCATGAACTATTTAAAGCAATTATTAAAAGATCTAGCATATAACCAGACATTCCAAAATATGTTAAGAGCTCTTCTTTTTATTTTTTTCATTTAAAAATCATAAGACAGGGTACCTGGGTGGTTCAGTCAGTTAAGGATCCAAATCCTGCTTTCAGCTCAAGTCATGATCTCAGGGTTTTAGAATCAAGCCCTATGTCAGGCTCCATACTCAGTGCCGAGTCTCCTTGGGATTCTCTCTCTCTCCTCTCCCTCTGCCTGCCCCCCACCCCACTTGAGTTCTTGCAACACATATACGTGTTCTCTCTCTCTCTAAAATAAATTAATTAATTAGGGCACCTGCGTGGCTCAGTCGGTTCAATGCCTGCCTTTGGCTGAGGTCATGATCCCAGTGTCCTGGGATCAAGCCCCACATCCGGTTCCCTGCTCAGCGGGGAGTCTGCTTCTCCCTCTCGCTCTACCCCTCCCCCCTGCTCATGCTCTCTCACTCTCTCAAATAAATAAAATCTTTTTTTTAACGATTTTATTTATTTATTTGACAGAGAGAGACACAGCAAAAGAGGGAACACAAGCAGGGGGAGTGGGAGAGGGAGAAGCAGGCTTCCTGCAGAGCAGGGAGCCCGATGCAGGGTAATTAAAAATCTTTTTTAAAAAAAAATCTTAAGAAAGCAATTGCTTCTTAAAACAAACAAAAATCCCTCACTCTTGTGAGCTTTTATAAAATCTATGTATTTCCTTCTCTTCCTCTATGTAATTATTTGTTGACACCTACCATGTTTGTTTCATTTTGAAGTTTAAGACAGGAATTCAGTCTACGCTACTACATCCCCATAATGTTCCTTTTCAAACAGATCTTGTTAAGTACTATTATTCATGTCCTTAGATTGTCTTTTCATAACAACATTTTAGATGTGACTCATCACTTTCATCACAGGGCGTTTTTTACTCTCATGACAAATGCCTGTGAAAATTCAACATTCTCCCAGGATTAGGCGTCTCTGTAATTTACCATTAAGAAGAGTGACGAGGTTGGTGGGATGTGTATGGGACTTCTTCACGTATGGAATCCACCCTCCTCTTCTCCTTTTTTAAAAAATTAAGATACTATACACACACCACGGAAATCATCCCTTTAAACTAAAGTGTCCAATGCAAAACCATGCATCTGTCACTGCTACCTAATTCCAGAACATCTTCATCACCCCACAAAGAACCTCATTACCCATTAGCAGTCACTCCCGAAGCCCCTCCTCGTCTCTCCTCCATCCCTGACAGCCACTAATGCAATTATAATTCTTACTAAGGCTGTTTTGTTAGTGAAAGGAATAGGAAGATGGAATACATTCCTTCATAAATCAAAAGATCTCCATGCTACGAGGATTGCAATTTATTAAGAACATGCTTCAACTCCACACGCACCATCATTATGCATCAGGGAAGGTAAATAAGCATTTTCCTCTTGAATTAATCCTCCTCCTATTATAAAGCAGGAATCAAATCAAACAGCCAGATTTGGCTTACTCCGACTGCATTGCTAATCAAGTCTGAACATTTGGCCGCGCCATATTTCACAATCTCCTATCTCAAAACTGAGGCAAAAAAAAAAAAAAAAAAAAAACAACTAGCAATTACCACAAAAAGATAAACTAAATGTAAAAAAAATAAGCAGTAAGTCATTAAGATAAGCTAAATTTATACCGATGTTTGCTCATTTAGCTGGCAAAACTTCTCAAAACAGTTCATGTATTAAATGCAGCAACAGATTTTCATATCTTTTTAGAGCAACTATAAGCACATTTATGGGGTAAAGTGGGGCTGAAGCAGTTGAATATACTTAGTGGATTCTTGATCCCAACTGCGGTATTGCTTGGGTATCACGTTTTTTTTTTTTTGTTTTTCGTTTTTTGGTTTTTTTGGTAGGCTCTACGCCCAGTGTGGAACCCAATACAGGACTTCACTCATGACCCTGAAATCAAGACCTGAGCTGAAATCAAGAGCCAGTCAGTCACCCAACCAACAGAGCCACCCAGCCTCCCTGGTATCACGTATTTTCATTAGGAAAAGTTACTTTTGTTGCTACCTTAATTCCAAGAGAAAAGTGAAGGAATCGCTGTAAGTTACAAAGGCATTGCTTTTTGCAGCAAATCCAAGTTCTGTTTATTTCTTCATGTGACAATATAGGATAATCTCATCCCTATAATATCCTGACCAGTACCTTCTCAAAAGCAGCCGTGTTAGAAAAGTTTTAAATTCCTGTTTATAAAAAAATAGTATGTCCCTACTATGGGAAATTTAGAAAATACAAGAACACAGAAAGAGAACCTATTATCTATAATTTCATCATATACATGAATACTTACTAACATTTTCATAGCCTTTTCCAGATCATTTTTTCTATACATTTGTGCATAGCTGAGATCCTGGTGTATATAAATTCTGCACCTGCCTTTTTCATTTTACATTTTTCTATCAACATTGCCCCACATCACTGAAACTCTTTATAACTATACTTGCTGCAAAGTACACCAAATTCTGGATAAATGTGCGGAATATTTACACATATGTACTTTTATATTCTCCTAATGCTGGGCATTTGAGATTTTCCCAGTTTGAAAGCCACTATTTCTAATTTCAAGTGATGTTTTTTAATCAACAGGCACACATTTCTTTCATGGACACACATCACATGCACAGAGGCCACACATTTTGGCTTGGTTATTTTCAAGCAATGGTGATGCAGAGTCACTGCCAAAAGCCACATTCCTGAGAAAAAATATCATCCATATCATTAGGACTCTGGAATGAACAAACAATGGGGCATAAACTCTTTAAACCATTTAGAAATGAAAGGCCATGCCCTCAATCAGTCAAAAAGCATTCTCTCCTACTCTAAACTTGCAATCAGACCCCTCTCCTGACCTCTAATACCAAGAATGTGAGAAAGGAAGATTCATTTTGTTTGCCTGTGTGTCACTTTGGCAATGGCTATCTTATATAGCTGACCTTGAATTCCCACTGTAGACTCTTCTCGGGCAGACCAGCATCTCATAAAGGTGACGCCAGAGCAAAGGACCCACTTCAGAAGGCAGGCTGCTATAGCTCCAGCATGGCGAGCTAAGCCTTCAGGACAGCAGGTCGGGATGTAAAGCAGAACCAAAGACTTTCAGGGCCCATATGCAATTACCTACCCAGCCAATAAATACACGCAGAAACTCCAATTCTTTGTCTCAGTCCAAGAGTGTATTACTTTTTTAAATTATCATAAAATAACCTCTACCGAGAACTTTCAGAGAGTCCAAATCAAATATTAAAACAAAACCAGCCAAAAAGTACTATGAATTTGATCCTGAACATCCCTCATTTAAAAACTAAGATTGCTTATTGACTTTACCTTATCTGCTGCTCCACTATACCCAGCTATTTCCTTCTGCTCTCTGGTACTATTAAGTAGAGCCCAGAAGCACTTCTCTCCCTCCCAAGTAGCCTTTTTGTTCTTGGTAAGAAATAAATGTTTTCTTTCTGGGTTCTAAGGTAATCGACATTGTTCTGGCTGTTAGAAGGCTAGTCCACTTAAAATCTTTATTTTGTGTTCTTTTTATTCACCTGTGGACACCAAGCCAGTTCCCATCCACTATGATAAGAGAGGTTATTCTTCCAAGCGTCTGCTAACCATTTTTAATTCCTTCCACTGAAAATTTAAACTCACTACCCACTACTATTAGCTCAGCAGCAAATCCAAGGCTTGTTTTATTTTTCCTACCATACCTCCTAAACAATGTGATTACAGAGCAAAGTTAAACCTATCTACCATAGGCTGAATGAGCTTTTTTTTTTTTTTTAAAGCCTTGATGTTCTACAGACTTCCATTCAAATTCCAGTCGAAAGCTGACTACATATGTGCCTACAGGATATTACTTCACCTTGAGGAGTCTCAGAGCGAACTAACCTCTGGGAAATGGGGTAAGATTTAAGAATAATGCATATAAAAACCTACTATTCCTTCTAACACACACCAGGAGATCAAATATTGGTGACAATCTTTATGACACTCAGTTCCTTTACCACAATCTCCACCAGCATTTATTCCTTTTGGTAAAATATGCAAAGCAAACACTTCTAATTCACTTTTGACTTCACCCAAGCAAAATCACCTTCCTTTTCTCTCAGTGCCCACCAAGTGTCTATCAGGCTAGTATCATCCCACCCAAACCCTTTCCTATTCTCCTGGAATGTATACTGTTTTGTTCGTCACTAGGATCAGCTGGATCAGTTTCATGCTCATTTGAGCGCAATTTCTTCCAACACTGGAAACTCTTCACGGCATTCCATGGCTCACTGACACACAGCTAGTCAAACTGCACGCACAGTGACTTGAAATTTCTCCCTCACCACAGCCTGGTAGAGAACCAACCACCTGAAGACACACTCTAACCTGTGGTTTTTCTCGGAGGGAGGTGGATAAATGAATGCCCCCAAGGTGAATTTGATATGCCCCACTAGAGATGATTGTTTCCAAAAGTTTTTAAAAACACAGAAAGAAAGAAAAGGTAGGGTGTATACCCCACAATCCATTTCAGTACACATTCGAACACAAGGAGAGACCTGGGCCAGTGAACTTTCACCCACTACCCTGCAAAGATACGCAGCCGGTGCTCCCTTAACTACGGTCCTCTGGAATGAAGCTGCTCTGCAACCCGACTGATTCCTCTGTGGCCTCTCTGCCACTGTCCAGTTTGTTCTGGGATGAGTGAAATCCATTACAGGTAACCAAAGGCAGGCAGTGACAGTGCTGGATCAATTACAAAGAAATGAAGAAAGAACTATCATTTGGATGCTATAAAATAATCATAAAGCTAACAAGTCTGCAGCACTATGTATCAAGCACTGTGTATGAACTCCTTCACCCTCATGAGAACCCTATGAGATCAATATTGTCACCATTTTACAGATGGAAAACTGAGAACTATGGAGGTTAAATAACTTACTCAGCATCACACAGTTAGTGAGAGGAGTTCTAACCCAAGCAGTCTGTCCCCAGATTCCAGGCTCTTAACTTTTCCATATAAATTGTCTATTATTTTACAGAGCTGGAGCCACGCCCTTGAAGAAAAGAGGGTAACGAAGAGTACCCCTGGAATTGATGAGTGGAAGCCCCAACATTACCAAGGACTTCCTAAACATCTCTGCAGCTTGGGAGCATTTGCCTGCAAGTTACAAAAAACAATGGCTGGAATAGCCAGAGGCAGGCCATGATGTCAGCAGGTATGAACGCCAGGTGCCAAAGTAAGATTCTAGAACACAGCTCCACAGAGACTAAGCACGTTAGCTCCCCTTTGTCAGTGTTCCCTTTTCCAGAAGAGCATCCCCTGCCTTAACAGGGCGTACCGAGTTTCGGAGATGGCAAAAAAAACAGATCAATTTTCCCTAAAGCAAGGAATCAAGATCTCATCATATAACAATAAATCCTTCCACCAAGGCACTGGAGGTCTCTCTTCGGAGCTCAGAAAAACACGATGAGTTCAAGATGACTTCCTGTTCTGCCACCTTCAACCTGATCACTCCACTTCCTCCTTTATCAAGGATAATGGTCTTCAGCAGAAAGTAAACAGCTGTGTATCTAATACAAATAAAGCTGACCTGCGTAGAGAACTAAACTAACCCTTTCGAGTACACTACAGTATCCTTAAAAAAGAAAAAAAAATTTAATGCCCATTGTATTATATGTATTTTTTAAAAATCCCAACAATGAGAAACATAAGCAGTAAGTACACATTCCCTTATAATGCTTCCCCTCCCCCTTAAAAATACTCTATTACTAGTTTGGCACGTCATACCAGATTTTTCCTTAGAATTCTAGCACCAAAATGCCAGTGTTTTTATGGTGTAATACCATCCTTTCTGTATTTTAAAAATGTGAAGTCTGAATTATTTATGTATTAAAGTCCATATAGAGTTAAAGCATAAATGATAAAGCAGCATATAATTCTCTATGTACATCAATATATACATGATGCATATACATAAGGTTTTCTTGAACTAAAGCAGGCTTAATAAGCATTGCGGGGGGAAGCCCATCTTTTGCCAGCTGTCCTCCATGTGTGCCCATGTTTCCATTGTGCCCCTATCCACCTGGGCTTTGGGGCCCTGTGAGTCTAAATCTTCCTCATTCACTTTACATGAAGAGCTGCAGACTGAAGCAAGAGTCACAAACACAGTCAGCCACGGATGGCCGCTTGGGGCTGGGTTGGCAGCATGCAGCACAGCTAGTCCCCAGGCAGTCCTTAGTGTGAAGAGCACTGGCTTTCGCCCACCTGCTCTGAATGTACTTCTCCCAAAGCGGCATCACCGGGCAAGAAGGCTAATTCTGGCTAACATATGTTATCCTAGAGGAGGAAAGGTCTGGTCCTTAAGATCTGGACCTGAAGGGAAAAGAGAGGAGCAGGGGATCTAGCCCCTGAGAATAGGGAAGGGGTCCAATTCCAGGGGAGGGCTGGAAATTAGGCCTGGATCTTTCTCATCCTGTTTCCTAATCCCTTTACCATAACCTCCTCTTAGTATCTGCAGCGTCTCACCTTCCCTCTTAAATTTAAATGACTTAGGAGCTCTAACAGGAATAAATGCCCCAAACTGGTTCTCAGGAAAATGTAAGTGATAAATTAACATAAGGGGCTCAACTTCACTGTCTCTAAGTCCCATTTCCTTAGTCACTACAAGATACCCCAAGGGAGGGTCTTAAACGGGACAGGCAGGTGGTAAATGCACGTGTGACATGCTAAAGCAGCATCACACATAAATGACTGAGACTTCAGATTTTTAAAATACAGAAAGAATGGCATTAGACCCATAATGACATTGGAATTTTGGTGCTGTGATTCCAAAAACCATAATGACAACCACAAAGGATAAGTGTTCAGTTTAAAGGGGATGGGACAGGTAGAAAAGCGCTCACTTGAAGACAGAGCTAAAAGCCCGAATAACATAGGGTCACCAGAGAGAGAAGAAGCAAAGTGGAATACACACACAGAGAGAACTATGCCAAGTGCTATAGAACACTGCACACTCAGGTTACTCAGGCTGCTCACGCCTGACCACAGAATCAGAAGGCTCAATGGCATGCCTAAATTCACACAAATGGTAAAAAGAGGGGCGCCTAGGTGGCTCAGTCGGTTAAGCGTCTGCCCTCGGCTCAGGTCATGATCCCAGAGTCCTGGGATCTAGTCCTGTGTCAGGCTTCCTGCCCAATGGGGAGTCTGCTTCTCCCTCTGCTCCTTACCCATTCGTGCTCTCTCTTTCGCGCTCTCTAATAAATAAATAAAATCTTTTTTAAAAATGGTAAAAAGAACTGTGAGACAAACTGGGGCCTCTGAGGGGCACCTGGGTGGCTCAGTTGGTTAAGCATCTGATTCTTGATCTCGGCTCAGGTCATGATCTCCAGGTCATGAGACAGAGCCCTGCATCAGGCTCCATGCTGAGCAAAGAGACTGCTTAAGATTCTCTCTCCCTTTTCCTCTGCCTCTCCCCCACCCCAATTTGCACTTGCACACGCGCACTCTCTCTCAAAAAAATAAAAAGAAATAAATAAAACCCCAGGCACCTCTGACCCCAATGCCTGAGCCTCCAGTAGAGCCCTGGAGTCTCTCAAGCAATCCAAAATACAAACTTCTGACAAAATTCATAATGCCCCCAGTGGTTGTGCACCAAGGCCACTTGCCCCCAGCCAAGCTTCATTCCTTTAGGGCAACCTGTCCTCCTTACTCCATCCCTTGACATGAGGTTTGCTGAGTGGGGGCCCCCATTTTCTTACACTGTCATAACTCCCTGGCCACAGTGAGTGAGTCAAGGGTTTGGGGATGTGTCTGGGAGTTTGTGGTTGTAATCCAAGCTGGGGAAAGACAGACTCTTTCCTCTGGTGGTAAAACTGCAAGATGTGAGCCGGACCCACAGTAGACATGAGTGTGACACAGAAGAGAAGCCACTGGCCAGAAAGAAGCAGAGACCTCCCCAACCTGAATCCCCACTGCTGTCCCCACAGTAATCTCAGCCACCAGCCTGGCCAGTGATCGGCCCCAATACTGCCCTTTTTCAGCTTAAACTGGTTTGAACACAATTCCTGTACAATACAAAGTCCATCTGACTCCCTTTCCATGATCAGAAAGGCTCGTATCAGTCCTTCTCTTCACAAAACTGTTTAAAAAAAAAAAAATTCCGGGGCGCCTGGGTGACTCAGTCGTTAAGCGACTGCCTTCAGCTCAGGTCATGACCCCAGGGTCCTGGGATCGAGCCCCACATTGGGCTCCCTGCTCCGCAGGAAGCCTGCTTCTCCCTCTCCCACTCACCCTGCTTGTGTTCCCTCTCCCGCTGTCTCTCTCTCTGTCAAATAAATAAATAAAACCTAAAAAAAAAAAAATTCCTTAGAATCATATGCAGAATCAAATAAGATCACACACCTATCCCTCGCTGCCCAACAAAAACAAAATTACTATTTACTTGGCATTACTTAGCGTCTTCCAGCTTAGCCCAGTTAAGATGAGGTGACATTTCGGTTACAAGACGTGTGAAAGCACCTGGGAAAAGGAAAGGAAAATTCCAAATAAATGGATTATGATGGGTATTTTCTCTCACAACTCTCTTGGGAGATAAATCAATATTATTCTCATTCTGTGTAGAAAAAAAAATAACCTAATGGGAATAAAACGACAGCTAGGGAGAAAACAATTTCTTTAATCCAACAAAGTGGACTTTGTCGAGGTGTCAGGACTTCCTCCTCCGAACTATGGACATCTTCTCTGCATGTGTTTAATATGCCCCAGACAGAACCTTTTCTCAACCTTTTAAAGGGAAAATGAGATTAACAAGAATAAAATTAATTACTTCACATCCTCTTAAGATTTCTCTTATCTGAAAGGTTAGAAACAGAAGAAAGACTATCCAATGCTGCTCTGGCTACACAGAGATATCTTTTGCCCACACAAAAGGAAGCCTACCCAAAGAAACAGTAACACCCAGTGTGTGTTGGTATGTGAAGATGGTACAAACACATTCATGCACCACTGCCGGGGAGGGGCAATGTGGCCCACTCCAAGCCAGCAATTCAGGCTGAAAGGTTTCAGAACTTTCAACACACACACACAAACACACACACACACACACACACACACACACACACACACACACAGGCATGAACATACACATATTCAAGGATGCTAAGCATCATGGGGCTTATAACAAAAAAACTAGAAACTGCATAGGTGGTAGCACCCAACTGTGGATAAAGAAATGATGGCTAACCATTCACAGAAGAGAATAATATATTGGAATTATATTAACTCATAAGTGATCTAACTTATTGATTTGAAAAAATGATCATGACATACATTTAACCAAAAAAAAAAAATCTCATAAAATAGCATGTGTAGGCTAAATAAAAGAAACTAGACACAAAACACACACACAGAGAACAGGTGTAGTATGATTAGTCTTACATAAATATTCTTTCCATTTTTTTCTACCAATATAAATAATAAAATAGTTATGGCAAAAGACTAGGAGTGATTTTCAATTTTTTCATTATAACTTTATATTCAGAAGTTTCATTAGTTGGTTCTTGTTTGTACAACAGGCACATAACACTTTTACTATAGAAAAAACAAAATTACTTTTTTAAATCAGCATTTGCAAAAATACTTCAATTAGGCAACCTCAAGAGAAGTGTCTGAAAAAGGATGTTCCCAAGATACATATGTAAATCAAAAAGCATATAAGACTTAGGACCCTCCATCAAAGTAAGAAGTCAAAGTAAAAAATTCTCCTAAATGTTCCTCCAAATTATTTGTTGTTTTTTTTTTAAATGTCTTCTCCAATTTAAAAACAAACATGCATCATGCAGGAAAAGAACCTATCTTTTTTCACAAGGTTATCCAGAGTCAATAAACTGTATCCTGAAGCCTGGAATGTTGAAGACTTCTCAAATTTATCCCAGTCCTCCCTACAGCCAAACTCACCCTTAGAATTCTCGTCCAACGGCTGTTCTGCTCTTTGCTATCATGAGTGCAGCAGCTCAAGGTTTTGTATCTTACTACCAAAGATCCAAGGCCTCTGTTCCAGGCCCAGGCCAACAAGGACTACAAGAAGGGATGCAACCTCAGCCCCACAGAAAAGTTAACCTACCAATCTTACTACCAGTAAGTCCAGAATACCTCCTTCATTTTCCTTTCACTGACCACATGCTACAATGCTAAGCACAATTGGTACCTTATGTACACGGGCTCACTGGAGCTGCACAATAAAGCTGTGTAAGAGGTATCACCAGACACCCATTTTACAGATGAGGAGAGTTACCTGCTCAAAAGTCAAAGCGGCAGAGCCAGGACAGGAATCCAGACTGTTCACTCAATCTGAATTATTTCCAATATACTTTGATGCTCTTGCATACATGTAAACACATATTTAGGAAAAAAACGCCATTAATTACATCCATCAAGCATACCATTTTTACTCAACAATCCACAGAAATTTTCTCCTTTTTTTTTTGTAAAGATTTTATTTATTTGAGAGAGAGCAAAAGCAAGAGAGATCACTGAGGGAAAGGAAGAAGGAGCCTTGCCGCTGAGTGGAGAGCCCGATGAGGGGCCTGATCCCAGGATCCTGAGATCATGACCTGGCCAAAATCAAGAGTCAAGCACTTAACTGACTGCGCTACCAAGGAGTGCCGGAAATTTTCTTCAAATAACTTTTCCTGAGGTGTTTTTACTTTTGCTTAGTATCACTCACTATAGTTTTTCTACTCACAACAGAGACATCTATCTTTTTTTTTTTTTTTAAGATTTTATTTAGGGCGCCTGGGTGGCTCAGATGGTTAAGCACCTGCCTTTGGCTCAGGTCATGATCCCAGGGTCCTGGGATCGAGTCCCGCATCGGGCGCCCTGCTCCTTGGGAGCCTGCTTCTCCCTCTGCTTCTCTCTCTCTCTCTCTCTCTCTCTCCCTCTGTCTCTCATGAATAAATAAATAAAATCTTTAAAAAAAATAAAGATTTTATTTATTTATTTGACAGAGAGAGACAGACAGCGAGAGCAGGAACACAGCAGGGGGAGTGGGAGAGAGAGAAGCAGGCCTCCCGCAGAGCAGGGAGCCCGATGCAAGGCTCCATCCCAGGACCCTGGGATCATGACCTGAGCCGAAGGCAGACACTTAACAACTGAGCCACCCAAGCGCCCCGAGACATCTATCTTTTTAAAATATACCCAGAGAGGACGGAAAGTACACTTATTTTGACAATCACTGAGTAACACACAGAACTACTGAACCACTACATTGTACACCTGAAACTAATATAACACTAGGTTAACTACATTAAAATAAAATAAAAACAATACGGGCGGAGCAAGATGGCGGAGGAGTAGGAGACCTGGATTTCGTCTGGTCTCAGGAATTCAGCTGAATAGGGATCAAACCATTCTGAACACCTACAAACTCAACAGGAGATCGAAGAAGAGAGGAGCAACAACTCTCTGAACAGAAAAGCGACCACTTTCTGGAAGTCATCTTCCATCCCTTCATTGTATCAACCCTTATTTTGTACATATATAAGTAGTTCTTCCTTTAAAATTTTAGGAGGCACTTTTTTCTAACAGACCAAAATACACCCAAAATCTAGTCTGTGGCACTGATCTATGCACTAGCCTGATCATATTTGATCACATTTGGGTTTTTTTGTATTGTTCTGTTTTTCTTTTTAATCTTTTTCTTTTTGGTTTTTTCTTTCTTTCTTTTCTCTTTCTTTTCTCTTTCTTTTTTCTTTCTTTCCCTTTCTCTTCCCCTAGTTTCAGGTCTTTTCTGATTTGTATACAGTATATTTGCTGGGGACATTGTTAACCTGTTAGCATTTTGTTCTCTCATTCATCTATTCTCCTCTGGACAAAATGACAAGACGAAAAAAATCACCTCAGCAAAAAGAACAAGAGATAGTACCGTCAGCCAGGGACCTACTCAATAGGGACATTAGTACGATATCGGACCTAGAGTTCAGAATCATAACTTTAAAGATACTAGCTGGGCTTGAAAAAAGCGAGGAAGTTATTAGAGAAACCCTTTCTGGAGAAATAAAAGAACTAAAGTCTAACCAAGTCGAAATCAAAAAGGCTATTAATGAGGTGCAATCAAAAATGGGGGCACTTACTGCTAGGATAAATGAGGCAGAAGACAGAATCAGTGATATAGAAGACCAAATGATGGAAAATAAAGAGGCTGAGAAAAAGAGAGAGAAATAACTACAGGATCACGAGGGCAGAATTCGAGAGAGAAGCGATACGATAAGATGAAACAACATTAGAATATTTGGGATCCCAGAAGAAGAAGAAAGAGAGAGGGGGGCAGAAGGAATACTGGAGCAAATAATAGCAGAGAACTTCCCTAATGTGAGGAAGGAAACAGGCATCAAAATCCAGGAGGCACAGAGAACCCCTCTCAAAATCAATAAAAATAGGTCAACACCCCGACATCTAATAGTAAAACTTACGAGTCTCAGAGACAAAGAGAAAATCCTGAAAGCAGCTCGGGAGAAGAGATATGTAACCTACAATGGTAGAAATATTAGATTGGCAACAGACCTATCCACAGAGACCTGGCAGGCCAGAAAGGACTGGCATGATATCTTCAGAGCACTAAACAAGAAAAATATGCAGCCAAGAATACTATATCCAGCTAGGCTCTCATTGAAAATTGAAGGAGAGAGAAAAAGCTTCCAGGGCAAACAAAAACTAAAGGAATTTGCAAACACGAAACCAGCCCTCCAAGAAATATTGAAAAGGGTCCTCTAAGCAAAGAGAGAGCCTAAAAGCAGCACAGATCAGAAAGGAACAGAGACAATATACAATAACATTCACCTTACAGGCAATACAATGTCACTAAATTCATACCTTTCAATAGTTACCCTGAATGTAAATGGGCTAAATGCCCCAATCAAAAGACACAGGCTATCAGATTGGATTAAAAAACAAGACCCATCCATATGCTGTCTGCAAGAGACTCATTTTAGACCCAAAGACACCCCCACATTGAAAGTGAGGTGGTGGAAAACCATTTACCATGCTAATGGACACCAAAAGAAAGCTGGGGCGGCAATCCTTATATCAGACAAATTAGATTTTAAAACAAAGACTGTAATAAGACATGAGGAAGGACACTATATCCTACTTAAAGGGGCTATCCAACAAGAAGATCTAACAATTGTAAATATCTATGCCCCGAACATGGGAGCAGCCAATTATATAAGGCAATTAATAACAAAAGCCAAGAAACACACTGACAGCAATACAATAATAGTGGGGCACTTTAACACCCCCCTGACTGAAATGGACAGATCATCTAAGCAAAAGATCAACAAGGAAATAAAGACTTTAAATGACACACTGGACCAAATGGACTTCACAGACATATTCAGAACATTCCATTCCAAAGCAACGGAATACACATTCTTCTCTAGTGCCCATGGAACATTCTCCAGAATTGATCACATCCTAGGTCACAAATCAGGTCTCAACCGGTACCAAAAGACTGGGATCATTCCCTGCATATTTTCAGACCACAATGCTTTGAAACTAGAACTCAATCACAAGAGGAAAGTCAGAAAGAACTCAAATGCATGGAGACTAAAGAGCATCCTACTAAGGAATGAATGGGTCAACCAGGAAATTAAAGAAGAATTAAAAAAATTCATGGAAACCAATGAAAATGAAAACACAACTCTTCAAAATCTTTGGGATACAGCAAAGGCAGTCCTGAGAGGAAAGTATATAGCAATACAAGCCTTTCTCAAGAAACAAGAAAGGTCTCAAATACACAACCTAACCCTACACCTAAAGGAGCTGGAGAAAAAACAGCAAATAAAGCCTAAACCCAGCAGGAGAAGAGAAATCATAAAGATCAGAGCAGAAATCAATGAACTAGAAACCAAAAGAACAGTAGAACAGATCAATGAAACTAGGAGTTGGTTCTTTGAAAGAATTAACAAGATTGATAAACCCCTGGCCAGACTTATCAAAAAGAAAAGAGAAATGACCCAGATCAACAAAATCATGAATGAAAGAGGAGAGATCACGACCAACACCAAAGAAATACAAACAATTAGAAGAACATATTATGAGCAACTCTATGCCAGCAAATTAGATAATCTGGAAGAAATGGGTGCATTCCTAGAGATGTATCAACTACCAAAATTGAACCAGGAAGAAATAGAAAACCTGAACAGACCTATAACCGCTAAGGAAATTGAAGCAGTCATCAAAAATCTCCCAACAAACAAAGCCCAGGGCCAGATGGCTTCCCAGGGGAATTCTATCAGACATTTAAAGAAGAATTAATACCTATTCTCCTGAAACTGTTCCAAAAAATAGAAATGGAAGGAAAACTTCCAAACTCATTTTATGAGGCCACCATTACCTTGATCCCAAAACCAAACAAAGACCCCATCAAAAAGGAGAACTACAGACCAATATCCTTGATGAACATGGATGCAAAAATTCTCACCAAAATACTAGCCAATAGGGTCCAACAGTACATTAAAAGGATTATTCACCATGACCAAGTGGGATTTATCCCTGGGCTGCAAGGCCGGTTCAACATCTGCAAATCAATCAACGTGATACAATACATTAACAAAAGAAAGAACAAGAATCATATGATCCTCTCAATAGATGCAGAAAAAGCATTTGACAAAGTACAGCATCCTTTCTTGATCAAAACTCTTCAGAGTATAGGGATAGAGGGTACATACCTCAATATCATAAAAGCCATCTATGAAAAACCTACAGTGAATATCATTCTCAATGGGGAAAAACTGAGAGCTTTTCCCCTAAGGTCAGGAACAGGGCAGGGATGTCCACTATCACCACTGCTATTCAACATAGTATTAAAAGTCCTAGCCACAGCAATCAGACAACAAAAAGAAATCAAAGGCATCCAAATCGGCAAAGAGGAAGTCAAACTCTCACTCTTTGCAGATGATATGATACTGTATGTGGAAAACCCAAAAGACTCCACCCCAAAACTGCTAGAACTCATACAGGAATTCAGTCAAGTAGCAGGATATAAAATCAATGCACAGAAATCAGTGGCATTCCTAGACACCAACAAGACAGAAGAGAGAGAAATCAAGGAGTCGATCCCATTTACAATTGCACCCAAAACCATAAGATACCTAGGAATAAATTTAACCAAAGAGGCAAAGGATCTGTACTCAGAAAACTATAAAATACTCATGAAAGAAATTGAAGACACAAAGAAATGGAAAAACATTCCATGCTCATGGATTGGAAGAACAAACATTGTGAAGATGGCAATGCTACCTAGAGCAATCTACACATTCAATGCAATCCCCATCAAAATACCATCCACTTTTTTCAAAGAAATGGAACAAATAATCCTAAAATTTGTATGGAACCAGAAAAGACCCCGAATAGCCAGAGGAGTGTTGAAAAAGAAAAGCAAAGCTGGTGGCATCACAATTCCGGACTTCCAGCTCTATTACAAAGCTGTCATCATCAAGACAGTATGGTACTGGCACAAAAACAGACACATAGATCAATGGAACAGAATCGAGAGCCCAGAAATGGACCCTCAACTCTATGGTCAACTCATCTTTGACAAAGCAGGAAAGAATGTCCAATGGAAAAAGGACAGTCTCTTCAACAAATGGTGTTGGGAAAATTGGACAGCCACATGCAGAAGAATGAAACTGGACCATTTCCTTACACCACACACAAAAATAGACTCCAAATGGTTGAAAGACCTAAACGTGAGACAGGAGTCCATCAAAATCCTAAAGGAGAACACAGGTAGCAACCTCTTCAACTTCAGCCGCAGCAACTTCTTCCTAGAAACATCACCAAAGGCAAGGGAAGCGAGGGCAAAAATGAACTATTGGGATTTCATCAAGATAAAAAGCTTTTGCACAGCAAAAGAAACAGTCCACAAAACCAAAAGACAACCGACAGAATGGGAGAAAACATTTGCAAGTGACATATCAGATAAAGGGCTAGTATCCAAAATCTATAAAGAACTTATCAAACTCAACACCCAAAGAACAAATAATCCAATCAAGAAATGGGCAGAAGACATGAACAGACATTTTTCCAAAGAAGACATCCAAATGGCCAACAGACACATGAAAAAGTGCTCAACATCGCTCGGCATCAGGGAAATCCAAATCAAAACCTCAATGAGATACCACCTCACACCAGTCAGAATGGCGAAAATTAACAAGTCAGGAAATGACAGATGCTGGCGGGGATGTGGAGAAAGGGGAACCCTCCTACACTGTTGGTGGGAATGCAAGCTGGTGCAGCCACTCTGGAAAACAGTATGGAGGTTCCTCAAACAGTTGAAAATAGAGCTACCATACGATCCAGCAATTGCACTACTGCGTATTTACCCCAAAGATACAAATGTAGGGATCCGAAGGGGTACGTGCACCCCAATGTTTATAGCAGCAATGTCCACAAGAGTCAAACTGTGGTTAAAGCCAAGATGTCCATCGACAGATGAATGGATAAGAAGATGTGGTATATATACACAATGGAATATTATGCAGCCATCAAAAGGAATGAGATCTTGCCATTTGCAACGACATGGATGGAACTGGAGGGTGTTATGCTGAGTGAAATAAGTCAATCAGAGAAAGACATGTATCATATGACCTCACTGATACGAGGAATTCTTAATCTCAGGAAACAAACTGAGTGTTGCTGAGTGGTGTGGGGTGGGAGGGATGGGGTAGCTGGGTGATAGACATTGGGGAGGGTATGTGCTATGGTGAGCGCTGTGAATTGTGCAAGACTGCTGAATCACAGATCTGTACTTCTGAAACAAATAATGCAAGATATATTAAGAAAAAAGAAAAAGAAGAAGATAGCAGGAGGGGAAGAATGAAGGGGAGTACGTCGGAGGGGGAGACGAACCATGAGAGACGATGGACTCTGAAAAACAAACTGAGGGTTCTAGAGGGGAGGTGGGTGGGGGGATGGATTAGCCTGGTGATGGGTATTAAGGAGGGCACGTTCTGCGTGGAGCCCTGGGTGTTATGCACAAACAATGAATCATGGAACACTACAGCAAGAACTAATGATGTAATGTACGGTGATTAACATAACAATAAAAAATTAAAAAATAAAAACAATAAATGAATGAATGAATGAATGAATGATTGCCAGAAGCACAGTGGGGTGCAGGGATGGGTAAAATGGGTAAAGAGGAGTGGGAGCTACAGGCTTCTAGTTATGGAAAGAATAAATCATTGGCATACAAGGCACCCATGGGGAATGCCGTCCATGATACTGTAATACTGTTGCATGGGGACAGATGGTAGCTACACTTGTGGTGAGCACAGCATGATGTATAGACAAGTTAAATCATCATGTTGTGCACCTGAAAAGAATGTAGCATTGTGTGCCAACTACACTCAAAAACGTTTCAAAATAAGTAAGTGTTTAGGGACACCTGGGTGGCTCAGTCAGTTAAGCGTCTGCCTTCAGCTCAGGTCATAATCCCAGGGTCCTGGGATCGAATCCCACATCGGGCTCCTTGCTCAGCAGGGAGCCTGCCTCTCCCTCTGCCTGCCATTCCCCCTGCTTGTGCTCGCTCTCACTCTCTCCCTGACAAATAAATTTTTTTAAAAACTTAAAAAAATAAAAAAATAAAATAAAATAAATGTTTCATAAAACGTAAATGCTGCAGTCAATCAATATATATATATAAATAAAATATACCCAGAGAAATGCGGCTCTTGCAACCACTGGACAACACTGCAAGGAAACAATCTGGGAAAAATGAACAGCCTCTGCAAGGAGGCACGGCTTGATGGCAGCACGAACGGACCGCCAGAAAAAGAAACAGAAGTTACTTCATCTGAATCTGATAATCTTTTCTGGCTCTCCTCTCAAGGACACAAAGGGGGGAAACAAAAACCTCCGTCAATGAAAGCCAAGGTTGTGGAGATAGAGGCCGGGGAAATGAGAGGAACCTCCCTTACTGTCACACCTTCCCTCCTGCCCATAAAGGGCACCTGATCCAGGGCAGAGGTAAACACTGTGCTCTGTAAAGAGGCTTAAGGAAAGACTAAGTCTTCTACGGTCTGTAAGAGACAGTGCTGCCCAGACAGGGAGAAACAAGAAAGGAAGACAGGCTTCTCTGAACCTTTAGGAACTCATTCCTTTTGATTCTTCATGGCCCTATGTAATTCTGACTCTCCATCTCGGCCTCTCCAACTAACAAACCCTAACATTTTTTTTCTTCTCCACACTACAACATTTATAGACACTGCTACGATGCAATTTTACGGTTAATGATATCCTATCCTACACTGTGCACCGTCCTCTCATCTGCCTTACCTGCCCTCCCCCACCCTCACCCAGTTAGACCATAAAGACCATTAGGGCAGAGACAAAGGAAGCCCTAGGTTAACAGAGAATCTACAAATTTCAAATACAAAGCAGCATGGCATGGGCCTTGAGACAAGAGTGCACCGGGATGAAGTCCACATGTCCCATATTTAGACAGAGCTAGACTGCCCAGGCACTGGTAGTCATGGTCAGGACAGGGACTGGGCCCGATGGTCCTCACTGGACACCCAGCCCCCAGTGCAGTATCTGGCACATCGTAAGTGCTTAATTAACTTCAGCTGTTACATAAGCACCTGGGGTCAAGTCCCCAAAACCTTAGTTCCTAGATCCGTCACCTTGAACAAGTTACTTGGCTTACTGGGGCATCAGTCTCCTCATATACAGAATGAAAGAACACAATCTACCCCATACGGTTATTAGAAGGTAAAAACGAACTCATATTTCGCACCATTTCTGGTACATAGTACCTATCCCCAAACCATGGGTTGTCATTATTATTCTACAATATTAAATACGGGTCCACAATCACTCATCCAAAACTCTGGCAGCCTGATGTGTTCTGGAATACAAAATTTTTCAGCTTTTACAAAAGTCAAGTAGTGCAAACAGTTACATATATAGGATAGGAAACATATATAGAGAATAGAACCTATAGAGAGAGGGGAGGGGAGAATATATATATATATATATATTCAACAACATCTGGGGCAGCAACCCACAATCAAATATACGAACACTTTAGCGGTGAAACATGCCCTGAGCAGGTTAAGTGAAGACTACACGTAGTTGCATGTCAGTTCACTGTGGTCAAATGACAAATGGAAAACACAAGGTGTGGGGGCTTCGGGGATTTTGGAACCGTGGAAAAAGGACTCTGGGACCATATTCATGAAAAACCTGGTCCACACTGAGCTGCTAAATGTGCAGGTGCCCACACGGTAAGGGTACAGCGCTGCCTGGCTGAACAGAAGGGACCATTCACTGGGAAAGCTGCACAGCATCAGTCCCTCAACTCCCTCCAGCTGAGGGTGCCCACGCAGCTTCTCTGGGTTGTATCACTCTACTTTCATCCTTCTCATCTATAGAAGGGGTGGGGGACAGGGGACACAACAGTGGCTGGAGGTACATACAAAAATCTACTCCACCATTCTTCTCACTCTTCAAGTTTTAATAAAGGAAGAGACCAGATCAAGGAGGGCAACCATATTCAAAATCTGGAGGTTTACTTGTAATGTCTGAGTAATCTAGAAAAGAAACCTCATGTACATGAAGAGTCTCCCCTCTCCTTCTGTCTCCCACAGTCACTAGGACAACAATGAACACTAAGTGCTTCCATGTTGAACAGCACCCCACGGTGCAGCCCTCTGGTGTTCTGACATACAATGGCCTTATACTGATTCCTCAATCCCCAAGATGACTTCTATTATCCAAGAAAGTCCAAAGCCAACTCACAGATGATCAGTGACAGGCTAACAGAATGCAAACTGATCGTAATAGAGTCTGAATGAGAGAGGGCTAAAAATGGCAAGATTTCTCAAAATTCAGATAAGGTGCTCCAAAAACAAACCGTACTCTACCTAACCTATACCAGTGCTCTCCCCATCCCAAAATTATAAGCCTACTCTTCTGCCAGATGAATCATGAATGGTTCCCATCACTAAAGGAAAAGTATTTATGGGGGCACCTGGGTGGCTCAGTCAGTTAAATGCCCAACTCTTGGTTTTGGCTCAGGTCATGATCTCAGAGTCATGAGATCGAGCCACATGTTGGGCACCACACTGGGTGTAGAGCCTGCTTAAGATTCTCTCTCTCCCTCTGCCCCTCTCCACCATGCTAGAAAGAAAAAAAAGAAAAGAAAAGAAAAAAGAAAAGAAAAGAAAAGAGAAAAGAAAGAAGAAAGAAAGAAAGAAAGAAAGAAAGAAAGAAAGAAAGAAAGAAGGAAAGAAAGAAAGAAAGAAAGAAAAGGGAAAGGAAAGGAAAAGAAAAAAGAAAAGAGAACGAAGGAAGGAAGGAAGGAAGAAAAAAAGGTATTTACACATAGTAGGTGCTCAATGTTCTAGTCTGGGGGCTGGAAAACTACAGTCCATGAGCCAAACTGGTTCTCCATCTGTTTCTATAGATTAAGTTGTTTTGGAACACAGCCATACCCATTCATTTGTGTGTTGCCCGTGGCTGTTTTTTGCACTAGAATGGTCCAAACTAGTTAAATATTTGTGAGAAATCCATATGGCCCACTGAGCCTTAAATATTTACTATGTGGCCTTTAAGAAAGTTTACAGACCCTGTTCTTGTGAGAGGGGCAGAGGCTAGGAAATCAGGGAGACCTATGTTGAAGTCGCAGTTCCATAATCACGAGTAGGAATTACCTCATAATTCTGGGTGATCTCAGTTACCTTATGTATAAAATCAGGGTAGCACCACCTACCTTGCAGGGGCGTTGCAAAGATTAAAGGAGATAAGACAGGTAACATCCTGAATACATAGTAACTAAACAATAAAGGGTAGCTGTTAAACTACAATTAATGCCAAAAACAAATATGTTTACCAAGTTAAGAAATAATCAAATGTAAAATGATTCAAGCCCCAGCCAACTATTTTTTTAAATAAGACACGGCGTTGACATTCATCTACATTCTTTGTTAAGGAATAACAATACCCAAGTACTACTGCTTTGAAAGCCTAAAATTGTTTCCATTTTCTCCTTCTTTTTAGTCCTTAATTTAAAAAAAAAAAAAAAACCAAGAAGCCAAGCTGCAAAGTTTTAATATAAAGTGAATCCTTTCAATCCATAATATATAAAGCATGTCAAATAAAACCTAAAAGGCACCTGAGGCTCTAATGAGAAATCTTATCTATGATTAAAAGGGATGTGGGAGGAGAACAGGGACGCCTGGGTGGCTCAGTCAGTTAAGGGACTACCTTCAGCTCAGGTCATTATCTCAGGGTCCTGGGATCAAGCCCCATGTCAGGCTCCCTGCTCAACGGGAAGCCTGCTTCTCTGTCTCCCTCTGCCTGCCATTCCCCCTGCTTGTGCTCTAGCAAATAAATAAATACATCTTTAAAAAAATAAAAATAGAACAATCCACAAAGACAAAAGGCAAATGGCACATATGACAAGCTGACTTCCATAATACAGAAACGGACTGTACAAATTAACACCAAAACATAGAAAAATGGACAAAGGATATAAGCAGTTGACAGGAAAAAAATACAAGTGGTTAGTAAACAAAAAATGTACATTTCACCCAAAATTAAAGAGAAACAATTAAAAAGATACGCTTTTATACTATCATTTTGGCAAAAATGAAAGACTTTGATAATACCCAGCATCTGAAAATATATAGGGAACCAGCACTCATACATTCATGCATAGAGTAGAGCAACCTTTGTGTAGAACAATTTGGGAGTATATGTCAAAATTAGAAATTGCATAACCTTTGGAGCACCTGGGTGGCTCAGTCGGTTAAGCAATTACTCATGATGGGCTCAGGTCCTGATCTCAGGGTCCTGGATCAAGCCCCATGTCAGGCTCCCTGCTCAGCACGGAGTCTGCTTCTCCTTCTCCCTCTGCTGCTCCCCCTGCTTGTGCTTTCTCTCTCAAATGAATTTTAAAAACCTAAAAAAAAAAAAAAAAAGGAGGGGGGTCTAAAAGGTAAGTTTTCAGATTTTGGTAAAGCTACCAGGACTACTTGCCCTGCCCAACAGTCTAAGCTCCTGAGTTCACTCATGCAACCAGTATTCATTGAGCACCTTCTATGTTCCAGGCTCCGGGCTCCAGGCATGCAGAGGGCTCGGTGTCACCACACTGAGAGAGCTTATAAAGAAAGGGGGTGCTCAGTACTGTGTAACATTAGAAACATCTGACATGGCCCGGACCGTAAAGCCATCGGTATGAAGCTGTGTAAGATATTAGAGCTTGGAGGCTCTCAAGAGATGACCTGGTCCAACACCAGCATTGCAGACAGGTGAAGTGACTCGTCCATGATCACATGCAACTCGGTAGTAAACCCCGTCTTCCTGACTTCTCCTTCACACCAAGCTGTCTTCCTTATAAGTTACTTTGAGAAGGGTCAAATCTTAATTTTTCACACTTTTGTGACCCTGAAAACGCTATTCTGAAAAAAACTACCCAATCTTCAAACCTTGGATTCCTCCACGCAGTGTTGTCATGTTCTTCTGGCTTCCCACCCAATTCTGTAGGTCTCTGCTACTGCTCCCACTATATTATACTGTAACCCTTGGCTTGCTGATCAGTGCTCTCCCTCCCCACTCCCCCTGTACTAGGAGCTCCTGGAAGACAGGAACCAGTCTTGATAACCACCGCTAATATCCCAGTGCTTGTTATGCAGCAGACATGGGACGACTTGATACACCGTCTCATTTATTTTTTGTTGTTGTTGTTTAGATATGCACTTTATTTTTCATTTAAATTCAATTAATTAACATATAGTGTATTATTGGTTTCAAAGATAGAGGTCAGTGACTCATCAGTCTTATATCCAGTGCTCATTACATCACGTGCCTTCCTTAATGCCCATAACCCAGTTACTCCATCCCCCCACCTTCCTCCCCTCCAGCAACACTCACTGTTTCCTATGATTAAGAGTCTCTTTCGGGTTTGTCTCCCTCTCTGATTTTGTCTTGTTTTATTTTTCTCTCTCTTCCCCTATGCTCCTCTGTTTTGTTTCTTAAATTCCACATATTTGTGAAATCATATAACAATCATCTTTCTCTGATTGACTTATTTCACTTAACGTAACACCCTCTAGTTCTATTCATGTCGTTGCAAATGGCAAGATTTCAATTTTGTTCATGGCTGAGTAGTATTCCATTGTGTGTATATATACCACATCTTCTCTATCCATTCATTTGTCAATGGACACCTGGGCTCTTTCCATAGTTTGGCTATTGTGGATATCACCATTACAAACACCAGGGTGCAGGTGCCCCTTCGGATCACTACATTTGCATCTTTGGGGTAAATCCCTAGTAGTGCAATTGCTGGGTTGTAGGGTAGCTCTATTATTTTCAGCTTCTTGAGGAACCTCCATACTGTTTTCCAGAGTGGCTGTACCAGTTTGCATTCCCACCAACATACACTGTCACATTTAGTACTCATAATAACTCAGTTATCCCAACACTGTAGATGAGGGAACTAAAGCCCGAAGCCAGGAGAGGTTAAGAGAGCTCATGCAGTACAGCAGACTCTCTGGGTTACCTATTTAACATCCCTATTACCTCAGTCCCATCCCTAACTTTCTCCTTCAACCCATAATATATAAAGCATGAGTTTTATATATTAACAGAAGTCTGATATTGCTCAAAGGTCTGATGTTGCACAGTTGCACATTATGGTTGGAGTAGAGCTCTTTGTTTCATTATCTGCCCTTACTGGACTGGACGCTTAGGGAGTACTTATTCACTCATGGAACCAGTATTTGTTGAGAGGAGTCTGACAGTATTCAAATATCCCCCCTCCTTCACACAGCCACATGTTTCACTCAATGGAGGCTGGACTCTTCTTGAGATCAGGAGGTCAAGCATGATGGTGGAAAACAATCATGGACACCAATCTATTTTCCAGTGATGCTGGGGTGGCCATGCAAAGCCATTCTGGCCAATCTGATGTACAAAGGTCTGCCGGGGAGCTTCTGACAAAGGTTTCCCTCCAAGTAAAAGACACAAGCAGACACTCTTCCCTGGACACTGCCTTAGCTACTGCAGACTTCTTAAACTCTGAAAGAAAATCACTCAATCTCCTGATAGCAGTTTGAAGCCAGTAAGTCAGTCCTCAGTTACTCTCAGGCAAAAACATCGCAATGTGCACCCAGAGTGGTGGAATTGGGATTCCAACCCAGACGAAGTGACTTTACAGCCCCCAAAAATGGAGCGACCAGACCCTCTACCACCTCCCCTGTCTGTAACATTCCCATCACCCAGCACCAAGGCTGGGCACATAAGCAGCACTTGTCATCTGCAGCTAAATAAATAAATAGATGAATGAAACAAAAATTAAGCTCAGCCTTCAAAGACAGGATAAATTTTATATGCAATTGTAAGTAAAATATCAGGGTCCTAGGTAACAGCCTTAATGAGTATAAAGCCTGCTGACTCTTAGATGAGACCAAGGTTTAATGAATTTGGAAAACAAGAGTCTACGCTAGAGCAAACAAAAAAAATCCTACACGCACCAGTTTCCAAGTCCAAACCAATCTCAGAAGACTGAGCCAATAAAAAAGCACAACAGATTCTGTTTCCTTTGAGCCCCTTTCTCAATGTCTATGGCACCTATTAGGAGTCATACAGACGCCCTACTCTTCCATCCCAATCTTGACCCAAAGGGGCCACTCCCTTGGCAAACTAAAAGAGGGGAAGGGGACAGGCAGAGAGAATGACACCTCTGCAGTACAAGTCCAGTCCAGTTTTTAGTCACGAAAGCTCAATCCTTGAATGGTAAAATGGTCAACCTTCACAACTCATTTGGGTCTTGGGATCCCTGCCTGCACCCCCTACCCACCAAAGGCACATGCCCACCTCAATCTTTTGAACTTGAAGGATATCCTCCAGGCCATTACATACAAGTCACAGAAGAGTCCTCGGCAACCCATACTATTTCTAGCCAGGTACCTAGGCCAACTTCAAAACAATGACCTGAAGGTAAAATGCTCCACATGCTATCGCCAATTCCATTCCCCACAGGAAATCAGTGAAGACATCTGCTATTCATGAAGGGCCACTCACCAAAGTCTCATGACCCTTTCAGTGCAAGATAGAACATTCACTTTAACTTCAAGGCTGCAAATGATCGTAAACTTTCCAACATAAAGCCTCTCTTTATCTGCTCACTTGGCCTTCTCTCAAAGTACTAAAGCATAAGGATTTTTTTGATCCCCAACAAAAATTAAAGAAAACCCTACTTGCTCCAGAATAAAACATCCAAATGCCACAGCCTACGTGAGTGTCTTACTGGAAGCCAAGGAATTGTGCTGACTGCTCCCAAACGAGTCTTTTATCTAAGGACCAATTCTGACCCACCGAGGCAGCCCAGCCACCTACACCAGTGCCTTCTAAAGCACAGCTTACCTTGTAATTGCTAGAGTTCACCCAAGAGGTAGCAAGCCCATCCACAAGTTTATCTAACATGGTCTGGTCATGTTCAAGGTCAGCAGACTTCTGTTTGTCTGAGAAATAGTCTATAAGTTCTTGGCCAACCTGCAGTCGTTTCCCCACATCCTTCTGCAACACCTGTGCCAGGCAGGACTCCATGCGAGGCTCCATGGTGGAATTCAAATCCAGATCCGGCAGAAGCTAGAGGGCAGTCAGGGTGACACCCTCCCAGTAAATGTACCCAGGAGGTTGCCTCTTTGTTCGCTGAAATCTACTAAGAGCCTGTGTTTCAAAGATGCAATCCGGGGAATGGCAACAATGCACCATGTGTGTCTGAAGAGCAGCTGGTGGGATATTAAAAGTCCAATTTAAATAACTAGTAGAAGATAAAGGAGTGAGTGGCCGAGTGAGGTTCTACTACTGGGTCTGAAATTCTTCATAATTCAGCAGTCCATTCTGAAAAGGGAAAGAGAACGACAAATCAGCACAGATAACGTAACTTCCAAATGTTATGAAACATTAAATCAAAGACAAAGCAATTCGCGCTGCAGAATCATTTATAATCACAAGTGGAGTGAGAAGCATGAATGCTTGGCAACCATATCTGAAAAACATAATTATTATTTTTACCAGGAAGAACATGGAAGCCCAAAGCAAAGAGCCAATGAGCTATATAGTTGGTAGGTTGATGTTTTTCACAACTTTCCAGCTTGTAAATGAGCCAGTCAGGAAAGCAATCTTCCGCTTCAGCTAGCATATTTATTTGTAGCTTAAATTTTGCTTCCCACCGAAAACTTAACACCACTCTGTGTGTGAATCACTGGAGGTACTGTAGCTTATTGCCTTACTCTGAGTTTTCTAAAGAAAAAAAAAAAACAAAAAAAACCCAGTGCTGGAAATGGGGCAGGCTCCATAGAAACACCATTGACCAAAGTGGCCGGCCTGGTAACATAGACCAAAGACAGCACCTCCATCAAACCTCTTGCTCAGTAGCTTGACAACAGAATGAACGGTGATCCCTGCCTCCTCCTTCTCCCTCCAACAAAGAAGACGGGGTGATGAGAGGGAGAAATGGGAACAGGCCCACACGCTGATCGCTCACGGACAGTATTCTCAGCTGACAACAGCACCATTTGGACCTGGTATTATGTTATATATAAAATCAGGAGATCTCAAGATCATGTTACGGGAAAGTTATACCAAAATTGTTTTCATTAGACAAACTCAGTAAGCTGAACAGTTAATCTACGGCTGCTGGAGCAATTATACACATCTATTTCTAACTTCAATTTCTTGTCTTGATTCTTTTCATTCTAACCTAAGAAGACTCACAGAAAACCTGTCTTCAAGATGCAGCTCCCTGACTCTGTACTAAATAGAACTGTTCCTCACAGCAACAGTCAATCCCAACTCTCAGGGGTTCTAGCAGGTAAATATGAACTTGTACATCAAGTAAAATTACAAGTCTGTGCAGAGGAATTCTTCCCCTTTCTAACATCACCTCATCCATCCCTACCCTCAGGATAAAGAGCACAGTGCACTTCCTGAGTTCCAGAATCAGAGACTTCTGACACCAACAGGAATAATTTAAGTCGAGTCATTCAATGCGGAAGATCTCCTTCAAAAGACTCTGACACACGATTACCCATCTGAGCGTAGGGACTGCGGGCAGGACAGCATTCGAGAAGACCCACTATCTCACATGGCAGAGGAGATAGCTGCTTTCCAGTCACTTCCATATCCTGGAGCTGGTCCCTCCTTCATAAGAAGGATCTTCAAGTACATAAAAGCAGCTATTACCCTTCATTCCAATTTTTAGTCCGAACAAAATATCCCCAGTTCCTTAATCAGCTCCTATGTTGGTCTAAAGAAGGCATCAGTGATACAGGAAAACTGGAGAAACTAACAGAACCTTTTCTTTCTTGGCCCAATATTAGCCCAAGAAGCAAATCAAACAAGGGTGGGTTTGTGGTGGATTAAAAATGACCACAAATTCTTGGTTTCTTTTCCCCCACCAAGGTGGGGCCTTAGTCCCCTCCCACAGTGACCCGAGGTTGGCCCTGTGACCTGCTTTGGCCAGTGGCAAGTCAGCAACTGCAAAAGAAAGCAGAGATTTGATAGGCAAGCACTGCGGCTCACCCTCTTAGAATGCCACCCTGGGCCTGCCATGCGGTGAGGAAGCTTCTGGAACTGGAGAGGCCATGTGGAAGAGAACCAACACGCCCCAACCAGCAGCCAGAAGCACTGCTGGACTTGTGAGTGAGTCCACTGGGGACCACTTAGCCCTCTCAGTCATCATCTGACTGCAGCTACACAAATAAGTCTAAGGAGACAAGCAAAAAAAAAACTACCCAGCCAAACCACAGAATTATGAGAAATAATATTTCATTGTTGTTTTACGCCACTAAGTCCGCAGTAGTTTGTTATACACCGACAGATAACAGATGTACTCCGCCTTCCCCTAAACATCTTTCATTCTCATTGAAAAGAATCTCCCATCCTTTATTCCTTCAAGGGGCCTAAAATCAACAGACGTTAACCAATAATAATAATCATACAGTTTTTAAGCATCTACTTGAGGTGTCAAGTTCCATTCTAGATTATTTATATACATTATCTTTAATTCTCCAACCAACTGTATAAAGTAGGTATTGAAATCCCTATTTTACAGATAAAGAAACTGAGGTAAGTAATTTTCCAAGGCCACATGGCCAGTTAGTTTCCTTTCCCCACCTTCAAACACTTGTGATTGTAAGTCTGGCCCAGGGCGCCTGGGCGGCTTAGTCGTTAAGCATCTGCCTTTGGCTCAGGTCATGATCCCAGGGTCCTGGGATGGAGTGCAGCATCGGGCTCCCTGCTCAGGGGGGAATCTGCTTCTCCCTCCCCCACTCCCCCTGCTTGTGTTCCCTCTCTCTCTCTGTGTCTCTGAAAAAAAAAAAAAAAAATTCTAAAAAAAAAAAAAAAAAAGTCTGGCCTAGTTCTGCTCTCACTCAGGGAAAGGAGGTCAGACTTCATGCTCAGGTAGGAAGCAACAGGCAAGAGAACAAAGTCTCCACTGCTAGGAGAGGAATGATCCCATTCATTCAAGTCTCTATGGTAATTTTTAAAATATGTATTATATAAAAAAGCTCCCCTTTGATTAGAATTGTCTAAAATTTCTAACAAATAGGGTGCCTGGGTGGCTCAGGTGGTTAAGCGACTGCCTTCGGCTCAGGTCATGATCCTGGAGTCCCGGGATTGAGTCCCACATCGGGCTCCCTGCTCGGCGGGGAGTCGGCTTCTCCCTCTGACCCTCTTCCCTCTCGTGCTCTCTATCTCTCATTCTCTCTCTCAAATAAATAAATAAAATCTTTAAAAAAAATAAATAAAATAAAATAAAATTTCTAACAAAAGTATATGTTTCTTGAAGGTAACTATGCAATAAAGGCTTAACATACTCAAAAGTAGGTCACAAATTCCTATGTACAAAACCCACAGAATGAAAGACACTGGAAGCCACTAGGCATTAAGCAGACTGGGTTCTCTCTTTTCTCCTTTTCTCCCTAAATTTAAAAAAAGAGGGACGCCTGAGTGGCTCAGTCGGTTAAGCAGCTGCCTTTGGCCCAGGTCATGATCCCAGGGTCCTGGGATCAAGTCCTGAGTTGGGCTCCCTGCTCAGCAGGGAGCCTGCTTCTCCCTCTCTCTCCCTCTGCTTGTGCTCTGTCAAATAAATAAAATCTTAAAGAAAAAATTAAAAAAAAGAAAGTAACTGATAATACTTTTTTTTTTTTAATTTTACTTATTTATCTGACAGAGGCAGAGAGCACAAGCAGGGGGAGCTGCAGCAGAGAGAGAGAAGCAGGCTCTCCACTGAACAGGGAGCCTGATGCGGGGCTGAGTCCCAGGACCCGATCACGACCTGAGCCTAAGGCAGATGCTTAACCGACTGAGCCACCCAGGTGCCCCTGATAATCCTCTCTTGTATTTATTTTTACTAAACTGGATTTTTAGGGTACCTTTTTCTGATGCTCTTGAGCATTTGCTCCATCTCCGCTTTCAAAGGCCTTCAGGGAATATCAATCACATGGTCCCAGTGCACGAGGTACAAAAGTGCAGAATCTCCCTCCCACTCCTGCCCCCAAGTCGCCTTGTTTCCCTGCCTAAAAGCAAATAATGTCCCTAGTTTCCTGTGGTATTTTTAGCGATCCAGGTAAATAAAAATGTGTCATTCTCCCTGTACCCCCCCCCAGGAATGTTCTAAGCCAACAAAAATACAAGCAAATTTCATATAGCAACAGAATTATAAAAATGTTATACTAAAAATGCAGAAAACAGAATACAAACAAGAGGAGGAGGTAAAAAACTCTTCCTTCCACCCACATCCTGTCTAGGCTCTCTACCAGGGAAGAGGGCAACAAGGAAACAGGTCTAAAGTTAACCTGGAACCTAAGGTCCCAGATGTTACCTGTGGCTGGACCAAATGAAAACCAGGTCTGTTATGTGTAAGGCATTACTGGAAGGCACTGGGACACAAGTGTAAACAGGACTCAGCCCTTACCCAGAGAGAGCTTACAAAACCAGCACAGCACCTATTCACATCAGTTCTGAAATCATCATTCAGGAGAGTGGCATCACACAGGTGACTACCTGACAGCAGTACTAACGTTAGAAATTACTCAGGGGGCGCCTGGGGGGCTCAGCTGGTTAAGCAGCCGACTCTTGATTTCAGCTCAGGTCATGATCTCAGGGTGGTGAGATTGAGCCCCACGTCAGGCTCGAAGCTCAGTGGGGGAGTCGGCTTGAGATTCTCTATCTCCCTCTCCGCCTCCCCTTCCCTCCCTCTCTAAAGAAAAAAATAAATTACTCAGAATGTTGGACTGAATAAATCACAGGGATGAAAGCTACAGCATAGGGAATACAATCAACGGCATCGTATGTAGAGATGGTAGCTACACTTGTGAGCACCGCATAATGTAGACTTGGGGAATCACTATGCTCTACACCTGAAACTAACGGGACACTGTGTGTCAACTCTACTTCAATAAAAAGAAAAAACAATTACTCAGAATGTAACACTATTTCTAAGTTTTAAAAAAAGTTCTACTTGCACACATTTTCCAAAATAAGAGAAATGTAAAAATGATATAAAAGGAAAGGTAGGTACCTTAGAATAGCCAGTTACCTTTCCTCCTCTTAATTTATCAGGCTAAGTGTTCTTTAGTAAGATCTCACCACGAAAGCCATGGAGCCCACTAGATGTTATTGTATCAGGCCCTGGAAAAGGGACACATTCAGGGTATTTCTGAAAAAATGCCCCAGCTCCTCTAAAACTCCTCCCCAACTGCAAAGGGCCCTTCCATTTCCCAACATCACCACTGTTCTCTGCCCCCAGTACAGCAGTTAGGGGGCAAGCCCCCCAACCTTTTCCTGCCACATCATCTTGGTCTATACCTATGAGGGAAAAACAATAAGAGATCAAGACAATGGTCCTACGGTCATTCTCCCTTACAGTACCCAGGAAAGGAGAAATTAACAGAGCAATGTTTACAAGAACAATAGCCCTACTCCTGCTAGGGACCAACAGGAAGAAGTTAAAAAATATCAGCTTCAACAAGAATGAAGAAACACGCAATCAGAGAGCCTGAGGTAATGAAAAGAACAACACAGTTAAGAATTCCAGCCTCCAGTCTTGACTCTGCCATTTCCTGAGTGGCACTGGGGAGAATATTCGCTCTACATTCATTATATAAGATGACGAATGGAAAGGGTTTGCACAGGACATTTTTAAAAATTAGCTCCTGGGGTGCCTGGGTGGCTCAGTCGGTTAAGCAGCTGCCTTCAGCTCAGGTCATGATCTCAGGGTCCTGGGACTGAGCCCCATGTTGGGCTCCCTGCTCAGCGGGGAGCCTGCTTCTCCCTCTCCCTCTGCTGCCCCCCCACTTGTGCTCTCAAATAAGTATATAAAATCTTTTTTAAAAATTAGCTCCTATCTCTAACCCCTTAATTACCATAATTATTGTGTGGCACTTAGGTACCCAACTTACAGAGGTGTATTAACAATGGAGGATGGGGGGAGGGTGGGAGAGAACAGAACCAACTATAAACTCTGCTCTGTAGACTTCTCCATAAGAGAAGTTACAAGTAGGACCATTTTTACCTAGTAGTTCAAAATAAGTTAGTATTTCTCATAAGTCTGTGGGTTGGCTGGGCCCAGCTAGGTTCTTTCTACAAATCTCGCCTGGGATCATTCATGCCACTGTTGTCACCTGCAGGCTTTACTTGGGTTCAAGAGTCCACAATGGCATCACTCACATGTCTGACACACTGATGCCGGCTGTTGGCTGGACCTCTTGCCACATAACCATTCAGTAACCTAGCCCACAGCTCTATACAGAGCACTGCAAGGTAGCAAAGGCAGAAGGTACCAGGCCTCTCGAGGCCTAGAATCCAGAACTTGCAAATCACTTCTGCTACATTCTGCGGTCAAAGCAAGTCACTAGGCCAGCCCAGATTAAGTGTGAGAAAATGGATTCTACCAATTAATAGGAGGGCTGCAAACTGTTGTGGTCATGTTTTTCAATCTAACTAACACATATACTTTCAATGGATATTTGCAGAATGAATAAATGGATAAACAGATGAATGAGTACATTTGTATTCTGGTTATCCATTACCAGTTAATCTCAGTTACTTTTATTGACTCATCACATATCACATCTCACTACAGAAAATACAACAGAAATAACTGTAATCTATAACTTGACTTGAAAATGCTTCCAACTTACTTGGAGAGAATAAAATGCACAAAAAGCTTGTCAATGTAATAATTCAATACAAACATAGGGTGCACATTAGATTTCACAGGTGGAATGTTGCACCCGTCAAGTAAGGGGTATATAAGTACTGTGGCAATTCAGAGAAGGGATGGATCGAGAAGGCCTGGAACGACCAAGTTAAAACTACATATGCCCATCAGGTAATAGGGTGCACTTAATAGGGGAAATGATAAAACTTAATGGGGGGGGGAAGCATAAGCAAATGAGGGAGGAAGACACTTGTAAACGGTTGAGGGAAGAAGCGTGCTGAGACCGTGAAATACCCGTGACATAGGTGGGCATCATTACTCTCATTTCAAAGATAAAGAAATGAAACTCAGAAAGGCTCAAAACAACAAAAAAATTGCCCAGAGTTTTAAAGCTAGTAAGGTCAGGCAGTAATTGATAACCAGAGCTGCGTAGTCTTACGGCTTGTATTCTTAACACTATACTACAACACTCTACTACCACGTTGAAAATCCAAAGTACAGGCACTTACTTAATACCGAAACACAAAAACGGTAAATTTTTGCTATAGCAAAAATTGCTGTTTGCTATAGCATGTGGGGCATAAGAAGCAGAGGATTAGGAAACAAGAAATCAAATCACAAGTACTTGGGAAGATTTAATAAAATAATATTCCATTTTATAGTACTAAGAAGGACAATTTAAACTAGCAGCACAACAAAGTGAATAACAAATCAACAATCTCCATGGAAAATATGTAGAAAGCAGTCATAATACTTTATTTTTTTTAAAGATTTTATTTATTTGACAGAGACAGACAGTGAGAGAGGGAACACAAGCAGGGGGAGTGGGAGAGGGAGAAGCAGGCTTCCTGCCGAGCAGGGAGCCCGATGCGGGGCTCGATCCCAGGACCCTGGGACCATGACCTGAGCCGAAGGCAGACACTTAACAACTGAGCCACCCAGGCACTCCAGTCATAATACTTTAAAGGCCAACTCCGGAAGCCAGAAATTAACAGAATTTACTCACATTAAGTCAAAAGCGGTGTGTTTGTCAATAAGACAACCTTTTTTGCGCTGTAATGATTTCTGTAATATGGTCTGAAATTTTACCAAGACACTCTGCCTTGCCCTGCCAGCAACAAATCTCTGTTCTCACTCTTCCCCCTCAGCCCACCCACTTCTGAGCCCACACATTCACTCCGTGGACATTTACTCTGGGCCTGTGACATGACTGGCGTGTACTATGCTAATGGCCGTAAATCACAGAATATAAGGCTTGGCCCAGGCTCTCGAGGAGGAGCCCACTGTCCAGAAGAAGGAAGAGACAGAAATGCAAATAGCTGCCAATAGTATCTGGAGGAGTGCTAAGCAGGATGTTTGTAGAAGGTGCTGCAGGTGGCAGAGAAAGGAGACGAAAGGCTGCCTGAGGAAATCCAAGTGGGAATTTCAGGACCGGGGCAGGGCAGCTCACACTGAGCAGATACAACACTCACTCTCCCAGCCAGCCCCTGCTTTCATTTGTCAGCCAGTGCTCACTGGCTAGCTCGAGGCAGACTGGGCCTCCAGCCTCCCTGTCTCCCTCCTTCCCTGCCTCAGCATCCTTCAATGGCATCTCTCTTCAGCCACCTTGACCTCTAACCTTCCGGGTGTCTGCTCTCAGATATTAGCAAGCCCTCCTTGTCTCTCAGCTCCCTGTCATGTTCTGCAATCCGTATTTGCAACCACAACTGCCCATCCTTCCAGCTCCTATGCTCAAGCACATGGCCCCAGCCTCCTCAATTCCACAGAACGCCTTCCCAATTCAACCTTCCTTTTAGTCTGGATTCAATTCCACAGGGGTGTTAAGAGCTTGAAACTACCCTCAACTTTCTCTCCCTCTGGGATAGCTGCCTAATAAGTCCAAACCTTGGAAGAACCTGACACACAATCAGGTGCCTTCTCATGCCTTCATCATGCTGAAGGAAACACACACCCGTCCAACCGGTTTCATTTTACACTGACAGTCTCAAACTTCACGAAGTATCCCAAGCCAGCACCTCAATTCATGTTCTCTAGTGAGTTTGCTCTGCCCTTCTCTCCAAAATGACCTTCCCATATTCTCCCCAAGGGCCCATGTACCTTGCCCTGCAGCCTGCACCCTTCTCCCTCCCAGGACATCAGCTGCACCGATGCACTTCCTGCTCACCCCGAAGCCCCTCCGATCGGGCTTCACCTGCCACCGCTCCCCTGGAGCTGCTCATCAGGATCACAGATGACTTCCATGCTGGCAAATCCAAGCAATACTTTTCTGTACTTTGCTAACTCCAACTCTCCGCAGCATTCCAAAGCTGGCCACTCCATCCTTCCTGAAAAACTTCCCACTTTGTGAAAACAAATGATCATGCCTTCCTACTACTTTTCTGGCTGCACCTACTTGAGTTTCTCTAACCATCTCTGCTCTGCTTCCAGAGCTGTTGAGGGGCTCAGAACGATGCCTCTCATCTTCTGATCTTGCTCACTCCAAAACACTCAGCATCCATTGCCATGAATTTAAAAACTGCCTTTAAACTGATGACTTCCAAATTGTTCTCTCCAGGGTATCTCTGAACTCATAGCCCACACTGGCCTCACTCCTGCCCTTCCTTCTGCCTTAAATACTGTCCATATGCCTACAGTAGCCTGGCTGCGGGCCTCAGGGCTTCAGCTTAAAAGTCACCTCCTCAACAAGTCCTTCAAAGACCACTCACAGGAGGGCCCCCTGTCACTGCACCCCATTCCCTTCCTTCGAAACACAAGTTATAATTCTATCGCATGTTTGTTTACCTATTTGCTGTTTTCCTACAGGGCTGTCAGCCTTACGAAGGTGGGGGTCTTGTTCATTATGTTCACCTAATGCCTGTAACTATGCCTGTTACACACACGGCACTTGAGAACTATTTGTTAAAAGAATGAAGTTTGTTTGAGCTGAAAATCAAAAGTCACTGGCAATCATTAATTGAGTTCATTTTCTTCTTGGGGAGTAGGAGTAATTGGAGGGTAGGAAGAATGTAAAAAACATTCCAGGTAAAAGGAATGTGCAAATACATACAAAGCACAAACGCAAGAGACTGTCAGAGGAAAACCAGCAATTTGGAAAGGCCAGGGCACCAGTCCCCAACCTGTAAACACTAACCCCACCTCTGAAATGAGGGTGTTCAGTTATTACAAGAATGTCTGAGCATTCTTCCATACGCACACCAAACGTTACCCATGAACCGAGTAAGTCTTCATAGCCACAATTTTTCAAACTCAGGTACAAGCAGTTATGAATTTTTAAAGGCAAAGATAATGAAATTCTTTTAGTTTGATCATTTTTCTCAATTAACAAATACTAAAAATTCCACTTCTGTAGAGCTCTGTGACGCTGGACACTAAAAAGAGTTCTTAGCCTCAAAAAGTGTGGAAATAACCAGTTAGGCACAGAGCAGAAAGACTGGCACAGACAATGCCCAACAATCATTTCCTTAGCCCCAAAGTCAGCAGGCCTTCATTCAGGGAGCTCTATACAAATCATCTATGAACAGCAGAATCAGGAGACTGTGGGTGTGCATACAATTACTTTCCTGGGAAAGATCATTAAAATCTGGAATTATTCAAGTGATCAAAAGACCGTAAGATTCTGCGGTGGAGGGAAAAATTTGAGTTAATCTATCTATCTATCTCAATCACTCACCCCAGTATGAATAATAATTAACTACAGTGAAGTCAGGACAAAAAACAGCCATAACATATAATGCAAATGCCCAAAAAGGAATAAAAGAAGGTTCACCATATTCCATTGAAAGGGCAGGCCATACGAATAGGAAAAAAAAAAAAATCATGAACACTGCTTAACTTCTGGTGGTAAGATTATAGATTGTTCATTGCACTTTTCTGTATTTTCTAAATATTTTCTATAATGAATATGTTACTTTCATAATTACCAATAGTAAAGTACTATTCAAAAATCAGGCACTGCCATCTCATAATGGAGGAAAATCTCCCTTTCAGTATTACGGTGGGTATATAATGGAATATAATGTACAACTGTCAATGAAATGTCAAACAAGAAGAAAGTCTGAAATTCATAAGAAGATGAAAGTAGTGTACCAATTACTTCCACAAAGTATGTGATGGTGAAAACCAATACGCTGGTGAAGAAAAATGCCAAAACAAAAATAAAAACAAAAGAACCCAACAGCTCCACATTATTGTACATATACTGTAAGAAAATAATAGAAGATACTACATCAGCACCAGATAACTTCTTGGTAACAGTTAATACTTACCTTCACTAGTATTTTAATGAAGTGATTTTTTTAATATTTTGGATTAAAATATTTAAGTACTAAAATATCAAAAATATTTAAAATAAAATACTGTTTTGTCTGTGAACTGTAAAAGTAAGTGATAGCTTTAATTTTGTTTTTGCTTCTCCTGGGGCAGGTTTAAAATAATAAAAATTGTTTCTATTTTTATTCTGCTCCTCAGAACTTCCTCAAAGATACAGCAAGATGGATATGCACTGAGAATTATCAAAATTCGGGGGTAAGTGCATAAGGGTTGTTAAACGATTCTCTTTACTTCTGTTATGTGTTTAAAATTGTCCATCTTTTTTTTTAACTTTCATTTTATTTTTTTTTAAGATTTTATTTATTTATTTGAGAGACAGAGCACAAGTAGGGAGAGGAACAGAGAGAGAGGGACAAGCAGACTCCCCAGTGAGTGGGGAGCCCAAAGTGGGGGGCTCGACCCCAGGACCCCGAGATCATGACCCCAGCCGACATCAGATGCTTAACCAACTGAGCCACTCAGGTGCCCTGTCCATAATTTTTTTTTAAGATGTATTTATTTTAGAGAGACAGAGAGAGTGTGTGCATGGGTGGGAGGGGAAGAGGGAGAGGGAGAGGGGAAGTAGACTCTGTGCTGAGCCCGAAGCAGGCTTGATCTCATGACCCTGAGATCATGACCTGGGCCAAAACCAAGAGTTGGAAGCTTAACCGACTGAGCCACCCAGGCGCCCCTGTCCATAATTTTCTTTTTTTAGGTAGTGTAAAGCTTAAGTCTACTTGGTGGAAAAAATATGAAATGCCTGTAATAAAACTGTTCATTAACTAAACAAATTAGGATGTGAAATTATATTAAATTATATACACACACACACACACACACACACACACACAGTAAGATAAAGCCTACATGTGGAAAGAATTATAGAAAAAAAATAGAGTATGTAAAGTATTGAAGTGTGGCCCCTGGGGGCGCCTGGGTGGCTCAGTTGGTTGAGCAGCTGCCTTTGGCTTGGGTCATGATCCCAGGGTCCTGGGATCCTTGCTCAGTGGGGAGCCTGCTTCTCCCTCTGCCTGCCACTCCCCTGCTTGGACTGTCTCTCTCTGTGTCAAATAAATAAAATCTTTTAATAAATAAATAAATAAATAAAGTGTGGCCTCTGAATAATAGGTTTATGAGTTTCTGTCCTACTTCTTAAAAATTTCTTCTACTTTTATTTTTTGAAAAAGAGATAAAGCTTTTAAAAGTCTCAAAACAGAAGAGCAGTTATTTAATAACACCCAATTTTATTCATGCAAAAACTATAAGACCAAAACTAACTGAAAACATCTCACTATTCACTGCTGACTCTTCTTCTCCCAATGCAAAATATTTAACATATACACAAGACTGCTGTGAGCATTAGCATACCAAAGTGTTACCTCATCAACACAGTTACCCCGGGGAGGAGAGAGAGAATCATAATATAGATTGCAGCTTCCCAAGGAAGGATCTTACATGGAGACAAGAGACCTCAGTAGAGAACCAGCTTATTGGGGAGAGGAGCCTCGTTAGAAACAGAACGAGACTGATGAATTGGCTCATCTAGAAAGAGGGGATGTAAATTTCTACTCAATCTAGCAATACTTGACTTCTGTAGTATTTTTCAGAGCTTCATTATCCTTTCACAGTCCTGGTCAAACAGTATCTCTTTTTTACTTGTTTACTATACTAATGAAAAACAGATCACTAAACCTAAACTCCTTACATGATTTTTTTAGTAACAGCTTTACCAAGATACAATTCACATACCATTAAGTTCACCCTCTTACAGTGGGTGTAATTCAACAGTTTTTATTATATTCCCAAGATTGTGCATCTGTCACCACTGTTAAAGAACATTTTTATTACCTCAAATATAAAACCTCCTATCCTTTAGCAGTCACTCCCCAAACCCCTCCGCTAAGGCCATGAAAACCAATCTACTTTCTGACCAAATGAATTTGCCTATTCTGGATATTCCATGTTAAGTCAAGTCATAAAATATGTGGTCTTTTTTGTCTGGCTTCTTTCACTCAGCATACTATTTTCAAGGCTTACCCATGTTATAGCATGTATCAATACTTTATTCCTTTTTATGGATGAATAATACTCCATCGTAAAGATATACCATATTTGTTCATTAACTTACCTGTTGATGGATATTTGGATTGTTCTACTTTTTGGCTATAATAAATAATGGTACTACGAACATTCCTGAACAAGTTTTATGTGGAAATGGTTTTAATTTTCTTCGACACAAATAGGTGTTAACTAGAATATAGGATATGATAACTATGTTTAACTCTTGGATGAACTGCCGAACTATTTTCCAAAATGTCTACACCATTTTACATTCCCACAAGCAATACATGAATTTCCCTACAGCTTCAGCAACACTTATTGTCTATTTATTACAGCCATTTTAGTGGGTGTGGAATGGCATCCCATTGTGGTTTTGATTTGCATTTCCCTAATGACTAAGGACCTGAACTTCTCTTTATGGGCATGGCCATTTGAACACCTTCTTTGGAGAAATGTCTAATCAAATCCTTTATTTTTTAATTGGGTTATTTGTCTTTTTACTGTTGACTGTAAGAGTTTTTATATGTTCTAGATAAAAGTCCTTTATTAAATATATGATTTCCAAGTATTTTCTCTCATTCTGTGGAGTGTGCTTTCACTTTCTTGATGGTGTCATTTGAAACATAAAGTTCTCAATTTTGATGAAGTCCATTTGTTTTGTTCTTCTGTTGCTTGTGTTTAAATATCATACCAAAGAAATCACTGCCTAGTTTACCACAATGAAAAAGAAAAGAAAATATTGCCTAATCCAAGGTCATAAAGATTTACACTTGTTTTCTACTAAGAGTTTAACAGTTTCAGATCTTAGATTTAGTTCTATGATTAATTCTGAATTCATTTGTACACACAAATGAGAAAAGTGTCCAAATTTATTCTTCTGCCTGTGGATATCCACTCGTCCCAGCACCATCTGTTGAAAAGACCATTCTTCCAGGGGTGCCTGGGTGGCTCAGTCGGTTGAGCAATGGACTCTTGGTTTCAGCTCAGGTTGTGATCTCATGGATGGTGAGACTGAGTCCTGCACTCATTGGGGAATCTGCTTAAGGATTCTCCCTCTCTGCTCCTCCCACTGTGTGTTGTGCTCTCATAAATAAATCTTCAGAGAGAAAGAGAGAGACGAAAGAAAAGAAACAAACAAAACAAACAAACAAACAAACCATTCTTACCCCATTGAATTGTCTTAACATCCTTGTTGAAAATCAATTGACTATAAAAGTTAAGTTTTCATTTCTGGACTTACATTCTATTCCACTGATGTATATGTCTACTCTTATATCAGTACCAGACTGTTATGATTACTATAGCTTTATGGTAAGTTATGAAAGTCCTCCAACCTTGTTCTTTTTCAAGATTGTTTTGACTATTCTGGAAATACAAGGGACCTCCTTGTATTTCCATATGAATTTTAAGAGAGGCCTATCAATTCCTACAAAACAGGCAGCTAGCATTTTAACAGTGAGTGTACCAAATATGTAGATCAACTTGGGAAGTACTGCCATCTTTAACCATATTAGGTAATCTGATTCATGAATATAGGATGTCTTTCCATTTACTTAGATCTTTAATTTCTTTCAATGATGTTTTATAGTTTTCAGAGTAAAAGATTTATACTTTTTTTGTTAACTGTATCCTAAGTATTTTTATTCGTTTTATAGCTATTGTGAATGGGATTGCTTTCTTAGTTTCATTTTTGAACTATTCATTGCAAGTATATAATACAGCTGATTTTTGTTTATTGATTTTACATCCTTCAACCCTGCTGAACTCCTTTATCAGTTCTAATAGGATGTTCTATATACAAGATCATGTCATCTGCAAATATGGTTTTACTTCTTTTCCAATCTGGATGCATTTTATTTCTTTTTCTTGCCTAATTGCCCTGGTTAGAACCTCCAGCACAATGTTGAATAGAAGGGTCTTGTTCCTGATCTTGGGGAGAATGCATTCCATCTGTATATTCTATTGCTACTGGGTGCATGATTCTATATATGTCTGTCCCTTAATAATTTAAGAATCTGTCTATACCTAGACCACGTTTAAGAAAAAAACTCTCCATTATCTAAATCTTAAATTTTTCATGGTATCCCCTACTTTTTATACTGCTTACATATCCCATATTTACATATTTAAAAAATCAGGTCTTGGGGCGCCTGGGTGGCTCAGTTGGTTGGGCGGCTGCCTTTGGCTCAGGTCATGATCATGGAGTCCCGGGATTGAGTCCCATGTCGGGCTCCCTGCTCAGCAGGGAGTCTGCTTCTCCCTCTGACCACCGGCCCCACCCCACCCCCCCTGCTCCACCGTCCTGCTCGCTCTCTCTCAAATAAATAAATAAATAAAATCTTTTTTTAAAAAAATCAGGTCTCCCCTTTAAAAATAAAAATCTCAGTTCTGGTACCATATTAAGAGTTGGTTTCTGGAGCATCTGGGTGGCTCAGTCGTTAAGCATCTGCCTTCGGCTCAGGTCGTGATCCCAGAGTCCTGGGATCGAGCCCCGCATCAGGCTCCAGCCCCGCATCGGGCTCCCTGCTCAGCGGGGAGTCTGCTTCTCCCTCTCCCACTCCCCCTGCTTGTGTTCCCTCTCTCACTGTGTCTCTCTCTGTCAAATAAATAAAATCTTAAAAAAAAAAAAAAGTTGGTTTCTAAGAGCAAAACCTGCAAAAAAGGTAAGGCAAAAAGATACTTTCATGAGATATTTTTAAAGAGGTTTCTGAAACATGAAATCCCCAGACTTAGGTGAGTAAGAAGAAAGGCAAGCATTTGATATGTCATTTGATAGCATGACAGCTGACATGGCCATCCCAAATTTCTCAAGGGAGCTGGGTTACACCCAGTTGAAAAAAGAAAAAACCCTATTATGTACTGGTTAGTCAATGTGAAGACAGAAGGCGTAAAAAGGCTTGGGGGACAGAAGTAGGGAGAGTTTTTCCCGTTACTGCATAAAGTCAAGCTATTAAGAAGTAGTTTAAAATTCAGCTTTCACTTCAGCAATTTAGAATAAGCAAGGCAACTTCACATTTGAAACAATACTTTCCAATTCACTAAGTAATTCTACAAATGCTACTTTTATCAACCCATAAAACCTCTCTGTATGACTATTACTCTCAAACTATTTTACAGAAAAGTTAACAGATTCAGAAGCAACGTAACTCCCAGGTTACCCAGCAAGTATGAAACAGAATCAGGATTTGAACCTGAGTGTCTAACTCCAAATCCGGGACCGTTTCCACCAAGTCACAGGTACTCCTCACCAATACACACAGGTCTCTGAGTACTGTAGACATGTGTATATAATTTAGGAAAAAGATCCACAAAGGAGGGACATATCCACCATACTTAAGGTTACCAAAATAAGAGAGCCTGAATTGAGAGAAGCCACTAGAACCTGGCACAGCACCACATACTAAACAAGTGCTTCATCAAGAACAAATGAAGAGGAAGCACGATATGCATCCCCACAAGTAACTCAAGGAGAGTAATCAGCAATCTTTAGTTCAGAGGGTTTAGTATTTCCCACAGATACTGATGGCAAGCCAAAGCCATGATCATAAAAAGGAAAAAGAGACAAAGAGAAACGGGGAATGCATAACCGCTGAGGGACACTAGATAAAGGATAAACAGAAACTCTGTACTATTTTTGCAGCTGTTTGTGAATCTGTAATTATTCCAAAGTGTAAAGAAGAAAAAAAGTGAAAAGATAACACGTGATGTGGACAGGCTCTTGGTACTCAGTTCCTAAGTCCACTAAATACCTATTGTGCCAGCCAATCTCCCAGGCACTGCCTTCAACAAGCTCCAGGTTCACTGGGGAAAGAAAGACGAGTGAGCAATCTTTTCTAACACAGCATATCAAGGTGCTTTCCTGTAAGACTACTTTTCTGATGACTCCCTAATAAACAGGGGAAAAGGAAAGACTGCACCAATGAAACAAATATAAGGGCACCGCTGGGCAGAACTCTGTCTTACTTGTGCACTGGCATGAAAACACATGCTTTGCTTACTCTCACCCTCCCAACCCCTTGCTTCCATTCCTGGCTCCAGCAAGATTCATACTGAAGACACAGAATCTGACCAACTGGGAAATCCCACATAGTCACAGAGCCTTCAATAATAAGAAGTCCTGTGCTTGCTGACGATAGAGAACTGATTAGAGGGCTTTAGAGATTCATTTATTGACAAATCAGATTGTATTAGGTTTGGCCTCAAATCTTTCTAATGCAATAAAGTGAAGTAGCAGAGAAAGATAATTTGGAAAATCAGCCAAGCAATGACAAAGACTACTGAAAAGTTTTACATACGGCTTCCCACCCGCCCCACTGAAACCATATTTCAAGCATACAGACTTTAAGTTTCTACTTTACTAAGCTTACACGTAAAGCTAGGGAAAATTCTATTTCTCAGATCAATTATAACAGAACACTGCTATTACTAAAATGACGTTTTTACGTTCATATTTTATGGATTTAGGAAAAACATTCCACAAGAAAAACACAAAAAGAGATCTGTGCCTTAACCATGTTAGTATATACTGAATCGTACCCACAGTTTCCAAACTGAGTTGTCACTGCCTCTGTATTTTTCCAACACGACTATTCCTACCCATCACTAACACAGCTTTCTTTAAAATACCAAAAGATGTAACCCTCACTCTGATCCTCCATTTAAACAAAAAGATCATTTGATAATGTAATCAGATATAATCGAACGTGATTTAATACGTGGATAAGAATAAAATTCATAACTATCTAGGGCAATTTGGAAACATCTATCAACAACCTTTAAATGAAAAGGTGGAGGAAGACTGACATTTCACACTCTGGCCTTGTGTACCTTTTAAGTTTTTTGACCACGTACATATTATCTAGTCAAAGGAAATATAAATTTTAAAACATTAAAAAAATATAATATTCTTTCTAGTTAAACCGTATTACAGACAATAAATGCCAGAGAGTTGTTTGTAAAGTCAAATTTAATTGCAATCATGAAACTATAGGCATCATCACTTACTGCAAGAATTAAAAATTACAGGGTGGCCTGACTGACCCAGTGGGTAAAGCAAGTGACTCCTGATCTCGGGGTCATGAGTTCAAGCCCTGCGTAGAGCTTCAGAAAAATTGAAAACTATAAAAAGCGCCAGTTATTCAGCAAATTGTCCACCTCTGGTACTCCTCTCTAGAAGGCAGCCTTGGTAACATATAAGGAAGCAAAGCTTATTTCTGAATCTCCTATCCAGCCATGGAATCTTTGCAAAATCAAAAACAAAAAACAAACAAGTAATGAGATGAAGACAAGTGCTTGATTGGTTCTTTTTATCACTGAAGCATAGCCACATGTTAACTGAAAAATGACATATAATGAAACAATCATATACTTTTATGAAATTATAGTTTTAAGTGTATCAACTACAGGATTCTCATATTGCAGGCTGGGTTTTGTTAAAACCTCTAAGATGCAGGCGCCTGGGTGGCTCAGTCAGTTAAGCCTCCGACTCTTGATTTCGGCTCAGGCTGTGGTCTTAGGGTCATGGGATCCAGCCCTGCATCGGGCTCCACACTCAGCACAGTCTGCTTGTCCCTTTCCCTCTGCTCCTCTCCCTACTACTTTCTCTTTCTCTCTCTCAAATAAATAAAATCTTAAAAAAAGAAAAAAAGAACCTCTAAGATGGATGATTTGGCAATATCTCTCAAAATTTTAAAGGTACATAACTTTCAACCCAAAATGTCAACTTATGGGAATTTATTCATACATGTGCAAAATAAATTATTATAGGATTATTCTTACTAGCATTATTTATAAAAGCAAAAGACTAGAAAAAACTAAAGCCGGATGCAGGACTCCATCCCAGGACCCTGGGATCATGACCTGAACCAAAGGCAGACGCTTAACGGACTGAGCCACCCAGGCACCCCAATGAGGAAATCTTTAACGTACTCACACAGAATGATTTTCAACATACATAAAGCAAAAGGAAGGGAGGGAGGGAGGGAGGGAGGAAGGAAAATACAGGGTGGTCTTTAGTAGTCTGTACAAAAAAGGGGGAAAGGGAGGTGTGTCTATATATATATGTGTATGTGTATATATATATATAGATATATGCATATATATCTATATATATATGTGCATTGTTGACATATATAATCAGTAACATTGGTGTTTCCAGGGAAGGGAAATGGGTGAATGGCAGACAGGAGAGGAGGAAAACTTAAATTTTATATCATGTATGTGTAATAACCGCTCAAAAATTAGTATTTTATTTAAAAAATTAAGCATTTAACAAGCAGTTCTATTTCTCCTTTCTAGATAATTTAAACAAGACGAAAAAATCTTCATACATGGCTAAAACAGATTTGAACTCGCTCATAATAAAAAGGGATACTGGGGCGCCTGGCTGGCTCAGTCGCTAGAGTGTGTGACTCTTGATCTCGGGGTTATGAGTTCAAGCCCTATGTTGGGTGTAGAGATAACTTAAAAATAAAATCTTTTTAAAAAGGGGGACACAAACTATCCCCTAGGCATCTTTAAAAAAAAGATTTTACAACAAATAATGCATGCAATAAGCCTGTGACTACAATAAAAATAATACATTTTTAATAATGCCATCACTCTCCAGACGCAATCTCAATAGCAACCAGTTTCCCAAAAGTACAATGTCTAACCCCCACCCCCAAAATTCCAAAACTGAATCACTGATCCGTTGATGATTCAAGTAAAGATCTGAAAATAGTCCTGATTCTATCAAGACCTAGGGCTCTCTGCAAGATGCTAGTTTCAAATAGGGTGCTTTCTTGGCTCTTGTCTGCGGCCACTTCACAAAATTAGACCACGGTATTAATATGGCCAAGAGTCAGGCTCTTCGCCCCACGGTCACAAACTAGGTCCCCAGCCAACAGAGGTCTCTCATAAATGGAAAGCAACAAACAGGGCCAGAGGACCCAACCAGGTGTGCACACCTGGTCCAGGGCCTTACATACTTCAGGCCAAAACAAGGTAAGACTCCTCCCTTCCCCTATCTCCAGATTAGGAGCCCTTCCCTTGTCAGTCTTCCTACGGTAGCACACTTAACTCAGGAATCATAACTCTCTCCTTGTCTGACTTCCCTCTTAGCCGTGGAGCTCGCTGGGAACAGTGCTGAGAGCCTCACTCTCTGTCCTGTGGCACAATACTAAGTGTTTTGAGTGAAGACTCTGATCGAGGCATACAGTTTCTGCATTCTTTACTAATTACCCAGGATATACCCCACAATAACACTCTTAATTAAATGGCAGCAGTTTTCATGAAGGCTCTGGTTTTTAGGTCCATTGCTCATGAACACCTACCTATACCGTTTCTGCATCCCCTCCATTCACCACCTCCCCCCAAAAGGAGGTCTAGCAATCAAGTGATTATAAGATGTTCTTTATCTTCCCCAGCTGTCATCCTTTCATGATTCTATGAAATCATTACTATACAATTAGACTAAGTATCGTTACTTAGTCCAAACAAATGTTCCTTTGGCAATTTCAGAAACCTCCTCCAAGTTCTAAAAGGCATGAGAGAATGGAAAGCTTTTCCCGTCATGTTCACTTTAAAACTGCAGTCACAGGCCATAGGAAATCTCCTTGGCATGCCATTCTCTACCAATAGGTAAACACAATCAGGATCAGGCGAAAATACCACACCTTATAAGCCCAAATCAGCTGCACAGAGGGCAATGGGACACTGAGAGCATTTCTTTTTAAAGAACTACCCCCCGCCCCCACATCTGAAGGGTGATATATTAAATGACAAAGACACTTCCTGAATCAAATTCTGTGTGTATAGATACTGCTATATACTACCTTTGGCCTTATTTACAGAGAAGTTGGGTCCATCTTTATGTATACAGATATACGGCTATAGATTCAGATTCACAGCGGGCCAACACTATGATGAAAGTGTTTATTTAACAGCATACTAAGAAATACCTATTTAAGAGTCAAAACCTAGTGGAAAACAAAACACCAAAGGCCAATCTTCAAACTGAGCCTTCCCTTCACTGACATCTGGATGGTAGATTACAATATGGACTCCTGAGGGAGGTCTGATCACTCAGGACAAGTAATATTAGACCCTACTGAACACTAAAGAGTGTGATGGGGGGAAATCTGATAATACAGACCCAGAAAGAAAATTCAGATACCTCTTCCCTAGTTAACTTTTAGAATTTCTAGGCAAAAGAATTTTTTAATGATATTTAATATTTTTGTTAGAAGAGTAATATACACTGTTGCACAAACTTCAAATAATTTTTTAAACAGCATTTGTCAAAAATGCAAATCAAAATGGATCAACAATCTAAATATAAAAGCTAAAACTATAAAACTAAATATATAAAAATCACCCCTAAAATGAGTAAAATTCCCAATATAAAACTTATCATAATCTTAAATAACAAGTTAAAAATTTTCCAGTCATCCATGAAACAAACCCTCCCTACCCTCCTTCATTCTTACCACCCGCCCACCCTGTTTTCTTCCCTTGAAACAGGATACATGGTTTAAATGCATGTCCTTTTAAGTTATTTTCCCAAATGTGAGGATTGATATAGCATCTAGGTCTTTCAAATGCCTTAGGAATTTTTTTGTATGTGACCTAAGATATTTGGATAAACTTCAGTTAGGTTGCATTTAAAATCATGAAGAATTTCACAAAATACTGATTATTGATCTTTTAAGAATTTTTTGCGATTATCCAAACGTAAACCCAAAGATTTATATTCAGCTTTATAATTCAATCAATAAAAGGTAAGGACATCACTTGCATGGTACTACACTGGGCACTAGAGTGATGGGGGTGGGGGGAGACAAGAGAGGGTTGGAAATGGGGAAACAAAGAAATAAATATTATATATACCCGACCCTGAAGGTCCTCACAATCTGTTTTGAAACACAAACCACTTAAAAGTAACTATACAAAATTAAAAGGAAGAAAGGGAACTCACATTTAAGTGTCTCTCATATGTCAAGCAGTAAAGCTGTAACATACACAAAATATCCATGTATCCTGTTCAAAGAAAGAAAATGGGGGTGGGGGAGTGGGGGGAGAAGGGGTAAGGATAAAGGAGGATAGGCAGTGAAATCAAATACTTAAAGCAAAATATAAATGCCAGGGGCGCCTGGGTGGCTCAGTCGTTCAGCATCTGCCTTTGGCTCAGGTCATGATCCCAGGGTCCTGGGATTGAGCCCCGCATTGGGCTCCCTGCTCAGCGGGGAGTCTGCTTCTCCCTCTCCCACTCCCCCTGCTTGTATTCCCTCCCTCGCTGTCTCTCTGTCAAATAAATAAATAAAATCTTTAAAAATATATATATATATATAAATGCCAGTGAGTGATACAGAAAATAAGTAATTAAAACATTTATATCAGTCTTCAACAAATGGTGCTGGGACAACTGGATATCCACATGCAAACAATGAAGTTGGATCCCTACCTCACACCATGTAAAAAAAAATTAACTCAAATGAATCAACAACCTAAATGTACGAGCTAAAACTAAAAAACAGAAGAAGAAAACATAGGAGTAAATCTTCATGACCTCAGATTGGTAATGGATTCTTAGCTATGACACCATAAGCATAAGCAGCAAAATAAACAAACAGACTGGGGAGCCTGGGCGGCTCAGTCATTAAGCGTCTGCCTTCAGCTCAAGCCATGATCCTGGGGTCCTGGGATCGAGCCCCACATCGGGCTCCCTGCTCCACTGGAAGCCTGCTTCTCCCTCTCCCACTTCCCCTGGTGTGTTCCCTCCCTCGCTGTGTCTTTCTCTGTCAAATAAATAAATAAAATCTTTAAAAAAAAGAACATTAATTGGACTTCATCAAAATTAACAACTTTTGTGCATCAAAGAACATGATCAAGAAAATGTAAAGACAACCTACAGAATGAATGGGAAAAAATATCTGCACATCATATATCTGATAAGAGTTTAACATCCAGAATATATAAGAACCCCTAAAACTAACTCAACAACAAAAAGACAAGCAATGCAATCTAATAATGAGCAAAGGACTTGAATAGATATTTACCCAAAAAAGGTAACATCTTAATCATCATGGAAAAACAAATCAAAATCACAGTGAGATACTGTTTCAAAATATTAGAATGGCTATAACTTTAAAAATAAAATAACTGAAAACAGCAAGTGTTTGCAAAGATATGGAGAAACTGAAACCATTGTACACACTGCCACTGGGGGTGCAAATGGTACAGCCACCCTGAGAAAGTTCAATGAGTCCACAAAAAGCTAAACAAAGAATTACCACACAACCCCGTAATTCTAGTCCTAGGTATATACCCAAAAGAATTGAGAACAGAGACTCAAACAGAAATTTGTAAACCAATATACACTGCAGCATTATTCACAAGAGTCAAAAAGTGGAAACAACCCAAGTTCTATCAACAGATGAGAGGATAAACAAAATGTAATATATACAAACAATGAAATATTATTCACCAAATAAAAAAGAATAACATTCTGATAATCCTACAACATAAATGAATCTTGAACACATTATGCTAAGTGAATAAATCATAGAAGGGCAGATATTATACGATTCCACTTACATGAAATATCTAGAATAGGCAAATCTGTAGTGACTGAAAGTAGATTATAAATTACCAGGGACTGAGGGAGAGGGAGGAAGGAGATTTACGGCTTAATGGTTACAGGGTTCCTGTTTGGAGTGATGGAAAAGATTTGGAAGCTGACTCTGATGATGGTTGCACAATAGTGTGAATGTAAGTAATGCCCTGACTGGTAAGTCTTAAAAAATGGTTAAAATGGCCTATTTTATGTTATATACATTTTAACCACGATAAAAAAATAAATTAAAAAGAAAAAAAAGGTTTATATCATGTCTTCAGTGACCTGGATTGTCCAAGGGTAGATTTCAAATCAGGGACTCAAATCTAAAAAACTGCAGGTCACCTGATCTAACCTTTACGGACACCCTCCTGGGAAGCTTAGAGCTCTACGTCCTTCTTGACTAGTAAGGAGGCATCTCTAGATGCCACCAGATGCTGGGAGCAGACTTTCTCCCAAGACAGCCCACTGACCTTTCACGAACGAGGAATAACCTGTGCTGGAAAAACAGAATTAAGTGGAAAGGAAGCTGAAGAATCTGAGAGCCTAACTCTGCAGCTGTATGACTGTGGACAAATAATTCAACTTTTCAAAACCTCAGCTTCCTCTCATTGTAAAATGAAAATCGCATCTGCCTTTATATGTTGCTCTAAGAGCTGGCAAAAGCACACCTATAAGAAGTTGGGTGTTCAATCCATGGTGGCTGTTGCCATTGTGACACTGGGTCTACCTACCACCCTTGGGTCAACCAAAGACTGAGCAGGACATGGTTTGGTTCTGGAGAGCTCTATGACTCTCAGAACTGAAATAAAACACAGTCACCAGCAACCACGAGAAGACTTCAGAGAAGGAGCTGTTTTTATGCAGTTCAACTACTCGTAGAAAGACTGGCTTATTGTTCCCAGAATGAACCCAGCTACTCTCCATCAGTAAGGGCACTGCTACACAATTCATTCGCTCTATACAACAGGCCTCTGTTACCATGTCTGAGCAACTGTTCATAACAAAGTCGGCCTCTACCCACAGGAAAGACACACTATGGGAAGAAACTAAGCAGAAAATGAGCTAGAAGGTAGTCCCGAGGCAGCTCTCAAACTCTGTGGCTTCAGAATCACTTGGGAAATCTGTTTAAAAAGCAGATGCCTCACTCCCACCACCAGACATTCTGATTACTAAATATTTCAAGCAGGGCCCTTGAGCACAAAAAACTCTTGAAGGTAGGAGATGAAAATGTAATAAGATTACATTCTGATGTTGACAAATAAGACTATTCTGCCCCACAAAGCAAAGGGTGCAGTTCCTCCACATCTACCTGGAAATGCAATAGCTTTAGCAATGCAGGGCAAGAGTGAAAACCAAGGAAGCAAGATCACCTGCGTGTAATGCCCAATACAAATTGCATACAGTTGGTTCATATAAAGTTCATCACTACTGCTTATTCTTTTTCAAAATAAATGAAAAATAAAAATAATGTGCCATTCCACATCTCTCACAGTAACAAAAAATACACTTAAAATATATTCCCAGAAGTTGGTAAAATTTTTATGGAACTGATAACACTCTTAGGGTGCTGGGAAAATTATTAACTGGTACAACTTTTTGGTCAGCAATCAGACAATGTGTATCAAAAAATCACCCAATACTCACTTCTTTGAATTTATCCTAAAGCAACAACACAAAAGAAGCAGACTATATGCAAAAAGATAGTCCCTGTTGTAGTATACATAATTAAAAAAAAAAGTGGCACCTGGCTGGCTGTCAGAAGAGCATGAAACTCTTGATCTTGGGGTCATGAGTTCGAGCCCCACGCTGGGTGTACAGATTACTTAAATAAATAAGCAAACTTAAAAAAAAAAAAAGATACTCACATGTCAAGGATCCCAGTTTCCCAAAATTTGCCATATCATCTCAAATATGACAAAGCTATTAAAAAACTTAAATGATACGTAATCTGTCATTACATGGAAAATAGTCACAAAACATTCAAGACCTAATACTACTTACTGAAAAGTACAAACATATGGGCAGCTTCAAAGGTGATACATTAAGAAATAATAGCTTGTGTTAGGATGGTTTGATGTGGCTTTTCCCTCTCTGGTCTCTCAAGTTTCTGTTATTGCTATGTTATTATAATAAGACTATAAATAAATTTAACTGATTCTGCTTGGAAAGTTAACTGGAAAACACTTATAGAGACAGGTGGAAAGTGGATTCAGCTATCCTGAACAAACATAAACTCACCCAAATGTACCATGGTAACAGAGTCCCAAGGCCAGTTTTGGATTTTTTTCACAAAAAGATCAATCTTCCCAGATACGTGTAACTATGAAACTTTGAATTTACACTTTTTTAAAAGTAGAAACACACTAAAAGATAGGAGGAAATCTGGTTTGGCAGCTATTCACATGGCAAAAAGATCATAAGATTTCCTGAACCATAACTTCAATAATCCAACAAAATTATGAAGCTAAGAGCCAGCTGACAGGAAAAGAACGTTTAAATTGAGAAACAGAAGGCCCGGCTCTCCTCCTCTATCTCAGACTGGGATTTAACTTCCAACTCTCAGTTTCTCATTTGTAAATTGATAGGATAATGATGTTATCTTCCCTATCTACCTCACAGGAGTTTGAAGGGAGCAAAGAAGATTATGAATGTAAAAGTGCTTTCAAAATCGAAGGCTTTTTCCCTTAAATCTGGCTATTATTTATTATTAAGACACTCATGTATGTGTAGCTACCAAAATGGGGAACAGTTGTTTAGAAGGATACATTTCAAACTGATAAGTGGATATGCCTCCCAGGGGGCCTGAGGTCTGGGGCCAAGCCCTTCCCTTTATCTGCCTTGTTTCAATCTTTTTTTTTTTTTTTTTTAGATCTTATTTATTTATTTGACAGAGGAGCGCAAGCTGGGGGAAATGGCAGAGGGAGAGGTAGAAGCAGGCTCCCCACTGAGCAGGGAGCCTGATGCAGGGTTCGATCCCAGGCCCCTGGGATCATGACCTGAGCTGAAGGCAGATGCTTAACCGACTGAGCCACCCAGGTGCCCCTCAATGTTTCAATCTTTCAGGAGAATCTATTCATCTATTACTTGGTAATTTTTTTAATTTGTAAAAGCAAATGCAATCACTAACAAAATTAACATAGAGTGCAGGGTTCTCAAACTTTAGGGTTTTGGGGTTTTTTTCAAGAACCACCTGGGGATTGTTAAAATTGAGGCTGTCCAGGTCTCACAGACTTAAATGACCAAAATCTCTGGGTGGACAGGAATAAATAAGGTCGGACCATTTGTATTTTCACAAACTCAAGTGATTCTGCGACTTGATTATTGCTTCTTACACTATGTTGTTATTAATATTAACTCCTATCACAAATACATAGTAGGAACACCATGTATACCCACGTACTATATGTCAGTCATCACTCTCAGCACTTGACAAATATTATCTCATTTAAACCTTACAACCCTGTAAGTAGGTACTACTGTTAACACTGCCCTCCCCTCGCTCTTGTTTTATAGATGAAATTATTAAATAGGAAGAGATGATTTAACAGGCCATGGCCCAAAGTCACAGGGCTAGTAAGTGGCAGAGCCAGAATGTGCAACAAAGTTTGAAAACTCCTGATACAGTTTCTTAACCTAAGACAACAGCTATATACTCTGGTCAGGTCACAGCAAATTCTGTTTCATTTGAGACACTGCATTTGCCTAAAGAAGGCAGCATGGGGAAATCTGATTAAACCATGAGGGGAGGGAGCACCTGGCTGGCTCAGTTGGTAGAGCATGGGACTTCTGACCTAGGGGTTGTAGGTTTGAGCCCCATGTTGGGTGTAGGAATTACTTTAAAAAAATAAAATCTTGGGGCGACTAGGTGGCACAGTCGGTTAAGCATCTAACTCTTGGTTTCAGCTCAGGTCTTGATCTCAGGGTCATGAGACGGAGCCCCACAGACTTTGCACTCAGCACGGAACTGGCTTGAGATTCTCTCTCCCTCTGCCCCTCCCCCCTGCAAGGCCAAGCTTGTGCACTTTTGCTGGCTCTGTCTCTAAAACAAACAAATCTTTTTAAAAAATAAAATCTTTTTAAAAATTTTTAAAAAACCATGAGGAGACAAAGGATCTAGGCTGTTTACATACTTCCAGCATAACTGGCCTCACTTTGTATCATTCTGGCCCTCTATTAGACTGAGCCCTGGAAATGTGGGGAACATACAGTCTTTTCAACAGTACCCTCATGATACTGGTATCTAACTAAAAAAAGGGTCTAATAAATTAATTCATCAATTAATCTACAGAAGGCTTGAGGGCTGTCCTAGGAAATGAAAGCTATTATGTGGAGAAGAAACAGACTTAATTCATGTTGCTTCAAGGGGTATAACAAAGAACAGATAACAAGGGAGTGGCAGATTTTGATACAGTCTAAACTAGCTTTCTAACAACCAAGACCTGTCCAGTAACAGAGAAGCACATCTGCAATGTGAGGCTGATGATCAGAACAGAGTAGACAAAACGTAGGAAAGTGGTCTATGGAGCCTCTAAGAGCTCTTCCAAAGTTCAAAGTCTTCTATTCTAAGTTATGATACATTTGTTCATTCTTTCACATCTCACACATTTACCGTGACTAGTTACACAAGTTCCTAGCTACACAACTCCTGGTAGTAAGTACAGAGGATACCATCATGTTGTACAAACCCCCAGAGCCCTCAAGGATCTGGAGAAGAATAAAAGCACAGGCATCAATCTTCCAGGGAGGAAGGTAATGGATACAAAAGGAATCAGCAAGGAATGAGAAGATTTCCAGGCAGGAAACAAGAGGGAAGTCAACACAGGCATTATGAAAGAAAGGCCGTCATTTGAGCCATATCTTTAGGGATCCATGTGGGGAGGTGGGTTGGGGCTGCCGTAAGAATCTGGGGAAGAAAAGCCTTGCAGTATGGCAGTACTGGTCTGAGCATAAAGGAGGCAGGCAAGCCCTGGGGTGATGAAGACCCACCAGAAATAACCACTAAACTCTGGGGCTTAAAAAGAGAAGGCCTTTGGAGGTCATTTAGTCAAACACACACGTTATGGAGGGTGCTTGCCCTGGGTAAAGAAAGGTTCGTTTACTTTCTTAAATTACATTTTACAAACCAAAAACTCTATCATCAACGACTTGTCCTTTGCTTAGTTTTGCATCTTTTTTTTTTAAGACTAATAGATCCTTCTCTTATTTTCTAGGAAAACTTTTAGATGATTCCATTTTTCTTGCAGTTTTCAAAACTAGCAGTTTTAATAACTCAGCTCTTAGCCTAATATTATAATCACTTAAGTGGTTATAACATTTACCAATAATACTAAATTAAAAGTATTATCTAAAAACGATGATTTTACAAATAGAAGATTGTTAGGAAGAAATTGAGTCTCGGGCACCTGGGTGGCTCAGTTGTTAAGTGTCTGCCTTCGGCTCAGGTCATGATCCCAGAGTCCTGGAATCGAGTCCCACATCGGGCTCCCTGCTCAGCAGGAAGCCTGCTTCTCCCTCTCCCACTCCCCCTGCTTGTGGTTCCTGCTCTCGCTGTCTCTGTCAAATAAATAAAATCTTAAAAAAAAAAAAAGAAATGGAGTCTCAAAAATAAATTTAGGTCTCAGATCCAAGAAACTATCTCTTACTCAACTTACAAATTGTGAAACTGAGCCACCCAAGAAAATAGAATTAACTACTGAAGTAAAAACAAACTAAATCCAAAACCAATGGAGAAAATGTAATACATATGAACAATAAACTGAACGTTCTTTGGCCAATCATTTCTCAGCGTCCCTGTCAAACTATTTTAAGGATCTGAACTCTTGCTCTATAAAAAGTAAGTTCCCATCATCAGAACTACACTTAAGAGATTCTATCGCAGTGGTTGCTGAAGCATAACACCAAGCTTCAGTTTTTTCCTTCCTTTTAGTACAAAAAATGCTTACCTCTTTTAGATAAAGCTGAGTCTGTGGCCCAAATCCTGACATACCAGGAGATCTAGGTTTTCAATTCCAACACTAATTTAAGGTGTCAGGTTAGCAAAGGCATTTTCTGTATTTACCACTTAGCTTAGATTGTAACATGGAGATACAATATTTGACATCCCCACCACCAATGGTCACTTCAAAGGATTTCTAACTTTGGTAAACCTTAGTTGGGGGAATATAAAGTTAGGGCTGAAAACTCAGTAAAAAAAAAAAAAAAATCGAAACTTTAAAAATCTGAAATAGTGCTGCTGCATGTTAGCTGACAAACTATGAATTGCAGAAACAGATCTGAGTAACAATTGCTAAGAAAGGTGCAGTTACACGATTTTACCAAAATGAATAAGCAAACAGCTCACGAAAATTTAAAGCTTTCTTAGCAAATGGAGAAGATAAATAATATTCACTAACTCTGGGACATTGTGGTTTTTTGTTTTTATCTATAAGGTCTCTGCATCAATGTTACTGTTCTTTCACTCCCTTTATGAGCAAAAGGAGCCCACTGTCCAGGATCCCTCATACCAAAGCTCAGTAAATATCACAAATAATAATAGTAATAAAAGCAACCATCTCTAAAGCTAGAATTTATACGGGACTGTGGCACCAGAATAGGATGCAAGGCACATGGCAGCCTGCAACTATTTCTCCCTTCTGACTCTTCTGCATCACTGCCTCCCAAAGGACTACAGAATCCGAAGCTCTCACTGCCACATCTACAAATTAAAGTATCATGATTAAAGAACTCACAGGTTCTACGAACGGTCAGTATTGAATGAACGAACACCACAACAAATAAATTCATCCGGATGCAACAAAACATGCTTCAAAAGGCTCCACCTAATTTTTTTAAATCTTAGAAATAAACACAACTATTTTAATAACATTATGTAATAAGTTAGACTCTGGAAAACCCCATACTCATCCGAGCGGCTCGGAAAATGGAAAGCAAAATTCGATTAGCTCCATTGTACCCAACCAGGCTAACGTGCAAGATCACACACTCATCTTCGTCAGAGCGGCTCTGCCAATACCAAAGAACAACAAAGGCAAGTTGAGGCGGCTGCACAAGGCTTAACTCAGCACTTGTCCGCTTTCCCAGCTTTGGAAAGAAGCTCTCAGCGGGCCCCAGGGACCAAGGGACCCTCTGCATCCCGCCCGGCCCCCAGCTCAGCTCGGCTCGGCGACGCTCGCTCAGCTTTTGTCTGGCCCGGCTGGGAGCCCCGGCCGCCCGCCTCCCCGGCACCCCTTCCCTCTGGATCTTTCTCCACACCCATCACTCGCCGATGACTAGTTGTTGTGGGTTTCTCTCCTTCGCCCCCTCCCCTCGCAATCCCGGGCTCTTTTCAAACGCGACTGGGCTGTTCGCTGGCTTCTCCCACCCGACCGGGAAGACTCGGGTCAGGAAGGGGGCCCGGGTGCGGTCCGAGAGAGAAAAAGAAAGAGGGGCACACAAAGCCCGGCTGACCCCACAGCCGCCCCCTCCTCCCTTTGCAAAGCAGCCTGGGATCAGCGACCTACCGGGTGGATAAACAACCCTCCCATCCTGCTCCCCGCCCGGCTCCCACCTAAGGGCCGCCCCCTCCCCCCAAAGTGTACCCAAGAGCCGATGACAGCGCTGGACATCGCCCCCACCCAGACCCAGCGCCCGCCACCGCAGGGGAGGGGGCAAAGGCCTCGGAGGGCTGGATCTAAATCTCCTCGCCCTAACCGGGTACTTACAGTCGTATTATTCGCTACTGTTGCCGCTGCGGAGCGGACAGCCGCCGCCTTCTCCTCCACCCCAATGAGGTTAAGCGCTTGGTGCGGGGATTAAAAAAAAAAAAAAAAAAAAAAAAAAAAATAGAAGCCGAGAGCGCCTGCGCAGTGCAGTCTCCCTTTTACCGCCACAGACCCGGCTCGACCATAGAGAGGGCAAACCGAGACCAGAGAGGCGGCTGCTCTCTATGGTAACGCCCCGCGCAGGCGCCGGCCTGGCTGCGCTGGGCTTCGGGAGCTGCAAATCCCGGGAGTTTCTGCCCCCTCCGAGAACGTTAATTGACCCCGATGGGGACCCGTAGGGTAAAGGTTCTTTAAAGGAAGGGTGGCCAGGGTTCTGTTGGGGTCCCTGGGAAGTTGCGGCAAAACTCAGGCTAGGCCACGAGGGTGGATGTAAGGGCCCACGGCGACACAGCACCACGATGCAGGCAGTGCGGTGAATAGAGCTAAGGGGGAGTCAGGAAAGCCTGGATAAAAGTCCGGCCGGGACTTCCTGTGGTCGGGGTCTAATACCTGAAGGAAACGGACTTTCACTTCTGGGTTACGCGCGTCCCGCCCCCAGCATCGGGCGACTAGGATGAAGGAAACTGTGCCCTGCGACTTTCCGTACCCGGGCTTGCGTCCGTTCTCTCTTCCCTTTTCAATTAGGCGCCGACACCTGAGCCGGAAGCACAAATTTTTAACGGTTCTTCGCTCTTCTGGGAGTGCAGTCGGCCCGGTTGAGGCCTCGGAGACTTTTGAAACGGCCAGCCACAACCCCTTTCTTACGTGAGCGCCTCCGCAAGTAACGCGGCTTCTGTCTTCCCTCTCGCATTACTTTCGGATGACACGTGAGAACGTGTTTCGGAGGGTAGAAAGCTGTGCAAATTATTGGGCTGCCTTTAAGGATTCCCCAAGGACCCGCAGTTTTGCAGCGTCAAACCCTTATGTTCGCAGGTAATTTGACACTGAGAGCTTTTGTGTGAAATTATACACTGCGTCGACGAAATCACTCTTTGGGGGTGTGAGTTGACTTCCCTCCATCTCGATGCCCAACGAATTGAGTTTTCACCGGGAGCTCTTGAATGCCGAGTTCCGTGGTGGTGGAGTGAGTGTGTTTGTGTTAGAAGAGGGGTGCGGGAGAATGGTGAGATAATGCCCCTGATACTCAGGAGCTTGGATGTTACGGTAGGAGAGACGAAGGTAAAACCGTAAAGCCATGTGTTTGCTCCTCTCTGCAGTGCAGGACAGGGAAAGGACTCTAGTCTGAAGGTGTAGGCATGTCATGGAGGATGTGACTTCTGGTTGGATCTAGAAAAGGTAAACCTGTCTTCGGGGCGAAAGCACAGACAACCTTTTGAAAATGGATGGGTGATGATGAAAGCAATCCAGAGAAGAAACTCCTTGGGGCAAAGGCTGAAAAGGAAGTGCTTTGCTGGGAGTACAATGTAGAGAGCAGTAACTTGAAAAAGGGGTGGGGGGTGTGGAATATGGGGGAAGAGTGGAAAGTAAGGTTTTGAAAACTAGGATGGGGAATTTGTTTTTTAACTTTAAATTATGGTAGCATACACATAACAAAATTTACCACTTTAACCACTCTTTAACTACATGGGTCAGTAGAGTTAAGTACATTTACATTGCTGGGCAACCATCTCCAGAACTCTTTTCCATCTTTTTTTTTTTTAAGATTGTATTTATTTATTTGTCAGAAATTTATTCATTTGTCAGAAAGAGAGAGAGAGAGAGATCGAGCACAAGCAGGGGGAGCAGAAGGAGAAGCAGGCTCCTGGCTGAGCAGGGAACCCGATGTGGGGGCTCAATCCCAGGACCACGACCCTAGCTGAAGGCAGACGTTTAACCTACTCAGTCACCCAGGTATCCCCTCTTTTCATCTTCTAAAACAACAATTCTATACCTATTAAACAACTCATTCCCCACTCCCCCAAGTCCTGGCAACCACCATTTTACTTATGTCACTGAATTTGACAACTCAGATACCTCATACAAGTGGAATCATACAGTGTTTGTCTCTTTGTGACAGGCTTATATCATGCAGCATAAGGTCCTGGAGGATCTTCAATGTTGCAGCATGTGTCAGAATTTCTTCCTTTTTAAGGCTGAATTATATTCCATTGTGTTTGTATACCATAATAGATACTTGGGTTAATTACACCTTTTGACTAGGGTGAATAATGCTGCTATGAACATGGGTGTACAGATATCTCTGAGACTCTGCTTTCAGTAGGATGGGGAAGACTTAGAAACCAAGTAAAGAAAGCCGAATTGTTTCAGGTCCTGGACTGGGGATAGTAATATGGTAAAAGAACTGTTTTAGGAAGTGACCCTGGCAGTAGAAGCTCAAATACATACTCCATTTTTACAGAGAATTTATGGAGGCTCTAAGATATCCCAGGCATTGTACTACTGTTTTATGTAAAGTATTGATATGTCATTGAATCCATCAAAATAAACATGAGTCAATTGTTGTTCACCACAGTTACCAGTGAGAAAATCAAGGTTCCGGGTTACTGTTGGGCTGTGGGAAGACTCACCAACCACCCATACACACAAATGATTAGGAAACAAAACTCCCATGTGATCTGGACATGCATGGGCACTGACTACTCACTGACTTGGACAAGGATATTGAAAGAAAACAATTTAGATGTTAAGAGTGAGTCTTCAGGGACACCTGGGTGGCTCAGTCAGTTAAACGTCTGCCTTTGGCTCAGGTCATGATCCCAAGGTGCTGGGATCAAGCCCCTGTGTTGGGCTCCCTACTCAGCAGAGTGTCTGCTTCTGCCCCTCTACCTCCCCTGCTTGTGCTCTCTCTCTCTCTCGCTCTCAAATAAATAAAATCTTAAAAAAAAGAGTGAGTCTTCCCAGGAGAAAGAATAGGTTGACATCGAGAACTTTCACCGTCAAATTACTAGTATTATAAGGGCTTAACACAGCAAAACTGCATGGTCTAGGGTCCCTAAAAGAACTCTGAGGTTTGATTCCAGGTATGTTCATTGCTCTCAAACAAATAAAATCTTAAAATAAAATAGGGGTGCCTGGGTGGCTCAGTCGTTAAGCGTCTGCCTTCAGCTCAGGTCATGATCCCAGGGTCCTGGGATTGAGCCCCACATCGGGTTCCCTGCTCCACGGGAAGCCTGCTTCTCCCTCTCCCATTCCCCCTGCTTGTGTTCCCTCTCTCACTGTGTCTCTCTCTGTCAAATAAATAAAATCTTAAAAATAAAAAAACACCAGGTAAGTATATTTTTGTATGTACTAGAGAAAATAAAACACATCGTTTCCTACTCAACGTTTCATGTTTCATTTTACGTTCTCAAAAACCCTATCAGATCATTCAAAGCAATGATCTGTTTGGCAGGGGAGAAAATAAATGGCCAGAAAGGAAAACTTATTTGCCCAATGTCACATGGCTTTTTGATACCAAGGCTGCAATTGAAAACTGAACTTCTAGAAGTCCCATTCTCTGCTTTGGTCTCCTTTATGAAGATAGATATCATAGTCTTGAGCGAGTGGACAGTGTTTCTATTCAGTCAGTCTCATCTTCCTCAGGGATGCATGCCCAAATGCTTATGAAGCTAGCACGAGTAAACAGTGAAGCAGAGAATATAAGTGCATTTTAAGTAGCATTCATACACTTAGAAATATTGTGTACCAACTACGTGCCAAACACTTGGGGGGGGTGGGGAATCCATGTTCTCATAGGAGATAGAAAATAAAATAATAAAATATAAACTGTGTCAGGTAGGACAAATGTTACAGGGGGAAAAAATGAAGCAGTGAGGGAGAAATGAGTGCTGAGGAGGGCGCCTGGGTGGCTCAGATGGTTAAGCGTCTGCCTTTGGCTCGGGTCATGATCCCGGGGTCCTGGAGTCGAGTCCCGCATCGGGCTCCCTGCTCCTTGGGAGCCTGCTTCTCCCTCTGCCTCTCTCTCTCTCTCTCTCTCTCTGTCTCTCATGAATAAATAAATAAAATCTTTTTTTAAAAAAAAAGTGCTGAGGATAGGGAAAGAAGTTTCTTTTTAAATAGGACTGGTGGGGTGGGGTCCCTCTGAGAAACATACGTTAAGTACACATCTGAAGGAGGTGAGGGAGCAAGAAATGTCCTTGGGAGAAGAACCTTCCAGGTAGCAAGAATGGTTAGTGCAGAAATCATTCTGAGGGAAGAGGATGTCTACACTACATTCTAAGCATGGAAAGGAGGCCAGAGTGACAGAAGCAGAGTGTGGCAGGCAGAAAGTAGGAAATGAGGTCAGAGGGAACGGGATGCCAAATTATGTGGGGATTTACAGGGCATTGTAAGAATGTTGGCTTTTACTGAGAGGGGAAGCCATTGGAAGGTTTTGAGCAGAGAAATAAAATGATTTGACTTCTATTTTTAAAGAATCAGTTTAGCTTCTGTTTTGAGAATAGATTGTTGGGGAGTAAGGGAGTTTTGAGAATAGATTGTTGGGGAGCAAGAGGGACGGTTTAGGAGGCCATTGCAGTTCTGCAAGTGAGACAGTGGTGGCTTGGGAAAAGTGCAAGCAGTGGAGTGATGAGATGTCTTGGATATATTCAGCCAGGATGGCACATGGGATTTGATAAATTGATGCAGGGTGTAAGCAAAGGGGAGTTAAGGGGACTCCCAGTATTTTTGACTGAGCAGTTTAAAGAATGGAGTTGCCATCTACTGAAGTGGCAAAGACCAGGAGGAGCAGGATGGGAATGGGAAGCAATAAGAAATTCAGTTTTGGAGATGTTAAGTTTGAAATGTCTTTTAAGGGGTGCCTGGTGGCTCAGTTAGTTAAGCGTCTGACTCTTGAGCTCAGCTCAAGATCTCAGGGCCGTGACGGGCGCCTGGGTGGCTCAGATGGTTAGGCGTCTGCCTTCAGCTCAGGTCATGATCCCAGGGTCCTGGGATTGAGTCCCACATCAGGCTCCCTGCTCCTTGGGAGCCTGCTTCTCCCTCTGCCTCTCTCTCTCTCTCTGTCTCTCATGAATAAATAAATAAAATCTTTTAAAAAAAAAAAAGATGTCAGGGCCATGAGTTTAAGCCCCATGTTGAGCTCCACACTGGGTGTGGCGCCTACTTTTAAAAAAAAACAAAACAAAACAATGAAATGCCTATTAAATTAGTACATGGGAATATCAAGGCAGTTAGATATTTGAATCTGGAGTTCAGAAGAAAGGTCTAGGCTGGGTATGTAAATTTGGGAGACACAAGCACATAGTATTAAAAGCCATGAGATCATCTAGATAATTAAGTATAGACAGAAATTTGAGAAAGTTATCTGAAGACTGAGTCCTAATGAATAAAGACTGAGCCCTGGAGCACTCTAGCGTTTAAGGACTGGGATGGTCATGAAACCAACAAAGGAGAAAGAAAGGTCAGCCACTGAAATAAAGGGAAACCAGAAAGAGCAACCAAGTCAATTGCCATTGGGCTATAATTGTTGGCCATAACATTGGAGGGGTGAGGATGGAAGCCTGATCGGAATGGGTACAAAAGAGTGGTAGGAACAGAATTGGAAAGAGGGAGGATAGATAATTGGGCGGGGAAGCCGGGGAGGGGGGAGGGAGAAAAGTGGAGTAATACTTCAAGGGATAGGTAGGGTCAAGGGAATAATTTTTTAAATTATTTCATCCACAAATATTTTAGTATTTCTAAAAGATAAGATTTTCCCTTAAATGAAAATAACTTCAATACCACCATCATACCTAAAAAGTTAACAAGACCTAGTATCATCGTCTACCCAATCTTCAGATTTCCCTAATTGTTTCATAATTTTTTTTGCTACCAGGTTTACCTAGTTATAATTCAAATACTATACAATTCATCCATTTAAAGTACATAATTCAACAGTCTAGTACATTCAAAGAGCTCTACAATCATCACTACAACCCATCTTTTTTTAAAGATTATTTTAGAGAGACAGAGCATCAGTAGGAAGGGCAGAGGGAGAGAGAGAGAGAGAGAGAATCTGAAGCCGACTCCACACTGAGTGGGCAGTGGGACACAGGGCTCAATCTCACAACCCTGAGATCAGGACCTGAGCCAAAACCAAGAGTCGGATGCTTAACAAACTGCACCACCCAGGTACAGCATCATCAGCCCAAAAAGAAACCCTATACCTATCAGTACTCACTACCATTTTTCCCCAACCCACCAGGCCCAGGCAACCACTACTTTTTTGTCTCTAAGGATTTTCCTATCCTGGACATTTCATATAAATAGAATCCTACAATATATGACTGGCTTCCTTCACTTAGCATGTTTTCAAGGTTCATCTATACTGTAGCATATGACAGTACTTCATTTTTTTTATTGTCAAATAAAACTCATTTATATGTAAATATACCACATTTTGTTTATCCACACATTAGTTGATGGACATTGGGTTGTTCCAAACTACTTTTTGGCTATTGTGAATAATGCTGCAAGGAGCATCTATTACAAGACTTCATGTGGACATATGTTTTCAGTTTTCTTGAATATATGTGTAGGTTTGGAATTGCTGGATCATATAATAACTGTATGTTTAACCTTTTCAGGAATGGCCAGACTCTTTTCCATGGTGAAGATGCCATTTTACATTCCCACCAACAGAATATGAGGGTTCTAGTGGACACATCCTCACCGACACTTGTTATTATCTGTCTTTTTTATTATACTTATCCTATTGGGTGTATAGTGATATTTCATTGTGGCTTTGATTTGCATTTCCCTGATGACTAATCATCTTTTTGTTGCATATTGGCCATCTTGTATATCTCATCTGAGAAATGTCTATTCTAATGCTTTGCCCACTTTTTAAATTGTGTCGTCCTTTTATTGAGCTATAAAGTTTCTTTAAATAATCTAGATTTAAGTCCCTCAGCAGATATACGATTGGCAAATATTTTCTCATATCCAGTGGATTGTCTTTTTACTTTCTTGATGATACCCTCCAAAGCACAAACGTTTGCCATTTTATTGTCCAACTTATCTTCTTTTTCTTTTGTGGTTGTGTTTTCGGTATCTTATCTGAGAAACCATTGTGTAATCCTGTGTTTTCTTAGAGTCTTATACTTTTGGCTCCTACATTTAGGTCTTTGATCTATTTTAAGTTAATTTTTATATATGGCCTGAGGTAGGGGTCCAACTTCATCCTTTTACATGTAGGTTTCCAGTTGTCTCACCACCATTTGTTGAAAAGCCCATTCTTCATTGCATTGTGTTGGCACCCTTGTCCAAAACCAGTTGACTATAAATGTATGAGTTTATTTTTGGACTCTAAATCTATTCTGTCGATGTATATGTGTATTTTTATGGCAGTACACACTGTTTCACTTACTGTAGCTTTATAGTTTGTGAAATTGGGCAATGTGAGTCCTTACCTTTGTTTTTCGTTTCCAGTTGTTTTGGCTATTTGGGATTCCTTGAATTTCCATATAAATTTTCCAATCAGTTTGTCCATTTCTGAAAAAAAATGCAGTTGTGATTTTGATAGGAATTTACTGAATCTGGAAATAAATTTGAAGAGTATTGCCATTTTAATAATAAGTCTTTTGGTTCATGATCATGGAATGTCTTTCCATTCATTTAGATCATCATTAGTTGCTTTCAACAGTGTTTTGTAGTTTTCCTAGTATAAGTTCTGCACTTCATTTATTAAATCTATTCTTATATATTTTCTTTTTGATGCTATTGTAAATGGAATTGTTTTCTTCATTTCATTTTCAGATTATTCATTGCAATTGTATAGAAATACAATTAATTTTTGCATATTGACCTTGTATCCTGCAACCTTGCCCAACTCATTGATTATTTTTTTTTTGTGGATTCCTGAGCATTTTCTAGATACAAAATCACGTCATTTGCAAATATTGTTTTTGCTTCTTCCTTTCCAGTCTGTATCCCTTTTATTACATTTTCTTGACTGATTTTTTCCCAGCTAGAACCTCTAGTACAATGTTGAATTGAAATGGTGAGAGTGGACATCCTTGTCTTGTTCCTGATCTTAAGCATTCAGTCTTTTACCATTAAATATGATATTAGCTGTGGGGTTTTTATATATGACCTTTATCAGATTGAGGATGTTTTCCTTTAGTCCTGGTTTGTTGAGTATTTTCTCATTATCATTAAAGGCTTTTGGATTTTCTGTGTCTGTTTTGATGATAATGTGACTTGTCCTTTATTCTATTAATTGATTTTCAGATATCAAACCAACTTTCTGTTCCTGGGATAAATCCCACTTGGTAATGGTGTTATAATCCTTTTTATGTGTTGCTGAATTTTGATTTGTTGCCATATGTTGAAGACTTTTGTATCTATATTCATAAGGGATATTAGTCTCTAATTTTCTGGTGATATCTTTGATTTTGGTATCAGAGTAATAGGGCCACACAGAATGAGTTGGGAAAGATGCCCTCCTCGTCTGTTTTTGTTTTCATTTTTTTTGTGTGGTTTTTGGAAGAGTTTATGAAGTATTGACATTTATTGTTTTTTAAATGTTTTATAGAATTCACCAGTGAAGCCATCTGAGCCATGGTTTTTCTTTGTGCATAGTTTTATTTTGCTTTTTTTGTTCTTTTATTGCTAATCTCTTGTTATAGGTCTATTCAGATGTTCCATTTCTTCTTGAGTCAGTTTCAGTACTTCGTGTCTTTCTAGGAATGTATCCATTTCATCTAAGTTACCTAATTTGTTGGCATTCAGTTGTTCATACTGTTCTCTTTTGATCCTTTTTTATTTTTCTAAGCTTGGTATTAATGTATCTGTCATATGATTTTTTTATTACAGTTTGTGCAAATCAGGATCCAAATGCCCGTACATTACATTTGAGTTATTTGTCTCTTAGGTCTCTTTAGATCCCCCCCATCTCATTTTTCCTTGATATTTATTAATTGCAGAAAACTAGTTATTTACCCTACATATTTCTCACATTCTAGATTTTTCTGATTGTATTCCTGGGAGTCATATTCTTCTACTCCTTAGGTACTTGAAAATACTGTATGCCTTATTCTGATTCAAGTTTGAATTTTTTGGCAGAACTACTTCATACATCCATCAGGAGGCACATAACTTCTAATTGTCTCTCTTTGTGAAGTTAGCAGTAATTAATGACCATTGCCTAGGTTTGTTGTTACTACTGAATAGTTCAGTTGAAGGCAGAGTAAATAAAGCAGAGTAAGTGGGAATACCCATCAATCCAGAGCATGTAGGATCCTAGCTAAACATCTTTACCAAATTCTTTCCTCTTTGGACCTCAGTGTTCTTATCTATAGAATGGGGGCATAAACTATAAAGGACCTCTAAGGTTTCTTGCTCTTCTAACATACTCAAACACTTAAGTAGTGAACTTAATCCCTAGCAGATACAATTTGGGTGCATTAAAAGGATCTGCCTGGGACACCTCAGTGGCTCAGTTGGTTAAGCATCCAGCTCTTGATTTCGGCTCAGCTCATGATCTCAGGGTTGTGAGATCAAGCTGTGTGTCGGGCTCCATGCTCAAGTGGGGAGTCTGCTGGAGATTCTCTCTCTCTCTCTCTCTCTCTCTCTCAAATAAATAAATCTTTTTAAAAATAAATAATAAATAAAAAGGATCCACTAACATTGTGTTATTCTTCCCATCTCAGACCACTTGGGTTCATTTCAAAGCCGAAGTTTGTCAGTTATTAAATCCAATCATGTATATAACAAAGTCAGATAAAATCATTGTGAAAGCAGGGAGATTATGCCAAAAATCTTGGTTCCTGGATTCTACTTCTAGCTAGGCCTGCCCTCAGCTGGTCACATTCTCTCTCAAGGTCCTATCCACAGAATAAAAGATTATGTTAGTGTTCTGTAAAGGCCTACAGGCTTTATGATTTTATGTCTTTTGTTGATTTTTCCCCACAGTTTTTGAGGATGATATTTTTATTAATATCTTCAGCCCTACCTGTTTTTATCTGTTTTCTGACCATACTCTCTTCAGCAACTGATTGACGGGTGCCTGGCCCTAGGTATCATTCATGTATGAGATGCATCTTTGGCATAGAAAACTTTCTCGAAGTAAATACATCAAAATATTATTAGCAAATGATTATCTGTGGGTGGTAAAATTGTTGGTCATTTTTAAAACTTATGTCTGTATTCTTCATTTTATTCTATCAACATATATTTTTATAATTTTTAAAAGTCATTCTTGAAAGATTTAATAGCATATTTTTGATAGCATGCCCTAATGAACAAATCACCAAACTCTGGGTAAGGAGATTTCTTTCTCTTCCTATGATTTCATTAGGCAGTATCTCCCACTCTAGGTTAGTCTAAATGCTTTAGTAATAGGTACTTACATTTAATTTGATGGCTTTACTTAATCTTCAGTAATCTCAGTGAAAAAGTATTTTATGCCTACAGAAATTAAAATTTATGAAGAATAGCAGCAATGCATATTGTCATCATCCTTCATAGCCCATATGGAATCTGAATTTGTACTACTTGGGGAACAGGTAGTCTCTTTGTTAGAGAAGTGGTGTGTTACAGAAATATTTGGGCAGAGTCAGGGTGTGTCTTTTGTATGTGATGAAAACAGGAGATCAGAAACTAGTTTGCTAAATTGTGTTCATAACCACTCCCTCTCTCAGTACTTGACTTATCTAATAAGTATCACCCACTGAAGGAGACAGGACAGGTGTCCGGCTTACCTCTCACGGATTTCCTCTCCTGGCAAGGTTTTATGCCGCTCATATGCCCATCTTTAAACACCATAGTGGGGCGCCTGGGTGGCTCAGTCGGTTAAGTGTCTGCCTTCGACTCAGGTCATGATCCCAGGGTCCTGGGATTGAGTCTCACATCAGGCTCTCTGCTCAGCAGGGAGCCTGCTTCTCCCTCTCCCACTCCCCCTGCTTGTGTTCCCTCTCTCTCTCTCTCTCTCTCTCTTTCTCTGTCAAATAAATAATTAAAATCTTTAAAAAAATAAAATTAAACACCGTAGTGACAGTTACTGGGTATGTACCCTCATAGCCATCAACTCACTGTGTGACCTAGACAAGTCACTTAACCTAGTCACAAGCACCAAGGTCACTTCATCTTTAATGAAGAGGCTAGTTCCAGTTTCCATTATTGTCACAGCTAGTGAAATTAACATGAGAAAAACCCATTTCTCAGTAACAAAGGCAGTATGAAAGTCACTGTTTGACCATCAGAAGCGTGACAAATCCGGGCGGTTCTATGGATAGCTCTGATGCAGAATAAATGACTAAATAGCCCTTTAAACATTGCCTGTTGCCTAATATGTCATAATCCGGATCTGTTCAGGCTTTTTGAAGACGATTCCTTACACTTAGTAAGAACAAAGGGCAAATGCCAAAAAGTAAGTAACCTGACATATTTATCGGTAACCTGACCGTTTGGGGATTTCAGCTGCCATCAGTGAGGTCTCTCAAACAACTGGCCCATGCCAATTCTCAGACGGGCTCCTGTACCAATGGCCTGATCAACCCATCCAAATGCAGAGAACCACTTCGAAACCTTCAAAACCAAGTGAAGTGCTTCTATTTTTACATTTTCTAATAGCCTCTCCTATGCCAGAACTTGACCTGCCCCTGAGTAGGCATAGCTAGAAAGATACAGTTTTTATACTCAAGGAAGTCAGTTTAGTAAGGAAAACAAATTACTAGACTATAGTTACTACAATGATGGAACACAAAAGGGTTGCTTAGCAGGTGTGGGTAGGTCAAGGAAAGCTGAGGAGGAATGAAGGGAATGCTCTTGAGCTAAACCAAACATTGAAACCCTTATGACATTCAGTCTCTCAGAACCAGAATGAAGATTTATACTGTTCCCATTTGGACAGGGTTTATTTTTTTTCTAATAATTTCAAGCAACTCTAGATCTTTCCATTTTAACAAGATCATTTAGAGCTTCACAGATATTTCCCCAAATGGCCATATTCTGACATGTGGACCATCACTTACACACACACACTTCACGGTCATGCGGCAAAGTGAGAACGGAGTTCATGAGCTGGGCCAGAATATGCAAATGAAACTGCCCCACTATGTCTGCTTTAACAAAATAATAGATCCCTGCCTGTATTTGTTCACTTGTATTACGGTTAAAATAATTCCAACTATGTATTGTAAATTGCAGGATATGCCTGATCGTCATGCACGGGAATCTGTGCTCCTCCAGAATTGCACAATTGTGTTTCTTCTATTTTTGTTTTTGCCACATTAATTATATCATGTAGTACTTGAAATAAAGGTGGAGTCTTTCACTCTGCGAACTTGCAGTTCAAAAGTTAAATGATGCATTAAGAAACCAAGTTTTTTAATTACTTACAAGATGTTCCTGGATGAAATTCTCTTGCCTTCTGCTGTTTGCAATAACTCAGATCCTATTTCTCCTTTTCGATCATCTCCTTATATTCATACCATATTTGCCAGTTTTCCTTATTACTTCAGCTAATTTCTAAACAACTCATAGCATACATAATATTAGTTGTTCAGTCACTAAACTAATATCCCCAAATGTATTTTGATGTTCTCAATTCCCAAAATTTGCCTTTGCTCGTGCATGATTTATCTATATAACTCAGCTATGAACTTCTCTCTCTCATGCACTTGGCCACACTGCATTTCTCTGCATCATCTACTACACTGCATTGGGATTCTGAGTCATGTGGGATTGGGCACCTCCCTGCTATCAACTGTAATATTTAAATTCCACTTACCAGTCTTCTTTTGAATCCAAGCACCACGTGAATTAAACTGACTATAGTTGTTGCTTTCAACCTGTAATTCCCGTTTGCAACAGGTAGTTGCCAACTCTTGAAACTAACAGGTTTGACTAGAAGTTGATAGTTCTTACTCCCACAGAACTATATATTTTACATTTATATAAATTCAGAAGGTAAAATCATACCTTTCTTATCAGGACTCTTTGTTCATTGATAACACAATATCTTAATTTAAACAAAAAGTATTTGCACCTTACCTCAGAAAATAAATTAAGTTCCTCTTAGTGCCAAGCAAGGGGAAAGTCGGAAAATTTTACTACAAAGAGACTACCAACCACTTCAAGGGATTTACCAGACAAGTGCTTGTATAAATTACAAAGACAATGCTAATCTATACCTAAATGAGAAGCCAGGACATTTGCCTAATGGCAAGTGGGGTAACTGACTCTTTGCATTTTCAACTGGGGCATATGAAAAATATAGCATTCCTCGAAGTTGTCCAGGGACTTGAGATCACCAGGGTTTATCCAACCTGCTCGGTGGAAATGATAGAGAAGAAGAATTACAGAACCAAGGAGTGTTTTGACAAAGCCTCAAAATCTGCATTAGGCTCATGGAAAGTTGGATCAAGAATGTACCTTAGAGGGTGCCTGGGTGGCTCAGATGGTTAAGCATCTGCCTTCGGCTCAGGTCATGATCCCAGGGTCCTGGGATGGAGTCCCGCATCAGTCTCCCTGCTCGGAAGGGGGCCTGCTTCTTCCTCTCCCTCTGCTTCTCCCCCTGCTTGTGCTCTTTCGCTCTCTCTGTTAAATAAATAAATAAAATCTTTAAAAAAAAAAAAAAAAAGAATGTACCTTAGAGATCATTTCATCCATCACGCTTGTTTGACTGTGAGGAAACAAGTCCACAGCAGTCAAGGGATTCACCTAAGGTCTTGCGCTTCTGGTAACTGACCAATTCAGAACCAGACCTGGATAATCCTGCCCCATTCCAGTAGTCTTAAAGCCAGCTGGCAAGTAAATTTAAACCCTCTAACAGCAGGTAGACTATTTCCAGCTCCTGAATGCCCCTTTTTCTGAAAATTAGGCAAACAGGTTGGAATATTTTGAAAAGAAAACACTGATTATAAAGTGGGAAGAAATTCCTGTACAGACTTGCTAACACTGGAAGTAAGTCTTTGGCTTCCCCAAGACAAAGGAGAGTCTTAGTCATGAAGTTAAGGTTGAAAACGGATTGTGTCACCAGCCTGAGAGCAGATAACCTTTTTTAGAAGCAGTACGCTGAAATTAGAACTAAAGGAAAGAGTTTACAGAAACTTGAATTTAAAGCTATCTTACAACACTGGGAGTTATTTTCTACTTATTGTTTGCATTTAATAAAGTATCAGGCATGCAAAAAAGAATAGAGGGGCGCCTGGGTGGCTCAGTTGGTTAAGTGTCTTCCTTCGACTCAGGTCATGATCTCAGGGCCCTGGGATCGAGTCCTGCATCCGGCTCCTTGATCAGCAGGGAGCCTGCTTCTCCTTCTGCCTGCCACTCCCCCTGCCCGTACTCTCTCTCCCTCTGCCAAATAAATAAATAAAATCTGAAAAAAAAAAAAAAAAGGAATAGAAACTGTGATGAATTCCTTGTGTTGCCCGCCTGACCCCATTTCCACCTCTCCCTTCTGAATTCGGACTTATATTTTCATACCTGTTTTGTGTTTTTCCTATATATAAATGTATCCATAAATGATACTTAGTATTGTTTTCATATTTTAAGTTTTATATAAGTGCTATCATATTGTATATATATTTCTGCAATTCACACTACCCCCCCACTTTCTTTCTCAATACTGTTTTTGAGATACATCCTATGGATAAAGAGGAGAGCTGGAGTGTTAATTTATTTTTTAAGTATTCTGTGGTATTCCACTGTATGAATGTTTTGACATTTATCTAATTTCCTATTAATGGACATCTAGTGAGTTTCCAGGGGTTTTGTTTTGTTTTGTTTGCTGGGATTTTTTTAACCTTGCTATATAAACATTTTTATAAAACCCTCTACTGATGATTGTATGTGTAAGTTTCTTTAGTGACATTTATGAGGTCTTAGCATATGCATATCTTCAACTTGACAAACAGATCTCAGAAATAACCAGCAGAATATGAGAGTATCCAATACTAGCACTATATATTTTCAGAGTTTTTAATTTTTTACTAATTTTTAAGAGTCTAAAATATTTCCTTATGGTGTTAATTTGTTTTCCTGATTCCTCATGGGACTGGGTGTCTTTCCATGTGTTCACTGGCAATTTGGATCTCCTTTTCTGCCTGGGTCACATTTCAGATGCACGGCTTATCTTTTTATTATTGATTTTTAGAAATTCTTCTATAGTCAGGATATAAATCTTTCATAACTATATGGCTATATGCAGCCAATATCTTCTCCACATCTGGAATTTACATTTTGTTATGATGTCTTTTTTTCTTTAAGATTTTATTTATTTATTTGTCAGAGAGAAAGAGAGAGCACAAGCAAGGGGAGTGAGAAAAGGAGAAGCAGGCTTCCCACTGAACAGGGAGCCTGATGCAGGGCTCGATCCCCAGGACTCTGGGATCGTGACCTGAGCCGAAGGCAGACACTTAACCAACTGAGCCACCCAGGCATCCCATGTTATGGTGTCTTTTTATGATCAGGTTTATCAATCTTTTCTTTTTGATGTATGCTTATTATTTCTTCTAAAAAAATATGTCCTCACTCTGAAGTCATAAAGATACTCTCTTGTAGTTCCCTCTAGGTTTTTTTTTTAGGTTTGGGTTTTTTACAACCTTTAGGGCTTCTATACACATAGAATTTACTTTTGTGTGTGGTGTGAGGTAGGAAGCTAATTTTTTTTTCCAAATTGACAACCAATTGTTTTGAAACCTTTTATTGAAAATACCATCCTTTTCCCAAAGATGGGTAATGCCACTTTTGACATATTTTGGATTCTCTTTTTGGTTCTGTCAAGTTATTCTTTCATCCCTGTGCCTTAATGCATATCTTAATTACTATACCTTGATAGTAAGTTATAGTATCTGGAAAGTAGGGATGCCTGGGTGGCTCAGTCAGTTAAGGATCTGCCTTCGGCTCAGGTCATGATCCCAGGGTCCTGGGATCGAGTACCTCATCAGTCTCCCTGCTCAGCGGGGAGCCTGCTTCTCCCTCTGCCTGCCACTCACCCTGCTTGTGCTCGCTCTCACTCTCTCTCTGTCTCTGACAAATAAATTAAATCTTAAAATATATATATCTGGAAAGTAAGCTCCTGCCAGTCAAGTAAACACAGTGGGAGCTAGCTATATTTGAGCTATCTCTCTTGAACCAACCCCCCCCCAAAAAAAGAGGATGCATACTGCAAGAAAGAAAATCCAGAAAGAGGCTATGGGATGTGCCAGTGGGCCATGAGTGGCAAAGTTGGAATCCTGGAACTGGAGATTGATATCCTGTACCAAGAGAACTATGCTCTGTGGAGATCTGTGGGGGCCGGTAAGGGCTCACACAGTGCTTGCTTTGGCAACACATATACTAAAATTGGAACAACACAGAAGATTAGCATGGCTTCTGCACAAGGGTGACACGCAAAAGGGCCGCACATGTGTCCGTGAAAGATCCAGACTTTGGATACCTGCCCACAGAAGGCCTTGTGGTCAGTCAGTGTTACGAAGTAAAACAACAGTAACCACAGAGAATTCCAATTGCTCCCAATGAAGTAAAAAGACATTTTCTCTGAAAATGAAGTTAAAAAAATAATCCAATTTATAATAGCATCAAGAATAAAATACTTAGGAATAGATTCAACAAAAGAAGTAGAAGACTTGTATACCGAACATTGTTGAAAGAAATTAAGAAAAACCTAAATAAATGGACCAGAAGCCTTAATATTGTTAACATACTCTTCAGGGGCACCTGGGTGGCTCAGCCAGTTCAGCAGCTGGCTCTTAGTTTTGGCGCAGGTCATGATCTTGGGTCCTGGGATCAAGCACTGCTTTGGGCTCCCTGCTCAGTGGGGAGTCTGCTTGAAGGATTCTCTCCCTCTGCCCCTTCCCCAACTCACATGTGCACTCTCTCTCAAATAAATAAATAAATCTTTAAAAGAAAAAAAAAGATGCTCTCGAAAATGATCTACAGATTCAGTGCAGTCCCTATCGATATCTCAACTGCCTTCTTTGCAGAAACAGACACACTGATCCTACAATTCCTATAGGCATGCAAAGGGCCAAGGGAAGCCAAAACAATCTTGGAAGAAAAGAACAAAACTGAAGGACTCACAGTTCCTGATTTTTGAAACTTACTACAAAGCTACAGTAATCAAAATAGTGTGGTACCAGCTAAGGATAGACCAGTGGAATACAATTAAGAGTCAAGAAATATACCCAGGCATCTATGCTCAATTTATTTTCAACAAATGGTGCTGGGACAATTGGATAGCTACGTGTAAAAGAATGAAGCTGGACCCCATCTCCATACCATATATGAAAGGTGATGTGAATCTAAAACTGCTCTTAAGGAAAAAGGAAAAAAGGACTCTAAATAGACCAAAGACCTACATGTAAGATCTAAACTGTAAAAACTCTACAAAGAAAACATAAGAAGTCTTAAATGTCCTTGTCTTCAGATTAGACATTTGTTCCTTAGATATGACACCGAAAACAGGCAACAAAAGAAAAAAAAGATAAATTGAATTCAATTAAAATTTTTAAACTTTTGTACTTTATAGGACACTAGTAAGAGAAAAAAAAGATAACCCAAAAATGGAAGAAAATAATTGCAAATCATACATCTGATAAATGTCTAGTATCCAGAATATTTAAAGAACTCTTGGGACTCGGGGCGCCTGGGTGGCTCAGTCATTAAGCGTCTGCCTTCGGCTCAGGTCATGCTCCCAGGGTCCTGGGATCGAGCCCCACATCAGGCTCCCTGCTCAGCGGGAAGCCTGCTTCTCCCTCTCCCACTCCCCCTGCTTGTGTTCCCTCTCTCACTGTGTCTCTTTCTGTCAAATAAATAAATGAAATCTTTAAAAAGAAAAAAGCTCTTAGGACTCAATAATAAAAAGACAAGTAACCTAATTTAAAAATGGGCAGAGAGGGGGCACCAGGGTGAATCAGATGGTTAAGGTCTGCCTTTGGCCCAAGTCCTGATCCCAGGGTCCTGGGATCAAGCCCCACATCGGGCTCCCTGCTCAGTGGGGAGCCTGCTTCTCCCTCTCCCTCTGCCTCTCCCCCTGCTCATGCTCTCTCTCTCTCTCTGTATCTCTGTGTCTCAAATGAATCAATTAAAAAAAAAAATGGGGCGCCTGGGTGGCTCAGTTGGTTAAGTGACTGCCTTCGGCTCAGGTCATGATCCTGGGGTCCCGGGATCGAGTCCCACATCGGGCTCCCTGCTCAGCAGGGAGTCTGCTTCTCCTTCTCACCCTCCTCCCTCTCATGCTCTCTGTCTCTCATTCTCTCTCTCAAATAAATAAATAAAATCTTTAAAAAAAAAAATGGGCAGAGGATCTGAAGAGACATTTCTCCAAAGAAATACACAAATTGCCAATGAGCCCATGAAAAGATACTTAATATCAATAGTTATTGAGGAAATGCACATCAAAATCACATTGAGAGGGGCACCTGGGTGGCTCAGTCGGTTAAACATCTGCCTTCGGTTCAGGTCATGACCCTGGGACCCTGGGATGGAGCCCCGCATCATGATCCCTGCTCGGCGGGGAGCCTGCTTCTCCCTTTGCCTCTGCCTGCTGCTCCTCCAGCTTGTGCTCTCTCTCTGTCAGATAACCTAAAAAAAAAAAAAAAAATTGAGATGCCACATACAAAAAAACAACAACAGACAATACCAAGTGTTGGTAAGAATGTGAATTGGAACCCTTATACAATGCTCCTGGGTATGTAAAATTGTACAGTTGCTTTGAATAACAGTTTGGCAGTTTCTCAAAAAGTTGAATATAGAATTAGCATATGATCCAGCAATTCTAAGTAAATACCCAAGAGAAGCATTGGGTATGTGTAATAGATTTAAGCATTATATCCACACAAAATCTTGTACACTAGGATTCATAGCATCATTATTCATAGTAGCTAGGGATTGGAAACAACCCAGCTGATGGATTAGTCCATCAGCTAATGAATGAGCAAATAAAATGTGATGTATCCATACAATGGAATATTATTGAGCCATGGATAGTAAACCTTGAAAATGTTATGCTAAATGAAAGTAAGCAGAAATAAAAGGCCACATATTGTAGGATTTCGTTTATATGTAATGTCCAGAATAAGCAAATCCAAAGAGAAAGTAGATTAGTGGTTGCCTAGGGCTGGGGTAGAGGGAGGTTTGGGGGAGGGAGACATTGGGGAGTGACTGCTAATGGGGACCACCTTTCTTTTAGGGCTGATGAAAGTGTTCTGGAAGTAGTGGTGATGGTTGCAACCTCTCTCTCTCAAATAAAATCTTAAAAAAAAAAGAGAAAATAGAAAATGAGCAAAGATTGCCATGTTCATTTTATGAGGCTACTGTAACTCTGAATTCAAAAACTGAATAAGGCAGGGCGTGCCTGGGTGGCTCAGTCTTTGAGCATCTGCCTTCGGCTCCGGTCGTGGTCCCAGGGACCTGGGATCAAGCCTCACATCGGGCTCCTTGCTTAGTGGGAAGCCTGCTTCTCTCTCTCCCACTCCCCCCTCTCTCTCTGTGTCTCTCTCTGTCAAGTAAATAAATAAAATCTTAAAAAAAAACTGAATAAGGCAGCACCTGGGTGGCTTAGTTGGTTCAGCATCTGGCTATTGATCTCACCTCAGGTCTTGATCTCAGGGTATTGAGTTCAAGCCCGAGTGGGCTCCAGCTCAGCATGGAGCCTACTTAAGATAAACAAATGAGCAAATAAATACTGAATAAGGACATTATTAAAAATTTCAAACAAGCAAATAAATACTGAATAAGGACGTTATTAAAAATTTCAATTAGATTGATGTCATATATGAACATATATTTGAATATCCAATATAAAATATTAGCTAGCTGAATTCAACAGTGAATTTTAAAAAATAATAACTAAATGGAGAAACTTTAGAAGCGTTTTTTTCTTAAAGATTGATTTATTTATTTATTTATTTATTTATTTATTTATTTATTTGACAGAGACAGAGATAGCGAGAGAGGGAATATAAGCAGGGGGAGTAGGAGAGGGAGAGGGAGAGGGAGAAGCAGGCTTCCCGCAGAGCAAGGAGCCCAATATGGGACTCGATCCCAGGACCCTGGGATCATGACCTGAGATGAAGGCAGACACTTAACGATTGAGCCACGAGGTGCCCCTTTAGAAGCATTTCTTTTAAGAGTAATGAAAAATAAGCTATCTACTACTTTAGTTACTCTTTAAAATTATACTCGAGGGGTGCCTGGGTGGCTCAGTCAATTGAGCATCCGACTTGATTTTGGCTCAGGTCATGATCTTGGGGTCATGGGATCAAGCCCCACATCAGACTCTGCACTCAGCAGGGAGTCTGCTTGAGATTCCGTCTTTCCATCTCCCTTTGCCCCTCCCACCTGCATTCTCTGTCTCTCTCTCTCTCTCTCAAATAAATAAATCTTTAAAAAATAATAATAAAGGGGTGCCTGGGTGGCTCAGTCGTTGAGCATCTGCCTTCGGCTCGGGTCATGATCCTGGAGTCCTGGGATCGAGCCCCACATCGGGCTCCCTGCTCAGCGGGAAGCCTGCTTCTCCCTCCCCCACTCCCCCTGCTTGTGTTCCCTCTCTCGCTGTGTCTCTCTCTGTCAAATAAATAAATAAAATCTTAAAAAATAATAATAATAATAAAATAAAATACTAGAGATGCTGGACAATGCTATAAAAAGATGAAAAGATATAAGCAATACAAGAATTGGAAATAAAGAGATAAGCTATCATTTTGTGAAAAACAATATGATCGACATAGAAAAATCAATAGAATAAACAAACTATTGCAACAGGATGGATGTACCATATTTTATTCAATCAGTCCCCTATTGATGGGAATTTGAACTGATCTTTTGCTATTACAAATTGTGCCATAATGAATAATCCTGTGCATAGGTTGCTATCTATTTGTGGAGGTAAGTATTCAGGGTAAATGCCTGGAAGTGGTATTGCTACATCAAGAAGTACAGGCGTATGAAATTTTGTCAGCCAAATTCCCTCCAAATTGTTGTACCATCCTGTACCCCCATTAACAATGTATAAGAGTGCCTGTTTCTTCACAGCCTTATTAACAAAGAGTGGTGTTAAACATTTGGATTTTTGTCCATCTGATAAGTGAAAAGTAGTATTGACATCTAATTGTAGTTTTCATTTACATTTTATTAATAAATGAGATTGAATATCTTTTTCTACATTTAGGGCTGTTTGTCTTTCCTTGTCTATGCTGTTTACCCATTTTTCTATTGAGTTTTTGCTCATCAGTTTTTAATAAGCTTTGTTTCTTAAAGTTTAAAAAAAAAAGGGAATAGCCTGAATGTCCACAATTTGGGGATGGGTTAATTAAAAAATTATTCTATATTCATACAGCGGCATACTATACAGCCATAAAGATAAAAGTTGGTTACATGTGCTTCTATCAGAAGATCTCCTCGATACACTATTAAATAAAAAAGCAATGTTTGGGACGCCTGGGTGGCTCAGTCATTTAAATGTCTGCCTTCGGCTCAGGTCATGATCCCCGGGGCCTGGGATCAAGTCCCGCATCAGGCTCCCTGCTCAGTGGGGAGTCTGCTTCTCCCTCTTCCTCTGCCCTGCTCATGCTCCCTCTGTCTCTCTGTCTCTCTCAAGTAAATAAATAAAAAATTTTTAAAAAGCAATGTTTAGAATAATTTCAATACTGTGATCCCATCTATGAAAACGATAAGGCTATATATAAAGCCACACATAGAAACTTATATTTTCCACAGAGAAGTTTGCTGAGGTTTGAGGATGAAGAGAAAGGTTTCTGTTTCATTTCAATTTATATCAAATTCTTAGGCTCCACTCCAGACCTATTAAAACAGAAACTGGGATTAGGCTAGGCACTCTGTTTTATCAAACCCTCCAGGTGATTTTGATGCGTGCTCAAGTCTGAGAATTCGCTGTTCTAAATCAGTGCTACTAAATATGGTTCTCACACCAGCAGCATCAGCACTACCAGGGAGCTTGCTGGAAATGCAGATTCATGAGCCTCAAGCCTGAACTCCTAATCAGAATCTCTGGGTGGGGCCCAGGAATCTGTGATTTAAGAAGTTCTCCAGGTGATTCTGATGCACACATAAGTCTGAGAATCACTGCTCTAAATTTCTCTCAAGGTTCAGCTCTTTTTTTTTTTAAGTGAAAATTAGTTTTAAGACAGAAAAAAATAGTTCCATGCTCATAAGTTTCATTGAACAGACTAGGCCTCACTTGATCTTTTCTCACCTTATAAGTAACACAAGTACATTTAAATGAGTAGATTTGGGGACCCCTGGGTGGCTCAGTCAGTTAAGCTTCGCCTTGGGCTCAGGTCATGATCCCAGGGTCCAGGGTCCAGTAGAGTCCCTTGCTCAGCAGGGACTCCACTTCTCCCTCTGCCTGCCGCTCCCCCTGTTTGTGTTCTCTCTCTTTCTGACAAATAAATAAAATCTTGGAAGGAACGAGGGAAGGAAGGAAGGAAGGAAGGAAGGAAGGAGGGAGGGAGGGAGGGAGGGAGGGAGGGAGGGAGGAAGGAAGGAAGGAAGGAAGGAAGGAAGGAAGGAAGGAAGGAAGGCAGGAAGGAGGGAAGGAGAGGTGCCTGGGTGGCTTAGTTGGTTAAGCGTCTGCCTTTCGCTTGGGTTGTGGTCCCAGGGTCCTGGGATCCAGCCCTGTGTCACGCTCCCCGCTTAGCAGAGAGCCTGCTTCTCCCTCTCCCGTTCCCCTTGCTTGTGCTATTTCTCTCTGTCAAATAAATAAATAATTTAAAAAAAAAAAGAAACCTAGCTATATGCTGATAATAAATACAGATGAAACAGTGATAGATAAAGGTTGAAATTAAAGAGACAAAGAGGCACCAAGCAGTTACAAGCAAACAAAGCAAAATTAGTAAAAATTAAGGTAAAAATTTAAGGTAAAGTCTATCAACCTAGAAAGAAAGTATATGTAATGATAAAAGGCACAATTAATGAAGATGATATAATAGGTATAAACCGATATGCACTAAACAACTTAGAAGCTGAATACATTTTAAAAACTAAAAATTGCCTAATAGATAAAAATTAATGAATCATGCAAAAAAATAAATAATATAATTTATATACAATTTAATAGATAGAGAAATGTCCCTCGTATAGAAAAATTTTCATGTCAATGGAGGATTTGGAAAAATTGATCATGTCTTTGGCAAAAAATAAAATAATAAATTTTAAAAAGTAGCAGCCTTTTTTTTCTGATCGTAATCCAACATGGTTGGTAAAAATAATAAAAAGTAAACAGAGGGGCACATGGGTGCCTCAGTCAGTTGGCCATCTGACTCTCAGCTTAGACTCAGGTCGTGATCTTGGGGTCATGGGATTGGGCCCCATGTGGGGCTCCACACTCAACGTGTAGTCTGCTTGAGATTCTCTCTCTCTCCCTCTCCCTTTGCCCCTCCCTCTCCGATCACATGTGGTATAAACAAACAAACAAACAAACAAAATTTTAACTACTTGGAAATTAAGAAATACACTCCGCAGGGGTGCCTAGGTGGCTCAGTCAGTTGGGCAGCCATCTCTTGATTTCGGCTCGGGTCATGATCTCGGGGTCATGGGATGGAGCCCGGCATGTTCACCCTCAGCTAGGAGTCTCGTTGTTGAGATTCTCTCTCTCTCTCTTTCATGAAGAAATCTTTTTTTTTTTAAGATTTTATTTATTTATTCATGAGAGACAGAGAGAGAGAGAGAGAGAGAAGCAGGCTCCCAAGGAGCAGGGAGCCCGATGCGGGACTTGATCCCAGGACCCTGGGATCATGACCTGAGCTGAAGGCAGACGCTCAACCATCTGAGCCACCCAGGCACCCATGAAAAAAATCTTTTAAAAAATACAATCCCCAATAATTATGAGCTCAGAGAGATGAAGGGGATCAGAGTTGTCACCCCAAAATATGCCACTTTGGCTTAAGGATTGTTTTGAGCTGAAGACAAATAGCTCCCTGCCCTCCATCTTTCTGTCTGAAAACAGGGTATAAATTTCCCTTTTCAAAGGTAACATAAATTTCCATTTGTAGAGGTGTCCCCCTCTCCTATAGCAGGAAAAGAACTACTCCTGAGATAAGAGACAACTCTTATCATCTGAAATAACTTTTTTTTTTAAAGATTTTATTTATTGGGGCGCCTGGGTGGCTCAGTTGGTTAAGCGACTGCCTTCGGCTCAGGTCATGATCCTGGAGTCCCGGGATCGGGTCCCGCATCGGGCTCCCCTGCTCGGCAGGGAGTCTGCTTCTCCCTCTGACCCTCTCCCCTCTCATGCTCTCTCTCTATCTCATTCTCTCTCTCAAATAAATAAATAAAAATCTTTAAAAAAAATAAAAAAAAATAAAGATTTTATTTATTTATTTGAGAGAGAGAGAGCACATGAGATGGGGGAGGGTCAGAGGGAGAAGCAGACTCCCCGCCGAGCAGGGAGCCTGATGCGGAACTCGATCTGGGACTCCAGGATCATAACTTGAGCCGAAGGCAGTCGCTTAACTGACTGAGCTACCCAGGCGCCCTGAAATAACTCTTATCTGCATAACAAACCTTAGTGAACAGCCCTTATTTACCTAATGACTTCCTAGTAAGCATTCACCCTCAGAAGCCCCAAACATCTTTTTGTTTGTTTAGCTTCTTCTTAACACTTGATCACCCTTTGTAAAGATGGTATATAAGCCCCAATTGAAACTGCCTTCTTGAGTCACGTTTCCTTGTGGACTTCGGTCTGTAGGTATGTGATTAAATCCGTTTTTTTTTTCCTCCTGTTAATCTGTCTTTTATCAGCATGATTTACTGGCCCCACCACTGAACCTAAGAGGAAGAGTTTTTCCCCTCCTCTACAATGTATCAATTCTGAAATTATAAATTATCTTGTAAGTAATATGAAAGAATACCTTATACCAAAACCTGTAGGATGTGTCCAAAGTAGAGCTGAACAAAATAAACAAGTTTAAGTTATTTCCTTGCTAAAGAACACAAGAAAGAAGATCATATAGAAAATAACTATCATATTGGGCGCCTGGTGGCTCAGTTGGTTGGGCGACTGCCTTTGGCTCAGGCCATGATCCTGGAGTCCCGGGATCGAGTCCCACATCGGGCTCCCTGCTCGGCGGGGAGTCTGCTTCTCCCTCTCCCTCTGCCCCTCCCCACTGCTTGTGTACATGCTCTCTCTCTCAAATAAATCTTCAAAAAAAATTTATGTGATGCTTTTCAAATTACAATAGTAATACATTCTTATGGTAACAAGTGAAATAATTCAATATGAATATTGGAATTTCAGATAATCAATGAACAATTTTTAACGCGTGTCCCGTACAATATTTGGGGCATGTTTACACTAACAGAGTAATTCACATTTGCCTGGGCAGCCTGTATTTAGTTTGGCATGCTCCTCCACCAGATTGCCACATAGCTTGCTCTGTTACCTCATGCAGGTTTTTGCTCAACAGTCACCTTCTCGTGAAGGTCTTTCCCAACCATTTCATTTCAAATCGAAGCTTACCTCCACTTCTCCCCAAATCCTTCATGGCTCTACTACCAGCTTAAAACATAGTTGCCTGTTTATTTGCTCAGTATGTCTCCCTTAGTATAGATGTAATCTCATGAAGGCAGGGATTTGGATGGTATGTTCACTGCCTATGTAAATTCCAAAAGCCTAGAATACTGGCACATAGCAGCCTCTCAATAAATCCTTATTGAGCAAATGCAAGCATAGATGCATTAGGGAGGCTATGCTAGCTCTCTCCAGTGCCATGAGAGCAGATGGTTTGTAGCAGTCCCAGGGAGCAGACAGGAAAAGGATCTGCCCTCTGGTCGAGCTGGCAGAATCATTTACTCTCATTTATTCATCTAATGTACTTTGAGTCCTCGCTATCTGCTGGCACAGTTTGTTGCCAGAGATGTTGACTAAATAATCCCACAGGGTTCTGTGGTCTGGAGGAGGAGATAGACAGTAACACACAACAGGTGGGTGCTTATTTAATTACAGTGGTGATCTCTCTATGGAGGAAAAGAACAAAGAGAGCATAATCTGGTCTGGTGGTCAGGGAAGACTTCCCAGAAGAAGGGAGCTGGAGCTGAGATCTGAAGGCTGAGCCTGAGTTAACAGGAACAGAGGTGTGTAAACCAAGGGATGTAGCGGAGCAAAATTTTCCACCCCAAAATGTGTGTCTTTGGCATGTGGATTACTTTAGGCTGATGGTTTAAAAACAAAAAACAAAAAACATGGGAATCCTGGGTGGCTCAGTCAGTTAAGCGTCTGCCTTCAGCTCAGGTCATGATCCCGGGGTCCTGAGATCAAGCCCCGCATCAGGCTCCTTGCTCGGCAGGGAGCCTGCTTCTCCCTCTCCCACTCCTCCTGCTTGTGCTCTCTCTCTCTGTCAAATGAATGGATAAAAATCTTTAAAAAATAATAATAAAAACAAAAAACATAGAAGGCCCAGAGTCACCTTGGTAGCACGGTTCATTAAGTATCCAACTCTTGGTTTCAGCTCAATCGTGATCTCAGGGTTATGAGATTGAGCCCGGCATCAGGCTCAGGGGTCAGCATGGAGTCTACTTCAGATTCTCCCTCTCCCTCTGCCCCTCCAGCTTGTGCTCTCTCTCTCTCTCTCTCAAATAAATAAATAAATCTTAACAACAAAACAGAAGGCCCAGGAAGAACATTTGACCTTCCTCTTAAATGCCTAAAAGAATTTAGATAGAGGACTTGCTCAGGAAAAGAGCATTCAGCATAGATAACTACATAATATGAACTAGTGGTGGTGGACAGGGAGGAAACAACAATGCCTGCTTGATCAAAGTCCTCTATCTTGTGCCATTGTGTCTGGATGGCCCAGCAAACATTTGTTTACCAAACACTTATTCTTTTCATTCTTCCTGTAAATTACCTCCTGGACCCCTAACCCATCTCCTTAGTCCAAAATGACATATGTACTTCTTTTTGCCTGACTGCCTTTGGAATATCTTCTGTTTTTGTGGATTCCTGTAAATACATGATTAAATTTTATTTTCTGCTGTTAATCTGTCTCATGTCAATATAATTCTTAGACTAGCAGGAATCTTGAAGGGTAAAGAAAGATTTTTCCTCCCCAACAGTTGGTGTAGTCCGCAGGGTGAACTTCCCTGGCTAGACACTATTCAGTTTGAGTTGCTGCAGCTGAGAGATACTGGGACAGCTGATAAAAGCTGGCAGATGATAAGATTTCTTACCACATCAGCCTCCTAGATTTCTGTCTGTGGGGTCTGATGGAAATGAAAATGATGAGAGTCCTTTTTCTTTCTCTTTCTAAATATAGAATTGCAGGGGGGAAAAATTTGTAGACTAGTTCCTTGGGTATAGCAACTTTAGTAAAAGTTTGTTATGAGTATTCTTGTTTTGTATTGATCTTTTTCCTTCCAGAGATGGTCATTGTTTTCTTTTGTCTCTGTCTTTTGTGTCATTTGTTGTAAAGCATGGAGAACGATAGGTCTGATTAGGTTTTCCTTTCACCTTGTTCTGTGTCTTAAGAGCGTGGCTTTATGACCAGTGAGAATATTCTCTCTGGACTCTGCCAACAAGAGGATGCATGTACTGGCGTGCATCAGGCAGACAGCCAAAGAGGCTGTGGATCCTAAGTCATCTATTTAACACACTTCACTCTCTTTGTCCAACTGTACCAGCTCTCAGGAGAATTTGTCATAGGGGTCCTGGTCCATAAGGGGCAACTGTCATTTCAATCTTCATTGTAAATGTGGGTTGCACCCCATTTGTGGCTAGATATGGCTGGGCAGAAATGTGGGTCACACCCCATTTGCAGCTAAATCTTTCTTAGGCTAAATTTGAGAGTGGACGTTCTGGATCCTGTGAGGACTGCATTTTTTTACACTTTATGGCTCCTTTTCCTCCCAAAGATAGTCACTGTTTTTCTTTGTCTCTGTCTGTTGTGTTGTTTGTCATAAAGAGCAAGATGATAGGGCAGAATGCAGGCATAGGTCCGATTAGCTGCTCTTAGAGCCAGCAAGACAGACCGGTGAGTTCACAGTCCTTAGCAGACCAGTGTCTGGTTAGTCAAACTATGCTGTGGGTTAATGTGCACATGAGGTAAAGGCTTTTGTGAAGGGACATCTTGCACGCCAAAGCCACAAAATTGGTGGACACAGGTCAGGCATGTACGGGTGCTCGCCCCTTAACCCAAAGTCTCACATGTTAGGATAAGTTGGTCACGGAATAGGTTAGATTGACACTAGGTAACCCACCAACCTCAAGAAAATTTCCTTGAACAGATACTCTGTAAAAACACATCACACAGGGGCACCTGGGTGGCCCAGTCAGTTAAGCGTCTGCCTTTGGCTCAGGTCATGATCCCAGGGTCCTGGGATCGAGTCCCACATCAGGCTCCCCACTAAGGAGTCTGCTTCTCCCTCTCCCTCTGACTGCCGCTCCCCCTACTTGTGCTCTCTGTCTGTCAAATAAATAAATAAAATCTTTAAAAAAAAAGTTAAAAAAAAAAAAACATCACACAGCACATTCCTCTTAGGTATTAGTGGCTCCAAGAGACCCAAGGCTTAGCTAAAGCTATTAATGTGCATATAAGAAAAATCAGATGAGGTCACTAATTGGGCAGGTCAGAATGTGGGATGCACCCCGTTTGTGGGTAGATCTTTCTTAGGCCACTTTGGAAGTGAACTTCCTGGATCTTGTGAGGGCTATGTATTTTGCACTCTCTTATGGGTTACCTCACCACAACAGCTCTTGTATGGATAATCTTCATGCCAGTTGCTGTGTGGTCGCTCAGAAAAATCATCAGTGACATTCAGACTACAAACCAGGAAAATCTAACAGATTACCATTTCCTACCTTCACCCCATAAAGATGCTCAAGCCGGACATCTGTCCTTGGGATCTCTGTTTATGTAGATTCCCTGTACGTATATAATTAAATTTTACTTTCTCCGGTTAATCTGTCTTATAGTAATTTAATTCACGGAGCAGCCAGCATCTTGAAGGGTAGAGGAAAACAGGAGACAGCATTCCAAGTAGGAAGTCCAGTTAATCAAGTGCCCTGAGATGCAACCAGAGTGGAAGGGAGGCCGGCAAGAGGAAAGAGAGCCGTAGCACAGGCACTTACTGGAGAGCACGTGGCCTGCGCTGTGCCTGGGAAGGGACTGGCTCCAGGGGTCCCATAGTTGAGATGATGCCCAGCATTGCCCAAGTCTGACCCCCCTCATTCCCACCCACAAGGATGTGGACTGCCCATTGCTCCTCAGGGACAACCACCTTGAACTCTGTCCTCTTTAACTCACTGAGATGTTATGAATTGACTGGTAGGTGCCCTCCCATCCTGTGCCTCACTCATTCTCTGAGGCAGTGTGGAGTTGGAGACAGACAAGGGCCCAGGAGGCAAGGTTGGGGCAAAGCCATTGCCCTCTTTAAATTCAGTTTCTTCATCAGTAAAATAATAAAGAATTGCACAGGATGAGCTCAATTTAATTCCATTTTTAAAAGAAATCTCTAGGGGCGCCTGGGTGGCTCAGTCGGTTAAGCGTCTGCCTTTGGCTTAGGTCATGACCCCAGGGTCCTGGGATCGAGTCTCATGTCGGGCTCCCTGCCCAGTGGGGAGCCTGCTTCTCGCTCTCCCTCTGCCCCTCCACCGTACTCACGCTCTCTCTTTTGCTCACTCTCTCTGTCTCAAATAAATAAATACAGTCTTTAAAAAAATTAAAATAAATCTCTGATCTGAATATACAGTAGCATGTAAGTAAAGTACAACTGGCTAATTATTTTTCCCTTAAAAAGGTAGGTTTACTGTTGTTTTTCCAATTATAAAGTAATACTGGATGATAGATAATTTGTAAAATACAGAAAAATAGAGAGGAAAAACCAAAATATTTTCTGTCCCCCCCTTCATTCAAAAATAACTAGTATTGGGGTGCTTGGCTGGCTCAGTCGGTAGAGCATGTGACTCTTGATCTCGAGGTTATAAGTTTCAAGCCTCACACTGGGCATAGAGATTACTTAAAAAAAATAGATAAACTTAAATAAAATATCTTTTAAAAAGTTAACTAGTATTAAAACATTAGTGTATTTTCCCCTTTCTCAGTATTTTATTACTTTTGTCTTGACAGCATCAGCAAACTATATATTAAATATTGGGTTTATCTGTTTTCACTTATTCCAATAACAATCACTTGGTCATATTGTAATAAACTTCTCACAAATAGTATTCATGAAACTATTCCCTTACTGTTGGGCATTTAGATTATATTGTTACCATTTCTGACATCACTAATAATGCTGCAACTGATATTTTGGTGCACAAAGCTTTATTACATTTAGAATTCTTTCCTTACATCAAAGTCCCATAAGTAAAATTACTAGATCAAAAAGTATAAACATTTTCAGCTTCTTAATACTATTGGAAAATTACTTCCCAAAAGCATTTTGTCAGTGTATACACCCAAGAGCAATATACGACTCCCTGTCTCACTGGTGATTTTCTTTCTGAAAATATCTGCAATTTATTGAGCAAGGGTGGAAGGATGCATTTCATTGCTTTTCCGATTTGTGTTTCTTTGACTTTCAGTGTACGTTTTCCATATTTGGCCTAAGTTCTGAATCTAGAACTTCAGCATGCTAAGACTCAGGTGGGGAGGTCATTTTGATTTGGTGGATTAAAGAGCTGCCCATTTCCAGGACTGCCCACCTTCCGCCCAACCAGTGACTCCTCAAGGATCCCGAAATTCCCCATCAGGGATTACCAAGGACCAGACAACAGCCAGGGGCAGCTGACAGGTGACTGTGGAATGCAGTGAGGTGCTTTTCTCCTAGTCCTCTCTCCTGGCAGAACATTCCCTGGGGATGAAAGCACTGGGAGGTGTGCTCCACGTTCCCTGATCATCCTCCTCCAGGCACTGAAGGTTTGAACCGTGGGTGGAAGTGGGCAGCGCAGACCAAGGGAAATGGGGGGCGGGGGCGGGGAACAAGGAGAGGCACCAGTCAGTGTAACAGTGAATCTTTGGGGTGTCCAAGCACGGTTTGGCAAGTGTCTCCCAGTGATAAAAAGCCTTCTTCAGGGGAGCCAGCAGCCCCCAAGTGCCAACATCAAATTCAAGAAAGCAGACAAGAGGTGACATTTTCTCCTTTAAAGAAGCCATTATACATGAGACAAAATGTTAAGAGTGGTTATTTCTGCATTTCTGGGATTATGACTGATATTTATGTTCTGAATACTTCTGTATTTTTCCAAATTTCTGAAAACAAATACTATTTTCTAACTGAACATTATCCAAACTCCATAAATCATTGTGAAAACATTCCAAGTGAAGATTAAATTGGAAGGGAATTCTAGTTAGCTATGGCAACTGCAACACCAGAATTTATCTCTGCTTCCTGTCGGAAACATCACGAAAAGGTAATGACAGGATCAGAATAGGCATAAATCCGGAAGACAAAGAAATGGGGCAAGAAAGTGACAAATGATCAGAGATGTCCACAAAATTTAGGAAGGCAAAAAGCAAGAGACAAAAGAGAAGTAGCATCATTACGTAGAGAAACCTGGAATCTGGACCCCGGGGGAGGGGGACTGCTGGTTGACGGAGTCTCAGCAGCCAGACTCAGGAATAGGAGGCACCAGACAAAGGGGAGGATGGCAACGGGAGGGGTTGTAAGTCTGCACAACAACAGGCGATGCCCCATAGGACCGTACCTGACACTTGGTGTTCCACAAACACTGTGACTTGAATGAGCGAATGGTAAAGGAGCAGATTTCCTTTATGAGCTGAGGCCTCTCTGGTTGCCCTGTCAGGTATGAAAGCACCAGAAGAACTTGTCCATGTAGAGGGGAGGCCATGAGGATCTGAACATTCTGGCACTGGGGTCCTGGGGTTCAGGGGCTACGTGCACTCATGCCCCATCCTCTGGCAATGCCTTCCACGGCTCCACCGGAAGAGTTGGAGGAGATAGTTGGGAGAGAGGAGGGTGGAAGCAAAGGTGGGCCTTGGTGGGCTGCAGCTTCTGGACAGACCTCAGCATGTGACCTGGTCCCTAAACCCGGTTCCAGGGGCCCTTCACATCTGTGGAAGCTTCTGGGGGAGTACCCAGGATGGGGCACCACTGAGGCACTCATGCCTCCCCCCACTTCCCTGATGCAAGAACTGGCCCTCCTCACCCAAAGCTTCCCTTCCTTCAGTTGTGTTGAAGGGGGACCCTTGAGCCTTAAGGACACCAGGGTCCAGTTGTGCTGGTGGGTGAGTGTCACATACCCTGGCACCTACCAGCCAGTCCTGCTCCCACGGAGGGGGGCCTGCACTTATTGAACACCAACTGGGTTTACCTGACACTGATTGAGTTGCCTCAGCAAGCCTGTGAGGAAGAACCATTATCCCCAGGGCTCTGAGGAGAAAGACATGTGAGAAGCTGAGGGACGCCCCGCAGGCTAGTCTCAGAGCCCAGGCCTGTGTGGAGAAGTCACCCAAGCACACTCAGGGATAAATGAGCTTCCTTTCCTGACAGGAGTTGACTTACCTTGGGAGAGATTGGAGAGTAACCAAGCACTCCAGAGCCGGGTCAGATTAGGGTCAGTGTCATAGAAGCACAAGGAGGGAGAGAGGAATTCCTGTTGGGATGGCGGGAATAGTCCAGACACCTTTCTAGGGAAGGAGACATTGGTACTGACTCTGGTGAGGAGAAGAAGGTGTCTTCAGGCATCTTGGAGAGGAAGCAGCCGTGGTGTCAGGGACATACGCTGTACTGGTCAGCGGGGACCAGCTGGTGGGCATCCTGGAAGGCCACATGTGGTGAGGGGGACACCCCCTCTGGCAGTGTGTGCAGGACAGCTTCCAGAAGGCAGAGTCTGGGCAGTGGGCGCAGACAGGAGGTGGAATGGAAGGTCACTGCTGAGGGAAAATCCAAGGGCCGGGGACTGAGGCGCCGGGAGGAGACATGGTTTCACTCTACACTCTTCTGTGATGTGTGTTCATGCATTCTTTTCCCCTCCAAAAACCCTTTTGGAAAATAGCCCAAAGAGTGGATTGTTTAAATGTGGTCTATACATACAATGGAATATTAGCCGGAAATATTATCCAGAAGGAAATTCAGACATATGTTACAACATGAGTGAGACTTGAGCAAGGACATTATGCCAGACCCAAGAGGACAGATGCTGTGTGCTTCCACTTCTGTGAGGCACCCAGAGTAGTCAGCTTCATAGATTCAGAAGAAGGCTGTTGCCAGGGACTGAGGGAAGGAGGAGCGGGGAGGTGTTGTTGAATGCGGGCAGAGTTTTAATTTGGGGAGGATGGAAAAGCGCTGGACTTAATGCCCCTGACTTCTACACTTAGAGATGGCTGGTGAAGGTGGTCAGTGTTATGTTATGTCTCTTTTACCACAAGAGCAAAAAACCACAACAGACCAGTGAAAGACGCACACGAATACTGCTTTGTCATTGGGTCTGAGTGACAAGGAGCGCTGGGGCCATTCACAGGGACAGGCAGGAGAGGGGGGTGAGCACCTTTGCGGGGAAATGAAATCAGCTCTTGGTGGCCACGTGGTGCGTGCCTGCTGTGCACTGTGTCCGGGAGGTGCTTTGCTCCCACCATCTCTGAACCTCACAAGGCAGGTGTGCTTGTTTTCATTTCTTTACCGGTGAGCTCAGGGGCCAGGGCCATAGGACCCCAGGCCAGTCCATCCCACGGGGACGGGCTGGGTTTAAGATGCCAGTCTCTGGAGATACAGACAGCAGGCTGGCGGGTGGGGTGGAGCTTGGAGGGGGAGAATCAGAGGCCAGTTTCCTGAGGGGAGCTCCGGCTAAAGGCATGGCATGCTGAAGCCCTAGAAAAGGGTGAAGGGGAGCAGAAGGCAAGCTCTGGAAGAAATCCTGCATTTATGACACTGATCCCCTCCCCATCGCTGTAGGAGCTGCTGTGATTAGAGCCTCCTCCTGCAGAAGTGCCCCCCCACACACACACACACCATGTCCCCAGATTAAGACCTGGGCCTTGTTTAGCCACTGCCCAGCAGCTGATTCTGGGGCCTTCGCCAACCACAAGGAGAGGAAGCAGCTCAAAGTGACCTCATTCTAAATCAGGCCGGCTCCGTGGATCCCTGTCAACACTCAGGAGCACTCCGGGCAGTGAGGAGCCAGCCCGGAGGAGAGGTACATACACCCTGCTGTCCACTGAGACAGCAGGAGCATCTCCCCGGAAGCGAAGAAGCCAGCCACCCTGAGTTTCCTCCGGAAGGTGCACGGGGAGACAAAGCCTCTCGGTGAGTTTGGTTTGTTGGGTGGGGGTCGGGGTGGGGTGGGGTGATGTGCAACTCCCAAGCCAGGTAAAAAAAAAATTGTACCGGTTTCAAGGAGAGGCCACTTCCCACCTCTAAATAATAGAAGCATCCAGAAGGAAGTAGCCAGAGGTTTCTGCCAATTGATCTGGAGACTGGGAAAAGGTCCCACAGTTATTAATAACCCTTGTATTCTGGGAACTGATTTCATGCACCAGACAAAGGGATTAAAAAGTTGCTGGTGAAAGCAAAGTGGTTTTAGCCAGGGCTCCACTTTCTGTTCTCCCAATAAATGACCATTTTTGTCTTTGGGAACACTTGGCGCTGATTGGCCTCTTGACACATCTGGTGAGCTAGGAGGCACACGGTTGACTGGCACGCTCTTATGACCAATCAGTCTTCCCAGGGCACTTTTTGCGGCCACCCCCATCTCAGTCTGCCCCGAGAGTGGGGGTGAAAACTGGCTTGCGTGGCTTCTGGGAGACAGCTGAGGATGGAGCCACTCAGGGCCTGAGGCCCTGGCCGCAGTCCTGCTGGAATCCTGGAAGATGGAACCGAGGTTCATCAGCCCTTGCACAGGTAGCTCAGGGAATTCACCTTGTCGACAGAGCTGCCCTTTCATAAGCCTGGGACCCCTCAGGAGGAGGCTGCAGATAAATAGATTGGGGTTTGAGAGAATGTCAAAGAAACAGTCTCCTGTGGAAAACAGTGTTCAAAATGATGGTCAGCTCCCTTCACTCACTAAACTTTGAGCAACCTGAGGGGAGGCTCTGTGCACCCAGATGAGACACAAGATCAGCCAATTTGTAAGTTAATATTGAATTAGTAGAGTGATGTTGTAACAGAATTATTTCAAAAGATAACTAACTACTACTTATAACTCCTTCTGTGTGAGGATTTGCTTCATCCTCTCAGCCAAGGAGACAAGAACTATCTCTTTGCCTTGCCCATGACCCCCTCTACGGGTGGGGTGCCCAGCCCTCAAAGCAGGGTCAGGAGCCCATCTTTAGCAGGATACGCGTTTCCTTCCGGCTCTGCGAATCCCTCATTGCTCAACCCTGAGCAAGTCCACGTTTCCTCTGTGTACTGTGTGCTCTATACATTCAAAGGTAAATTCTTTACTACTCCCTTCCTGCAGCCGCTCTATCTCCTGATGGGAAAGGAGGCCAGAGGTTTGCTAACGCTCTCAAAGCCTCCCACCTGGACTACTACAAAAGCCACCCAACTGGATTTTGTCCCTTTCAACTCCTTTTCCTTGCTGCAGGAGGAGTGATTTTTTTTTTTTAAGATTTATTTATTTATTTGACACAGAGAGAGCACGAGGGGGAGGGCCAGAGGAAGAGGGAGAAGCAGGCTTCCCACTGAGCAGGGGGCCAGATGCTGGGCTGGATCCCAGGACCCTGGGATCATGACCTGAGCTGAAGGCAGACACTTAACCATCTGAGCCACTCAGGTGCCCCAAGAGTGATTTAAAAAAACAAAAACAAAAAAACCACACACATACAACTTGAAGTGGCTAAAATTAAAAAGACTAATGCACCAAGTGTTGACATGGCTGTGGAGGGACTGGAACCCTCATACAATTTGGCTGCAAATACAAAATGGCTGCCCTGGAAAAGAGTGCAGCAATTTCCTTTCTTTCTTTCTTTTCTTCCTTTCTTCCTTTCTTTCTTTCTTTCTTTCTTTCTTTCTTTCTTTCTTTCTTTCTTTCTTTCTTTCTTTCTTTCTTTCGAGTAATCTCTATATCCAACATGGGGCTCAAACCCAGGACCCCGAGATCAGGAGTCATATGCTCTACCGACTGAGCCAGCCAGGTGCCCCTTGGCAGCTTCTTATAAACACGCACTTACCATATGACCCAGCAGTCCCACTGCTGGATGTTTATTGAGGACAAACGGAAACGTGTTCACACAAAGACTTGTACTTGTTTTCATAAAAGTTTTATCCGTAACACACAAACACTGGAAACAACCCAAAAGTCCATCAACTAGTGAGCAAATTGTAGTAATCCATGTACAATGGATTACTCATTAGCAATTAAAAAGCTTGAACTACTTCTAGACACATCAAAATAGATGAGCCTCAAAAGCAATCATACAAATTAAAGAAGCTAGGTACAGAGGACTACATACGTATGATTCCATTTATACGAAATTATAAAAAAGGCAAAACTATTCTTTCAGGAAGTCGATTAGTGGATGTTTGGGGCAGGGTTGGGGGATTGACTACAAAGGGCACAAACGAACTTTTTGGGTGACGATTTTACAATTGTATACATTTGTCAAAATTCATTGATTTTTTTTTAAATCAGTAAACTTGGCTGTAGGTAAATTTTATCCGAATAAGTCTGATGTTAAAAATAAAGGCACGTAGGAGTGCCTGGGTGCCTCAGTCGATTGGGCGTCTGCCTTTGGCTCAGGTCATGATCCCGGGGTCCTGCTTCTCTCTCTGCTGCTCCCCCTGCTTGTACTCTCTCTCTCTGTCAAATAAATCAATAAAATCTTTTAAAAAAGTAAATCAAGGCCTGTAATAGTGAAAACAACCCCCCCCCCAGTCTGCACAATGATGAAAGAATGGTAGCCAGTCACACAATGTGGATACCAAGACAAGATGCGTTAGAAATAGAGTTCCATCAGCGCAGGGCTGTGTTGGCCATGCTGTGGGAGAGGTGGCCCTGTGCATTATACTTCCAAGGCCTAAGTTCTCAAACTTTGGTAGGTATGGGGCAGCCTGGGCAATGTGGCAAAAATGTAACCACCACAGGCCCCAGGCCCTACCCTACTGCAGTGAGTGGGGGCCTCTGCATTCTTTATTAGGCTCACTTGTTCCATCAGACTCACCTGCTTGTGCCTCCTCAGAGCTTAGCACACGTTCTTCCCCCTCCCGGAATGCCCGAGTGCCTTTCTGATCCCCGGCATTGGCTTAAGTCCACCTGTTACGTGCCCATACTGTCCTTGGCTTTCATCACACATACAACTTAAAATTGCTTGTTTGGTATCTGTCTTCTCTGCCGGACATTAAGCTCTGTGACCCTCTCTGTGACAGTAAGCAGGCTGGGACCTGATCACCAGCACTAGGAATGTGCCAGACACACTGTTCATTTATCCGTTCTTTGACCAGGGTCCTGAGGAAATGCCCAGAGGGTTCAGGGAGGCTGATGTCAAGACTGTGGCCCGGTGAGTAGAGCTAAGTCAGCCTTGTCCTTTCAAAACCAGAGAAGCTGCCCATTTAGACTAGTCTTCTTGGTAACAGACAAGTGGATAATGGGTTTCCTTAGTAACCTAAGCTTGGAGACAAATCCAGGTGTGGAGTTTGTTCTGCAAAGTGTGGGCTTTTGTCCACGTGTTTTGATGTGGGTCCGCAGGAGTTGCTTCCCCCAGCTGAGGCCTTCATGTCAGCCCACGAGTGCAGGGCCCTAAGCTCTGACCCTTTAGCCTCTGGCTCTCTGTGAAAACAAGGGGCAGAAATTAAAACTACAGTGGTGCCTGGGTGGCTTAGGAGGTTGGGCATCTGCCTTCAGCTCAGGTCATGATCTCACGGTTCTGGAATCAAGCCCCACATCGGGCTCCCAGCTCGGCGGGGAGCCTGCTTCTCCCTCTGCCACTGTCCCCCACCCCAGCTCGTGCTCTCTCTCTCACTTGCTTTCTCTCAAATAAATAAAATCTTTAAAAAAAGGGGGATATCTCTAAACACCCACCAGAATAGCTAAAATTAAAAAGACTGATTATGCCAAGTATTGGCGAGGCTGTGGAGCAAATGAGAATCTCATACAATGCTGTTGGAAATAGAAAACTGCTTTGGAAACAGTTTGGCAGGTTCCTATAAAGTTAAAATACATTTATCATATGCCCAGAGATCCCACTTGGGTATTTACCGAAGTGAAATGAAAACATGTTCATTCAAAGCCTTGCCCATGAATATTTAGAGCAGCTTTATTTTTTATTTATCTTTTTAGGACTTTTTTTTTTATTGTCGTTGACACACAGTGTTACATTAGTTTCAGGTGTACAACATATAGTGATTCAATAGGGTCTAAGGTTATGCTGTGCTCACAAGTGTAGCTACCATCTGTCACCATACAATACTATTATTTATTTTTTTAAAAGATTTTTAAAATTTATTTGAGAGAGAGAGAAGAGCACAAATTGGGAGAGAGAGAGACTCTCAAGCGGACTTCCTGCTGAGCGCAGCGCCCAACACAGGGCTCGATCCCAGGACCCCAGGATCATGACCTGAGCTGAAGCTAGATGCTTAACCAACTGTGCCACCCAGGCGCCCCCTTACAATGCTATTATAATACCACTGATTATATTCCTTATACTGTGCCTTTTATTCCTGTAACATATTCATTTCATAACTGGAAGGCTGTGCTTCTCACTCCCCTTCACCCATTTTGCCCATCCCTGCACCCCCACCCCTCTGGCAACCATCAGTTTGTTCTCTGTACTTATGGGTCTGTTTCTAGAGCAGCTTTATTAACAGTAAACTGGAAACAATCCAAATGCCCATCAACTAATAAAGGGACAAACAGTCTTCATTGACAACAGCAGGATACTACCCAGAATAAAAAGGACAACCTGTTGGCACATGAATGATATTGAGTGCATTAGGTTCTGTGAAGGAAGCAGACAAAAATGAGTGCATGCTGCATGAGTCCATTCATAGAAAATTAAAGATTTTTCAAAAAGATGTATTTATTTATTTCAGAGAGAGCTCCTGATTAGGGGGAGGGTCAGAGGGAGAAAATCTCAAGCAGACTCCCTGCCAAGCACAGAGCCCAACATGAGGCTCGATCTCATGACCCAGGAGATCACGACCTGAGCTGAAAAGAAGAGTTGGTCACTTAACCGACTGACCACCCAGGTGCCCCTCCATTCATATAAAATTAAAGCACAGGCAAACTGTGGGGTCAGAAATGAGATCAGTGGTTGCTTGGAGCCAGGGGAAGGGGGAGGAGATTGGCAGCAAAGGTGCATGAGAGAACTTTTGGGGTGATGGAAATATTCTGTATCTTGATTGTGGTGCTAGTTGTACAAGTGTATGCATTTGTCCAAATTCTGTCCACCATACACTTAAATTTTTTTAAATAAAATAAATGTTATTGTATGTAAATTATATCCCAATAAAGCTGTTTTTTTAACTTTCTTGATTTTTATTTTATTATATATATTTTTTTAGTAAGCTCCACATCCAACATCACGACCCTGAGATCAACAGTTGCATGCTCTACCAAATGAGCCAACCAGGTGCCCTAAAACTGATTTTTAAAAAAATGAGGAACAGTCGGGGTGCCTGGGTGGCTCAGTTGGTTAAGCATCCGACTCTTCAGCTCAAGCTCAGTGGAGTGTCTGCTTCTCTCCTTCCCCCCTACCCCACACTCTTGCACATGTTCTCTCCCTTTCACATAAATAAATAGATCTAAAAAAAAAAAAAAAAAGAACAGTAAGTGTTTTTAGAATACTGAGAAGGGGAAAATCAGTTTATTTTTTTTATTTTTATTTTTTTGAGAAGGGGAAAATCAGTTTAAAGTCTTATGCCTTACTTTAATTCAAAATTTGCTATTCTTTTCATTTATCTGATTGGAGGTGGCAGCAATTGAGCAGAATATAAGATCTGGGGTCCAGCGGACTCAGGGAGCGCTCTCACACCTATGTACAAATTTTGTGACCTTCATCCAGTTGTGTAGCCTGTCCCAGACTAAGTTTGCCTGTGTGTCTGATACTTTCATATTAGAAAAATAAAATGAAACTCCTTTTCACACACAAATGTGTTGTGGATCCATACACGAAGTAAGTAGGTAGAAAGCTTCTCCCGGGTCCTGGAACGGAGTTTAAATAGCGTCAACCCAGCAACGGTTGCTGTAAATAAAGTGACATGAAAGCCTGCTTTGTTTCTAAGGAACATGTGGGAAGCTTCGATGCACTGGAAAGCAGAAACCACTCTGAAAACATAACTTTTTTTTTTTTTTTTAAGAATTTGGAGGGTTTTGTTGTTGTTGTTTTAATTTTATTTATTTATTTGACAGAGAGAGACAGCGAGAGAAAGAACACAAGCAGGGGGAGTGGGAGAGGGAGAAGCAGGCCTCCTGCTGAGCAGGGAACCCGATGTGGGGCTCGATCCCAGGACCCCGGGATCATGACCTGAGCCGAAGGCAGACGCTTAATGACTGAGCCACCCAGGCGCCCCAAAACATGGCTTTTGGAAGGAAAAAACGAAACCTAGCCACTGGGCCTGTGTTGGCCTCTTGGCGCGCCCCCCTGCTGAATGAATGGGAGTTCATGTTAAAACCCGAGAAAGCCCTCGCTTCCTGACACATGCAGCATCTGGGAGGAACACTTCATCGCAACCGCACACACCCTGCACAAGTGACTGTTATGGCCTCCCAACCCCAGGCTGTGAAAACAAAGGGTCAACATCCCTGCGGGTTAATGGGAAATTCTTCACTGACACATACCTGCTCCGTGATTTGTTGGTGTATTTTCCATCCAGCAGGCAGCTGTGGGTAATGTTTAACCAGAAAAAGAGGAGCTCAATTATGCAAGACATGTTTACAATGTAAATGGGGGGGCACTCCCCCCCTCCGGCCATACTGGGGGTGGCAAGAGTATGCATGGGCTTCCATGCGTCTTACCAGCAAAACAGGTGTCAACCACCCCCCTTGGCTTCCCAAAGCCTGTCAGCTTGCTCAGACTTTGGGGAGCGCTGTTTGAAGGCAGAAACACCTGCTGACAGGAGGACACACACAGTGAGGTTGCTATTTCCTGAGTTCATCGGGATGAGAGGAATGTTCTTCAGCCCACCGTGGCCCCTGCACCCCGGCCACGTCGACTGGGGATGGCTTCAGAAGCGCGCTCTATCTCAGCACTGCTCGCAGGCTCGTCTCTGCAGTAAGAATTCACTCTTTTAAGCCTGTAACTGTTTCAAATCTGCAAGTTAAAAAAAAAAATCTGGGGGCACCTGGGTGGCTCAGAAGGTTGGGTGTCTGCCTTTGGCCCAGGTCATGACTTCAGGGTCCTGGGATCGAGCCCTATTTTGGGCTCCTTGCTCAGTGGGGAGCCTGCTTCTCTCTCTCTTTCTCTGTTTGCAGCTCCTCCTGCTTGTGCTCTCTCTCTCGTTCGCTCTCTGTCAAATAAATAAATAAATAAATAAATAAATAAAATCTTTAAAAAAAAATCTGTTGCTTCTATTTGCACAACTTGGGGTGGGGGGGGAGGCAATTATTGGCCCAGCTTACTGAAAAGTCCAGGGGATGTGGAGCTTGGCTGGATCAAGGGATTTACATTAAGTGTCCTTCCAGCTCTTGGCTCAGCTTTCTTTTGGGTTGGCTATATTCTCAGGCTGGAGCTCCCTGTGGCGACAAAGGGGCCACCAGTCACTTTGGGATGGTATGCTGGGAATTCAGAGTTCCTGTGGAAAAAGTGCCATTCTCAATCACTCCAGCAAGTGTCTTCGGGAGGGCACTCAAATTCTACAGCATGGCTGCCCCTGGGGCCCGGGTCCTGCGTCCCCTCAAGACCGCAGGCTGGAGTCCCTCCACTCAAATCACATGGGTTGACAGTGGGGCGAGATGGTTAACTCAAGGAAAATTGAAGAAGTTTTGAGGAACAAGGATGCTGTGGCATCTGCCACAGTCCTGTTTCTGTATCTTAATAACTTCTCACCACGTTGGCCTTTGGTGTTCCGAATCTTAGGTCTTCCCCACTGTCCGCGGCGGCATCAGATGATCTCCTCCTTGGCTCAACTCCTTCTCAATGAGCTGACTGGGCATTTCTTCCCTTACCCTGGTGTTAGTCACCCACATATGGACTATTCAGTCACTGGGCACTTCCTGGGTACCCATTGTACGCTGGTGAGTGCTGAGTGTGGAAGAGGAGTGAGGGTGGGCGCAAAGTTGAACAAATCCCAGCACGACAGACAAGTAGACTGTCATCACAGTGAGGTGTGGCCCTCCGCTTCCTGCAGTTCGTGCTCCCAGGATTTGGACCTCACAATAGCTGCATGTTAGACACTGCTCTGTGACTGGGGAGACACGGTGTGGTCACGGGAGGCGAGCTTCTGCTCCTCACCCGAGAGCAGGCTCCGGGTGCTCAGGCCTGAGTGGTCTCAGAGCCCTCCCTCACCAGGGCAGATGGGCACAGGTGAGAACTAATTTTCCAGTGAGGATTTCTGGCAGACTCAAATGAAGAACTCCAGAAGTTAGGGCAAGAAGGACCTCAGAGGGGCGCCTGGGTGGCTCAGTCGGTTCAGCGTCTGCCTTCGGCTCAGGTCATGATCCCAGGGTCCTGGGATCGAGTCCTGCATCGGGCTCCCCGTTCGGCAGGGAGCTTACTTCTCCCTCCGCTGCTCTCCCTGCTTGTGCTCTCTCTGTCTCAAATAAATAAATGAAATCTTAAAAAAAAAAAAAAAGAAGGACCTCAGAGATTGGCTAACTCAATCCCTTCTTTCCCTGATCCAAATGCCCAGGCTCAGAGAGGAGGAAGGGGCTGGACCGCAGCCACCAGCGAGTTCCTGCACGGCCAGAGGAGGACCCAGATCCCTGACTTCCTCCCCACGTCTCCCGTCCCCACCACCACTGGGGCCCTGGCTTTGTGCCCTGCTTGTCAACTGCATTTCCTGGGAAGGAAACAAATTAATCAAGCAAGAAAAGAAATAAAAGTCAATGCCTTTCGTTTACAGAGTACAGTTTCCAAATAAGAAAGATGAGTTACTAAGAAATATTTCCATTGTACAAACACTGGAACTAAGATAATAAGTAGCTAATATTGTTTGGAAAAAAGGGCATGCTGAGGGCAAAGACTGGAGATAGAAGCAGGGAGACGGGGGCACTCGGAAGGGGCACCCACTGCAGCATAGATGGTTTGCATGTGGCTGGTATCATCGGTCATTGAATCTGAGACACCTGTGGATTGTTAAGACTACCATTTTATGTGCTGTGAAGAAAGAGAACATTCTGGGGGTGCCTGGATGGCTCAGTCGTGAGCGTGTGACTTCTCCTCAGGTCCTGATCTCAGGGTCCTGGGATGGAGCCCTGCTTCGGGCTCCCTGCTCAGCGAGGCGTCTGCTTCTCCCTCTCCCTCCTCCTCCCCTATGCTCATGCTCTGTCTCTCTCTCAGATAAATTAAAAAAAAGAAAAGAAAAGAAAGAGAACACTCTGATTAAACTTTGACATAGCGTTGATAATGTCTGTAGTCCGATTCATGGCATGTAGATAGAGCTCCCCAAGGAAGACTAAGAGTAAGGCCAGGGATGGATCAAGGATGCATGGTGAAGGGCCATGGTTAGGAGCAGGCCGAGGACTCAAATAGGAGGAACCAGGTATGATACAAATCTGGATGCTAAGCATCACAGGAGAAGTTTGAGACGGGCTAAAACTCAAAACAAATTTATGGTCTTCTGCGAGCCCGGGTCCTTGTTGCCTTGTTTTCTCCATTTGGATCCTCTTTCTTAACCTTTCCATGAACATCTCAAATATAGAAATTATTGATTAGAGGAATGATGCTTTCAGACCAATCAGCAGCATAAAAGTATGAGGAGGAAAATAAAAAGAACATCCTATAGGATAGTGTCAAATTTTTATAAAGCAGAGCAAAAGATGAAGAGGGAACTGATTTGTAATTTCCAGAAGTTTTAGTGCTGGAAACATCTTGCTCTAAAAAGAAACAAAAGTGTAATGAAGAGAAAGACGGAACTAGGCTAAACTGGATTTGAATCTTGACTCCAAACTGAAAGCCAGACTCTTTAAGCAGAGTTACTGTCCCAGGACAAATAGGCTTTGAGAACAACTGGAGGGCTTTGCGCTTCCTCCCCTTGGCTCCATCATATGGGAGGTGGGTGTCGAGTTACCTCTGACGAGGGGACCGCTTTAGCCTGCCTGGACTCTTCCTGAAGCCAATGGGCCATCCCAGACTGCATCTTACCGGACCTGTCCAGCAGCATGAGACCCAGACGGTCACTCTCTCTCCCTGATAACACTTTTTTCTCCTGACACTGGGAACCCCTTCGCCCTGGTTTCCTTCCACCTCTCTATTTCTCCTTCTTTTGCTGGTTCCTGCTTGCTGCCCTGGTCACTAAAACACTGGAACGTCCCAGGGCACTGGTTCCTGTGAAAGCCTATTTAGTCGCAGGGCTGTAGCCTGCATTTCTCTCTCCAGCTCAGAACTTCCCTCTGGACTTCAGATATGGATCTCCACCTGGATGTCTCATAGGCACCTCTAACTCATCATGTCTCAGGTGTAACTCCTGAGCACCACCCTTCCGTCAAACATCTTCTTCGTTTCAGTTAACGCCTCTCTGTTCTTCCCTTGGCAAACCTGACTCCTTTCTATTTCTCTTGCACCCATATCAAAATTATCAGCAGATCTTTGTTGGCCACCTTGAAAACATATCCAGAATGTGGACACTTCTTTGCTTCTATCACCCTGGTCCAACCAGCATGGACACCCCACCGGATTACTGCAATAGCATCATCTTCCTCCTGTGTGTTTTCATGGGTTCGTTCTCAGTACAGCAGTGATCCTTTTAAATGTAAATCCACCGGTGCTCCCCATCTCACTCACAGTCAGACAATGGTTTGCAATGGCCTCCCTGGCCCTGCCCCCTCTGGCATCTCTTTACTTTCCCTCTTGGCTAGAACCTTCATCTCCCACCACTTCCCTCTGCCAACTCTGCCCCAGCTACATTGATCTTTCGGATTCTGGAATAATCCCACCTCTGGGCCTTTGTTTGCACTTGCTGTTCCCTCTGCCTGAAAAGCTTTTCCTTCAAGATCTGCAGGGCTCACTCCCTCCCCTCCTCAAGCGGTCTCTGCTCAGATGCCATACTCAAAGTGAGGCCTTCTGGACCACCCACTTGAAGAGGCAGCCCCTCTTCCACCCCTAGAAGTCCCTGTCCCCTTTTCTTATTTAATGTTTGATTTTTCTCTACAGCATTTAGCATTTTCTGCCACAGTATATATTTCTTTGACTTCTTTGAGAATTGCTTCTCTTGCAGTATTGCAAGAATGTAAGCTGCGTGAGGCAGGGATTTTTGTTCACTGTTAATCCCCAGTGCCGGACACGTAGCAGGTGCTAACATGCATGTTTTGAATGGATGAATTAATGAAACAAATAGGGTGTATCAGCATTGTCTCAGTCACTGGGGATATAACTACGAACAAGACAAAGCTCCTGCCCCTAGAAATGTGGGTACTTGGGGTAGAGTGGGGATACACAATAAATTAGAAAAGGAGTACTCTTGATCTCGATGTTGTGAGTTCAAGCCCCGCATAGAGCTTACTTAAAAACAAACAAATAAGTAAAAATAGAGTTAGAAGAGGAGTTAAAACAGATGATGGACCTCTTTATTCAAGTGATCCGACGGCCCTCCAGGGATTGAGAAGCTGGGGAGATCAGCAGCTGCGGGGCTGGGGTGGGGGAGCACCTCTCGAGCTGAGCACATGGCCGGAGGGCTGGAGCCCGGTGAGCGCTGAGCAGGCAAGGACAGAGACTGACTTTTGGGATCTTTTGAGTTCTTGTAGCTTTTTATACATTACCTCTTCAGGTAACCAATTACATGGAAAAAATAAAAGGAAAAAGTCACCAGACGATCACAAATAATGAGCCAGGTGAGCAATTTATGCCTTTATATGGCATCTGGAGACATAGCAGGTGTGTGGACTTCTGCTATGTCCAGAAGTAAGGTTCCACCTTAACATCAAATGAGATAACTGGCTAAGTACAAATTTGCAAGGTAAGAAACGGATACACAATTTGCATTTACTAAACTACTTGCTTGCATTTTTTATTATGCCAGGCATGCACTGGCAGTGATATATTTTTTTTAAAAGCTAATTAGGAGAAAACACCACAGTCTTTATCATCTAACTGTTAAATCAGAAATAGAAGAAATTGACACATTCCTGCAGAAGAAAAAAATTGCCAGTGATTATCCTGTATCAGTGCCAAAAACACCTGAAGTTTCTCTTTTAGATGGACCATTAGGGTGTGTCCTTGGTTCTTCTTGCAAAGGTCCTGCTTCCCCCCAAACCAACATTACAGCACTTCCCTTTGGAATACTCAAATCCCAGAAGAACCTGTGAATGAAGCTGCCGGACAACAGCAGCATTACTCATGGCACATTTGCTACGGAAACTATGTTTGGCAAGTATCAAATGTCTGAATTTCTTTTCCTGGGCATCGTGGAGTTGACAGGACTTATTTATAATAGGCGAGATTCTAAAATTGGCCACTTATCAACACAGAAAGGTAATTTCCATAATACTGCTGCAAATTCATGTCCTTTTTTTAAAGATTTTATTTATTTATTTGACAGAGAGAGACAGCAAGAGAGCGAGCACAAGCAGGGGGAGTGGGAGAGGGAGAAGCAGGCTCCCCGCTGAGCAGGGAGCCCGATGTGGGGCTCGATCCCCTCAGCCACTCAGGCATCCCGGTTTTGTTTGTTTTTAAGAGGAAAAAGGCCAGAAATATATCACCTAAGGTATAATTTGAAAAATATTTCAAAATGCTGAGATTTACTAATTGAAATAGGAAAACGAGGGGCACCTGGGTGGCTCAGTTGGTTAAGCATCTGCCTTCAGTTCAAGTCATGATCCTGGAGTCCTGGGATCAAGCCCCACATGGGGCTCCCTGCTCATCAGGGAGTCTGCTTCTCCCTCTGCCCTCACCCCGCTCATGCTCTCTCTCAAATAAATAAATAAAATCTTAAAAAAAAGAAATAAGAAAATGCCTCATATTCTAAATTCAGTATTTACTTCATGCTTATAATTCCGGCCTCATGAACAAAAAATAAAACCTGGGTGCCTCAGTCAGTTAAGCATCCAACTCTTGATTTCAGCTCAGGTCATGATTTCAGAGTGCTGAGATACCAGCCGCATATTGGGCTCCCACTCAGCGTGGAGTTGGCTTGAGATTCTCTCTCAAATGAATGAATGAATGAATGAATGAATGAATGAATAAATAAATAAATTAAATACATAACCTAAATGAGCACAGAGAGTAGAAAACAGGAAATACTCCACATGCCATGGGCTAAAGATTGTGTTTAAGAGTAAGGCAAAGCTCTCTTGCATGAAATTTATTTTTTAAATAGAGCCATCTGATTCTCATTTACACTGTGGAACAGCAAATTATAAAACTATTTGCCCACAAATTACCCTAAGCCATGCTTATTCATAACTTCATGTAATTTCATAAGCTAAAAACTTTCATGGATCACCCATCAGTATGTTGTGTGGCTGGTGATGTGAAATCCTCTAGCAAATATATTTTTCAACACTAACCAATTGCCCAAAGGACATTACTAACACCCCATTGTTTAAGGGTCATTTGATAGTGGCAGTTTGTGTTCTCTAATTGTCTAGAAATTGGTGGTGGTATGTCTGCGATAAAAGGATGTTTCTCAGGGTGGTCTTTAAAAAAAAATGCTGGGGCACTTGGGGGCTCAGTGGGTTAAGCGTCTGCCTTCGGCTCAGGTCATGATTGGGATCGCACTCCCCCCATTGGGCTCCCTGCTCAGTGGGGACCCTGCTTCTCCCTCTCCCTCTGCCTCACCTTCGCCCCCGCTCGTGCTCTCTCTCTCACTGGGCTCTCTTTCTCTCTCTCTCAAATAAATAAATAAAATCTTTAAAAAATTCCCTTTAATAATCTTGCATTTTTGTCAGTCCCTTTACATGAGTTCTTAAGTGTCTGAGATCTATCGCCACCTAGTGTTTCGTGGCTTTCACTTTTTTTTTTTTTTTTAAAGATTTTATTTATTTGTCAGAGAGAGAGAGGAGCACAAGCTGGGGAGAGGGAGAAGCAGACTTCCCGCCGAGCCGGGAGCGGGATTCGGGGCTCGGTCCCAGGACGCTGGGAATCATGACCTGAGCCAAAGGCAGACGCTTAATGACTGAGCCACCCAGGCGCCCATTGTTGCTTTTATTTTTTTTTATTTTTTTAAGATTTATTTATATATTTTGAGAGAGTGAGAATGAGAGAGAGTACATGAGAGGGGGTAGGGTTAGAGGGAGAAGCAGGCTCCTCGCTGAGCGGGGAGCCCGATGTGGGACTCGATCCCGGGACTCCAGGATCATGACCTGACGCTTAACCAACTGAGCCACCCAGGCGGCCCCGTTGCTTTTACTTTAAAGCCGGCCACAGGACTGCCTTCGGCTCGGGTCATGATCCTGGAGTCCCGGAATCGAGTCCCGCATCGGGCTCCCTGCTCAGCGGGGAGTCTGCTTCTCCCTCTGACCTTCCTCCCTCTCATGCTCCCTCTCTACCATTCTCTCTCAATCAATCAATCAATCAATCAATCAATAAATCTTAAAGCCGGCCATAGAACAGACCCCCGATTTGCCTCCTCCCACAACGGCCCCAATGCCCCATTTCTGCCTCCCTTTCAAAAAGTCAGCAGGCCTCGTGGTGTTTGCCCCTCTCCATTTTTCCACTGCCACTCACAATGTAGCATTCACGCTCGGCTTGTGGGAGGGGAACTTGAAGGGCTTGCGTCCACGTTGTTAATCTGCTCACCATATACAATCTTTGGACAAGTTATGTACACTCTCTGGGCTTTCACTTTCCTCTCTTTTAGACTGAAAAGAAATATCTACTTCATAGGTTTTTTTCTGATTAAATAGGCTAATATATTTAAAAGGCTTACCACAATCTGACACATGGAAATATTGAGGAAATATTAAGTATTATCACATACCTCACATTATGTTGAAAATAGTCTTTATTATAGTTTCCATTTTATGGTCAGAAGGGCAGAAGTTGGGTTACCTAGGACAATTTGAGCTGATTGTTTTGACAGGTCTATTTTGGATAAAAAGTTCTTTGAAAATATTTTCGGCCAGCCTGTACCTTGTCTTCTCATTTTTTTTAAAAAAGATTTTTAAATTTTATTTGAGAGGCAGAGAGAGAAGCAGGCTCCATGCTGAACAGGGAACCTGATGTGGGGCTCGATCCCAGGACCCGTGGATCATGACCGGAACTGAAGGCAGATGCTTAACCGACTGAGCCACCCACGAACCCTCTCATTTTCTTAACACTAATTTAACTAAAGAGTAAATTCCAATTTTGATGAAGTCCAATTTATCAGTTTTTTTCTTTTATGGGTCATGCTTCTGATGTCATGTCTAAGAACCCTGTGTCTAACACCAGGTCATAAAGCTTTTGTCCTATGTTTTCCTCTAAAAATTATTTAGTTTTATGTTGTACGTTTAAGTTTATGCTCCATTTTGAATTTTTGCAGGAAGTGTGAAATTAGTTTCCTATCATCAAGGTCATTTATTTGCAAATGTTCATTTGTTAACGTTGATCTGGAATGAGATTTTATCTATTTCATTTTTCAAAAAAAGTTCATTTTTAAGTACTCTCTGACTCGCATTTTGCGTAAAGAAATTGGAAAACCTTCCTGGTTGGTCCTGGCCTGGTGCCTCCCACATGTGGGCTGTATCCCATACCCACTGAAACCGTATAGCTTGAACTTCATGGCTGCAGCAGCTGGGAAGAGGGAAGGGTCGTGAAGAGAAAAAAGCACAGCTGGAGCCTCACTGCAGAAGAGGAGCAATGCTGTGCTGTCTCATTTGATAAAATAACCTGCGCTCCACCGTGAGCCGAAGTATGACAGAAGTCCACATTGCTTGTTTTGACATAAAATTCGAGGCACCCCAAAAGCACGCGGCACTCAAAGTACGTCGAGCTGAGACTGTGTCACTGCAGTTTGTGGCGGTCCTGGGCCGTGCTGAGCAGAGGACCGCAGATGGTCTGCACCGTGCTAAACTCCGGCGGCACAAAAGCAGCCATATGCAACCTGTAAATAAATGTGACAGTGCCCCAATAAACCCGTATGTAGAAACACTAAGCTTTGCATTTCATAGATTTTTCATTTGCTATGAATTTTGATTTTTCAAACGTTTAAACATGTTAAAATCACACCAGGCAGAGCAGACTTGGTCCACAGGACAGTGAGCCACTCTGTGGTCCACAGGATGCCCCATGACATAGTTCAGTTTGGGCCACGCGATTATTTCTGCCTATGTAGTGAAAAAAAAATCATATATACTCAAAACTATACACACACACTTCTGGGTTAAAGGATAGCAGCCGCCTGCATCAGTCACTGCATGGGGGACGACTGCTCTGGGTCACCTAACCTGGGTCAGTCCTGGAACAAGAGATGGCCTTTGTAGCAGGACAGCGAGGGTTTGGAATTCCTATGAACACAGCCCATCTGGATTTCCAGCTCATGCCACTCATCAGCCAGGCTTCCAGTTTCCAGTCACGGTGACCAGTTGCCTTGGACATGGTCACACTCTATCCCAAATACTGCCGGCAACAGAAAAGCTCCTTTCACTGGTTTGTCCACTTGCTCCCCTCTCTATGGCAAATATGCAGTCTGAAAGGTCAGACTCTAACTGAACCTTGGCTGTGCATTCATTCCTTTTTTCCTTTAGTTCTTTGCTGATTACATATAATAGCAACACATACTTTTGCTTCCACATACTCAAATGTTTATCTTCCCATTAAAAAAATGCATTTTTTACAGTCATGGTCATACTTATTGTAGTTTTGAATTGTACCCTCTTTTTACCTTATTTGCTCCTATCACTACAAAATTTTAGAATTTTACTGGCAGAGACTTTCCACTCAATTCATCTGGTTTTACTACAAAATCTGAAAATCAAAATCACAATCAAAATCACACATTAATGAATTTTCTTGAAGACCCTAGTCCACAGGAAGATACTCTTTTAACCACAGAATTTCAGCTCTATTTCTTAAAAAAAATACCCATAGCCATGACATGCTAAAGATGGATTCATCCCCACCCCCTGCCCAGCTCCCGGGCACATTTAAAACATAATTTACACATTAAGTGATGAATGGTACCATGTCTAAACGGGGCGGACAGGCAGCAGGCTGGGAAGAGGGAAATATTCAACTCATCTTGCTACGTATACATGTGAGTTTGAGTGCATATGCCCTTTGGAGAGAGAAATGTGAAGCCGCAACGACATACTTCCCTGGTGCTTTCCCAGAAGGGGAAACTAGAGGGACATCCAGACCCAAAGTGGAGAAATGGTTCAAAAAGGTAAAGTTGTTATTCACTCAACAAACACACACTGGGCATATTTTTTTAAAGATTTTTTTTATTTGCCAGAGAGAGCGCACAAGGGAGAGAGGCAGAGGGAGAGGGAGAAGCAGGCTCCCTGCTGAGCAGAGAGCCCAACATGGGACTCGATCCCAGCATCCTGGGATCATGACCTGAACCGAAGGCAGATGCTTCACCGACTGAGCCACCCAGGCGGCCCCATACTGGACATATTCTATATCAGGTACCATTCTAGAGGTAAAATTTGCTTTCTGCACTTTCTGCTCTTTCTACACTTGAAACAAATTCTCATTTACATTTTATATCAGGACACGTAGTCTAGTACCTCATTATTTAAGATTTAACAAATACTGGAGGAAAAAATGTTCCATGGCAATGGGCATTTTTAATAAATCTGGATTAGCTACACGAAAACACATTTCAAGGGTATTAGAAACTTTAAAATAGTTGAGAAGCAAAAAAACCTACTATTTTACTTCAAGACATGAAAGTCCTTACAATGGAATATTACTGAGCCATAAAAAAGAACAAAATCCGGCCATCTGCAACATGGATGGAGAGGAGTATTATGCTAAGCGAAATGTCAGTCAAAGAGACTGACAATGACAAATACCACATGATTTCACTCATGTGTGTAATTTAAGAAACAAATGAGCAAAGAAAGAAAAAAGAGGCAAACCAAGAAACAGACTCTTAACAATAGAGAACAAACCAATGGTTACCAGGGGGAGGCAGTGAGGTGGTGGGAGAAGTTAAGTGATGGGGATTAAGGAGGGCACTTGTGATAAGCACCAGGTGCTGTACGAAGTGTTGAATTACTGCATTGTACACCTGAAACTAATAAAACACTGTATGTTATACACTGGAATTTAAATAAAAACAAAAAAAAAAGACCTCCAAGTCCCACCTGCATATGAATGAATTACAGAAAAAGTTTATTTGCTGGTCACTGATTTCTTGAAATACAATTCCACATCCATGATACAGACACAAAATGACGGTTATTAAATCTTGCTAACCCACCAAAACCTAACTTAACATGGTGAAAGTGATCACATATACTTCTCTCCCTTCAGGTAATGTAACTTCGTTTCAAGCACATGATTGAAGTGCCCTTATGGGTTAAAGATGCACACCTAACAAACCATGTAGGTCGTCAAGCAAGATTTTATTTTATTTGATGGTAACAACGAAACCTGCAGTAAATGGTGACTTTCCTATCCAGGCAGAGTAACTAAAGACAGCTATGAAATCTGCACAGAAAACTAGAGACCAGGCCAAAGAGGCAGCGTTCGCCCGACTCCTACAGGCCAGGCACCCACGCGTCTCAGCAAGGGCAGGTCAGCCAGCTGCAACCACTTTCCCTACTGACTTGAACTGACAGTTTGTCCTCCGAGAATCTTGTCAACAGTTGCACTCCACTGCATCTAGTTAAATACAAAGAATTACCCCTCACACTAAAATCGCATTTTTCAGAATCACTGATTGCTTTTTCTTCGTCTTTTTTTCCTCGAACGTGTAGGTGTTTGAGTCTCTTGTGTTTCTTCTTTCACACCAGGTACGGGTTGTTTGAAAACTATTTCGTTATCTTGATCATCAACGTTCATTTTAGCCACTTCAGATTTTCGTTTCTCCAAAAACGTTGGCGTGCAAACTGGTGTGGGGCCCTGGATTTAACAAATAAAAGATTGTAGTACAGAAATATAGGAAGGTTTCAGGAATGAGTTTACCTCTCCTCTCCCCCATACCACCTGCCCTGTATTTTTATAAGTTGCCCTGTGTTATTTTAGGCTTGCTTACCCTTTTCGGTGATGCAGCTGCACATAATAGGCCATTAGGTAGAAAACTAGACTTACATTTATAAAGATAGTGGCTTCATTTCTCCCTACTGACTTAGTCACTGAAAGGTAAACAATGCAATAAACTCTCAATAACTTTTGCTAACCTCACTGTATCTGCTAAACCACCAGTAAGGATTTACCAAAACAATCACAAGGTGAAATTTGAAATTTAGTAAAGTGACAGCAGCACGAACTGCTTTTCCTTTTTTAAAAAAATCTTTATTGGAGTACCTGGGTGGCGAAGTTAAGTGTCTGCCTTTGGCTCAGGTCGTGATCCCAGGATTCTGGGATCAAGCCCCACATTGGGCTTCCTGCTCAGTGTGGGGGTCTGCTTTTCCCTCTCCCTCTGCCCCTCCCCACAACTTGTGTTCTCTCTCTCAAATAAATAAAATCTTTTTAAAAAATTATTTACTCATTTATTTTAAAAGTAATCTCTATAACCAACATGGGGCTCAAACTCATGATCCTGAGATTAAGAGTCGCACACTCCACCGACGAAGCCAGCCAGGTGCCCCTGCTCTTCCTCCTTCAATCATTTCTAGAATACCTCATTTCCAGAATATTGAAGACAATTTTACCTGGCTCTCCACAGTCTTCTCAGGAGTGGTAGGAGTACGTGAAGCCTTTTTCTTCTTTTTCTTTGATAAGACCTTCAATAAATTTTAAGGGACTTCATCAGTCTGCATATTTATCAGCAATAGTAGTCCTGAATATATTTCCCCATTTATCTTTCCCTACTCCCTGGCATGTGATACGACAAATAGATACAAATAAATAAAATTTTACCTGGCTATTTGCAGATTTCTGAAGCCCAGTATTTGAAGCATTTCTTTTGTCCTTTTTATGTAAAATCTTAAATAAACATAAAGAAATAAACTGGTAGTCTCACACATTTACATTTTTAACTTACCATTAGAGCCTTACAGATATTATCAGTAAATCGTCCCCAAATGACACAGCATTTCAATTTAAAAAGCAAAACTCACGATCTTAAGGAAGAGGGGCCTCCAACTAAGGAATGGCCACAGGCTGTAGAGGTTGAAGTGGGGCCAAAACCTGGAGCTGGCCATACAGAAAGCTGAATCAGAAATGTGAACTAGAAGACTATGAAAAGGCAGGCCCCAATCTGGCCAAATTCAGGATTAGATCATGAAGCAGGGCCGCTTTCGACAAAGCAGTGAATGGGCTACTGGAGAGGCATTTCTCACATGCCTGTTTTCTAGCCTCACTGTCCCAGCTCCCCCGTGGTTCCCAGAGGTACCAGGGCCTGTTCTTTTAACACCTACTGAGAAAGAGTGTGTTTGGGATTTGAGCAAAAAATTAACAACCAGGAACTGGGCCCAGGGAGGGTAACTCAGTCTTCCAGGTGCTGGAAACCCAACTGAGCCACCCAGGCACCCTGAGCTAATCCCTTTCAAGAGTTTCCTCTTCTGTATGATGGAGATAATAGGATCTGCTCTAACAAACTTTTAGAAAGGACTTACAATGCAGGGGCGCCTGGGTAGCTCAGTTGGTTAAGTGTCTGCCTTCAGCTCAGGTCATGATCTTGGGGTCCTGAGACTGAGTCCCATGTCGGGCTCCCTGCTCAGCAGGGCGTCTGCTTCCCCCCCCACCCCACAACTTGTGTGCACTCTCTAATAATAAAGAAAGAAATAAAATCTTTAGGGGGAAAAAAGAACCTACAATGCAATGTTTCAAAAACATGATAAAACTGGGCTGGACACTTTATGTATAAAAACCCACGTTATAAACTAATGAGGTACAAAGCCCACCCCCAAGAAAAAAATACAAAAAACATTTTGTGAAGGCATATTTACCAGTGAAGGAAAATCATAATCAATTCCTTTTTTAGCTAATTTCTTCCTGAGTAATTTTTCCTTCTTTTTAAATCGCTCCTCCATCTGTAGCTTTTGAAGAAGGGTCCGATTCTGATTATACCGTTTCACTGCTGGGTATGATGGCTTTTTAAATGGAACATGCCACTCTCTAAAAAGTTCTTCGTGTACTTTTTCGGGTGGTATAAAATGACCTATATTTAAAAGAAAGAAGTTTTCTACCAAGTGGGAGGGAGAAGATTTCAATGTTTCCACCAGTGTCATTCCCACATCATAATCAAGATGACGTCTCCCATTTTACATGGAGAAGACAAAACAATAAAGTAGGAACCTAAAGGAAAGGCACACAGCCAACAATTATTAAATAGCTATTGATTAAATGCTAAGAACTGTTCCAGGAGCTAGAAATATGTAAGTGAACAAGATGAGTCGCATAAAGGAATGTCTTGGTGGCGTCAAGTCTTTGGGGTTCCTGAAGCTACCAGAATCTCAGGCTGTGCGACCTGCTGTAGCACAGGGAAATCACTTTCCACCTCATCTCCTCTGCGTCTCTCTCCAGGACTCAGCCAGCTTACCGCTTATCTCCAGCTCTCCGCTTAAGGGCCCTTTTCAGGTTTGGAAGAACACTGGAACAATATGCAAGGCAAGCCAAATCTCTTGGCATCAGCCCTCAACCAATGAAGGATAGGGAGTTGATAGATAAATACCCTAGTTCCCCTGCCTGTCAGTCGGAATAATTCTGTCTTCCCGTGTTACCCAGCAGGATGGAGCCCAGCTGCCTGAGAAGTAATGTGCTTGCTAACACACCCTCAATGACTTCCTTCTCTCACTTCTCTACTCCCTACCAGTATTTTCCTGGGCTCACCTCCGATATACACTACTTCCATTCAAAAAAATAAAAAAAGACAATGTGGCTAATCTTCTA